>NC_137206.1:21852424-21859924 GCF_960531495.2 Zeus faber | reverse complement strand
GTGTGTGTGTGTGTGTGTGTGTGTGTGTGTGTGTGTGTGTGTGTGTGTGTGTGTGTGTGTGTGTGTGTGTGTGTGTGTGTGTGTGTGTGTGTGTGTGTGTGTGCGGAAAGAAGGGATGTAAAAAAGTATAATAAAATTGAAAATAAACTGCTGCAGATGTCCTGCCATTAGTTCGAAGACCCCTAGGGGGCCAAGGACCCCAGTTTGTAAACCCCTGCTCTAGATAAAAGCGCCCACGCTAAATCCATAACTAACTAAATTACTTTGTGGCGGTACGGTTTTCTCCCCGCTGTAGTTACCGTCTAGCTCCAGAAGTGGTGTTCCCAGATCAGTACTACGATGCACTGGCAGCGTCCCGGGCCTTTCTCTCCGTAGACGTCTTGGAGCGCTACAGCATCCACCCGGAGAGAGTCTGCATCTCCGGGGACAGCGCCGGTGGAAACCTGGCTGCCGCCGTGGCCCAAGAGGTGCTACCTGCATTATAATCGGAGCGTTAACTCTCTCCTCAGAGATCCTTCCCCAGGTCCAGCAGGGAAAACGGTGCTGGAGCAAAAAAAAAAAAATTGTACCATTATAAAAGATTGTCGTATTGTGATGCACAATGTTGCTTGTATTAATGAATGATGATAAGAATTTACAATCTCTGATGCCATGAGATCTGTAAAACTGGAGATAAAATCTGATGTCAAACTTGACCATATCGTTTAAAGTCATGAGCTACCTCTGAATCCTTGAATATTGGATTTTTAATGAATTAGCAGACATTGTGATATATTTCAATATAGTGTAAATTTACACATGATTATTGCAATAATACATTTCCACATCACCCAGCCCCACTCACGCCCTACTGTCTCCACAGCTTGGGTCAGATGACTCCTTGACAATCAAGTTCAAAGCCCAGGCGTTGATCTACCCTGTCCTCCAGGCGCTGGACTTCTATACCGCGTCCTACCAGCAGAACCAGGCGGTACCCATCCTCTACAGGCCTGTCATGGCCCGTTTCTGGCTGCAGTACCTGGGAGCCGACGCCTCGCTGGAGCCCCTTCTGCTCGCCAACAACCACAGCTCCCTGGACCAGCCGCACATCAGCCCCGAGACCCGCTCTAAACTGGACTGGAGCTCCCTGCTCCCAGCAAAACACAGGAAGCACTTCAGGCCGGTCGTCAAGGCAACGGGGTCGCCGGGGGTGGTCAGCACGGTGCCGGGGCTGATGGACGTGCGCGCGGCGCCTCTTCTGGCAGAGCGGGGCGCTCTGGGTCGGACACCCAGGGCCTACGTGATGACCTGCGAGTTCGACGTGCTGAGGGACGACGGGCTGATGTACGCCAAACACCTGCGGGACGCCGGCGTCGCAGTGACCAGCGACCACTACGACGACGGCTTCCACGGCTGCATGGTGTTTGCCTTCCTGCCCATGCGATCCCGGGTGGGACGACGGAGCATGGAGAACTACATACGCTGGCTGGACCAGAATCTGTAGCCGGCCAAGCTTGGAAGCGGAACCTCCCTGAAGATCTGGTGGAGTTTGTTTTTGCTTTCGGTGTACACTGCGCACCACTAGAACCACATCCAATATATTGTCAGAACGAGCGGCCGGTTCCAGAGACAATCATGTCAGCTGGAAGGAGCCGATTCGTTCCCATGGGTCCTTTTAACTGTCACATACAGTACGGCCAGGCACAGAAGCTGACAACTGCTCCAACACTGTGATTCACACTGGATATGAGCACCAGAGGAATGCTGACAATGTAAACCAAGCCAAGTTGTAGCCAAACACACTTGGCATGCACATACAGTATGTGTAGATAACTGTATTTCTTTTGAAATCCTATTTCCTTTTGAAGATCCTCAAGAATACACAAAGGCAACAATTTACAAAGACAATATATATATATATATATATATATATAATATAACCAAAGCCACACAGCAGAAACATTCCATCTACAATAAGTTAATAAGAACGCAAAGCTTCCAGACGCTGGAAAAACGCAAAACCTCCGAACTAAGAGCCTAATGAAAACTCAACAGAGCTCTTCCAAAGCCAGCGGCGGTTATTTCAGTGCCGTCCGTATAGAACAATGTTGACCATTCTAACAAGTTTTTGCATCTCACGAGTTACTACGTGACCCGCCACCTATCTTTTCACCCATTCCAGTCGTCCGACGCATTTTTTAAGCTATAATCCTAAGATAAGGCACTGAGAGACTGAGCCGGCCTGCCTCGCAAATGTAATGTAAGCAAGGCCGAGGTCACAGCTGCGAGCACTCACTGGGTTGTGCAATGTTGTACGTTAGATAATGTGCACTGTTCTGGGCTTGGCGGAGCACACGCTCAGGCATGGTTTCTGTCCGAAGGTTCTCTCCGTCGACCACTGCGCTGTTCTGCAAGGTAAAAGAAAAAATCACTGACGGAATATGACAATGGTCTAAAGTTCTCTGTACTATAATGAAGAGCAGAATGCAGTCAGACCCCATTTAGAGTATTATATATGTATTACAATAAACAGATAAATGCAGCTGCTCAAAATATACAACTTCCCTATGCAGCCATGATAGCCATATGGTACTCCTTTTGGTATTTTCCCCTTCCCATAGAAATTGATTTATGGCAAGGATTGGACAGTAGTTAGGACATCAAGGCGTTTGGGGCAGGGTTAGATGCCTTCCAGAAACCTGATGGAGTTTGGCTTTGGCACCATCATGCAGAAATATTCACGCAGAAATATTGCATCACTTTGCAAATGTGCATCATAGGGCTGCAGAACTTTATATGAAATTAATCAGTATATTTTTTAAGCATTTTCATCCGCAAATGCATTTTTCTTTACGTTGGAAGGGGCAGAAGAGGAGAATGAGTATAAACTGAATCCATGTGAAATCTAGAGCCCTGTACTGTATATTACTTGAATGATATATTTGTAGTTAAGGACACTGATACAGGGATTTGTGTATTTTGACAAGTTTTTTAATTGGAGGCAGTGAATGATAGTCGTGGTAAAAAATATTTTCTTGATGATGGACATTAGCATATAGAATTGGGTTGGTGAAGAATGCTGATTTGAACCATGGCCTTGCAAGGTTATTTCCATAATACAGAAAATTGGCCATTCTGGTTTTTTTTTTGTAATTATTATTAAGGAGAACTATTTTTTTTATTTGAGTTGCTTGAATACTGGGTGTGTTTGGGAAGAAATTAATAATATTCAGAATAATAGTCATTACATTATCTTTAAAAATGTAAAAGTAAAATAGTCAAATTAACATATTGTTATTTATTTAAGGCAACATTGGTTTAACATTATACTGTACTGTATGTGTTCACTGTATTGTAAATTCTACAATATATAAAAAACTATGTTTTAAAAATCTTTAATCTATTTATTGCACACAAGGAAAAATACAAATGTATTTTCTCTTTAATTTTCTTTTTATATTTTCTTTTACGATAACTGTTAGATGTGTGTAATACCATCTTCTGACAGGAGGTGGTGGGAGATCTTCCCCACTCCGCCACCCTTCCACTGCACTATCTGGCCTTGTTTTTTTAATATTTATTAACACTTTTGGAAGCTAAATATTATTTATGGACAGCGATATGCCATTAATCTGGGGAATAAACTGCCTGATTTTTAGTTGCAAAATTTTACAATCCCTCATAAAACTTTATCTCTCTTATATGAACGATTTATGGTTTACTATATTTTATACCGTTTGATGCACAGTACCATCCGCTTCATGAGAAACGGCTGTACTGTTGAATTGTTGCTGTGCACTGTGATGCCGCTGGAGCGGAGAGTTAGACGTTAGGTCCAGAGTCAGCCTCGTGCCAAGCCTCCGCCATCCATCATCCGTCTCAACTCTGCTCTTTTCTTTTTCCTTTTTCCTTTTTATTTGAGCTGAGATTCCTCCTTTTTTCTTCCCCAGGGCCGCAGCCGCACCGGGCGTGTCACAGCCCTGACGCAGGGCTCCGCTGACATCATCCGACGGCCGGGTCCTGTGTCAGGGCTGGGTGACATCTTGGGCCTCCGACAATGTATGTTGTCCTTCGTTTTTTCTCCTTCCATCTCTCTTCTTTTACTCCCTTTGTCTTTCATGACCCCTCTTTTTTTTTTTTTTTCCCTGTTTACTCGCTCGCTCTCTTCCTCTCCTTCCTACCCCCCACCCCCATCAATTTTTTTCCCCCCACCTCTCCCTCTTCTCTTTGAACCTTCAAGTCAAAGCCTGTAAAGTACATGATGTCAGACTCACCGAGCGATCCTATCTGTCTGCAGTACTCCTGGGATAACGTGATCAGAGGGACGGAGACCGGATGAGCCAGAGCATGCTCCATGCATCATGCACAGCTCTCTCGTGTGTGTGTGTGTGTGCGCGATTTTGCAAAATTAATAATCCGACCGTGTAATCCGACTCTATGAAGCCAGGTTGTGTTTTGCTATAACGTATATCGATATTTACTCGAGATAATTTGGAAGCTGTGGTTAAAAATAAATAAATAAATAAATAAATAAATATATATATATATATATATATATATAAAAAGTGACTTTGGTCACCTTTTCGTGTGTGTGTGTGTGTGTGTGTGTGTGTGAGCATGGCACATCTGCTGCAGTGATGTATTGTTAATGTGCATAGCTCTGTGTGCATGGGTTTGTGTACATGTGAATTGCATGCAATTGTAGTTGTGCTCATTTGTGGAAACATGCACTTGCGACAAATCCTGTATACAGTGTGTGTGTGTGTGTGTGTGTGCATGTGTTTGTGTGTCTTTTCATATCTGTATTGAACACGCTGTGGTATGCCTGTTGTTTGTCTGAGCTAATCAAACACGCTTCATTACTAGGCAATTGCCCAGCGGGACTTGATTAGGTCATAAAGTCCATGTGGGTGGTTGGTAACTAAAGCAACAACCAAACAATGGTAAATTACTCATGCCTAGCACAGACATGATGTGGGGAATCACACATGCTCCGTCACTATCAAGCATATGAGGGATGTACAGGATAGTCAAAGCAATGATTCAGACCCTCTTACTTTATCCATGTGCTATATTCAGTCTGTATTCAGGATGTGTTTTCGGTCATGAGGTTGAAAATCCGGGTGCAGAAAGTAAAATTTCAATCTCCGATTTTGATTCAACCATGTGCATTTGCCAATTAGTAGAATCCCAGGATCCAAATAATGAGTGAAGTCAGCTGGATCAGCGCACGGGTGGAGCCAAAACACAGCCGTATTTTCCACATGTTTTTTTTACACTTAATCCACAAAAATGAACAACATATTTCTGCCGGATTATAAAACTGGGAAAAACAAAAAAATATTTTGTTTTCAAAGTTTTTGCAAACCTTTACTCTGCGCTGTGTGGGTCGTCTTTCGGAGAAGTGGCAGCGGAGCGCACCTGGACGGCCGGGTTTTCGGGAGTTTCCCCCCGTTGTTCCATTTGGCTCCTCTTCAGCTCTGTCAAGTCAGCTGTGAAGTGTCAGTGAACTGTGATCTTCAGATCTCTCGACAGGTTTTTCTAATGGGGTTCAAGGCCAGGCCTTGGCTGCGAGACACAAGGATTTTCAGTTTGGTCCTGAAGCCATGCCAGCGTTGTCTTGGCGGCGTGCTTTGGGCTGTTGGCGGTGTTGAAAGGTGATTCCTCGCTCCAGATTGAGGCAGGTTTGCGTTCTGGGGGCCGGCGCTCGGCGAAGACCTCTGTGTTTTGCTGCTGGTCGTTCCATTTCCCTTGCCTCAGATGTCTCCCCATTCCAACTGAGAAGCATCCCCGCAGGAATGTTGCTACCATGATTCACTGTATGGACGGTATAGCACGGCCGCTTCTCCCCGAATGTAATATTTGCGAGCCTTAAATTTTCTCTCTCGTCATACGGGTCAACTTTTTCCTCATGCTCCTCAGAGCGCCTTTTTGGCAAACTCTGGACATGCTGTCATTTGCAGTTTACTTCTGGCAACTCTACCCCGAAGTCCATATCAGTGTAAGTGCTGAAGAGATGCTGTCCGTATGGAAGGTTCTCATTTTCGCAGCGCTGGTTCTCTGCCGTGGAATGGCAATTCAGCGTCTATCCAGAGAAGTGCTCCTTGTCCGGTGAACCCCCCCCCCCCATCGGCCATCTTAAGGGACGCTCCGCGATAGTTCCAAACTCCTTCGATTTGACAGTGATCGAGCTATCTGTGCTGATCTTGCGCTGTGCTGTGTAACCTTCCCCGAGGCTGAACCCTGAAACAATTCCACCTCGGGGGGGGGGGGGGGGCTCTACGGTCAGTTGCCCGGACATCGCGGTTCATTTCCCGCTATCATCCCCCGCTATGAAACGCACCGCCTTTTCCAGGCCGGCGCAGCATCCCTCCTGCCCGAATTCATCGCAGACAGACCCCGATCAAGCCCCGCGGCGAGCTCGACCCGCTGCCGACCTCGCGGTAGATGGCGCTCAAAGCATCTCCGCCGTCCCAAACACATGTCCAATAACGGAATCAAACGGAGTGGCCTTTACCTCGTCCGACAATTCTGACAACAAGAGATGTGTTTGAAATTATCCCGGATCTTTGTTCCTGGCTCGTGCGTGGCCCGGCTCGTGCGCTCTGTAACCTGAACGCTGACGGGAACCAATGGGACGAGCGCTGGGAGGATAACTCTTCCCGACGCCACGATTGGCGGGCCCTGACCATGTGGTGTTGGGGCTACAACAAAACATCATCTTCAAAAACAAAATTCTTGTCAAATCTGGGATGCAGCACGGGTCCCGTTCTCCGCAAAGTAAAAACGGATTGACTTATGACAAATAGTTGCAAGATCGAGTCAGACTTAAGATGTCCACTTCAAATGCGAGAAAGAAAAAATAATATAATGCTCCGGCCAAGGTTTGAAGTGGCTGCTGATAGATACCAGACTTGGCTTTCAAAAGCAAAGCTGGATGCAGGATTTGGAACGTAAGTGGGAGGAAAGCGAAAACACGTGAAGATGGGGGACAACTTTTTCTTGACGCTAAAATAAAATCTCTCTCCAAAAATGGTCGGGATTCGGTAAAAAGAGAGGTGGCTCGCACTGATGCAATCTTTACTTTATATGAGGTCATTCACTTTTCCTTCCTTTTTTCGTAATCATTTTGTGGTCGTGACGCGTGCTGTGTGACTACTCTTGTGTGACGCCAGGTATGTCCAGGGCATGCGTTTCCAGGCATGTACGCACGCACGCACGCACGCGTGTGTGTGTGTGTGTGTGTGTGTGTGTGTGTGTGTGTGTGTGTGTGTGTGTGTGTGTGTGTGTGTGTGTGTGTGTGTGTGTGTGTGTGTGTGTGTGTGTGTGTGTGTGTGTGTGTGAGACCCTGCGCACAGAAACTTTTTTCCCACCGAGGCGACTGATGCAACGGATTAATCATCCGATACCTCGCCAATAACGTCTAAAGACAACACAGCCTCTGGGAATTAAAATTTTGAAGAAAAACAAGTGAGCGAGCGAAAAAAGACCCGGTGTCCCCGAGCCTGGGAACGCCGGAGG
>NC_137206.1:21823540-21851040 GCF_960531495.2 Zeus faber | reverse complement strand
TCTCTCTCTCTCTCTCTCGCTCTCTCCCCGTCAGGCAGACAAAGTGCACAAAGCGGCGACTAGAACCAACAACTTGAGGTTTCTCAAACAATTTCACTGATTTGTCCCCCGGCACAACACCCACGCCGACACACACACCCGCACGCGCGCTGCAGTGTGTGAGCGAACCCCGATAAGTGCGTGAGACCAGATTGAGGCCAGATGTTGCAGATACCAACAAGAGCCAGCAAAGGTCCAACAAGAGCTATAGGATCCATTTATAGGCCCCCGCGCGGCCCAAAAAAACGTAACAATAGTCTGGTGACAACAAGACGTGAGACCCATTCATGGCGGCGGGCGGCGTCCGTCCTGATGACAGCCATCAACAACAATGATAAGGGTGCGACTGCGACCGGCTGACAGTATCTCTAAAACGAAACGACTCCTCCCAGATACTTTTTCGATAGGCTTGCATTCGTCACGGACCTTTGTTCTTGGCATTTCGTACGGTGCGATGCCACCCCACCACCGCGTTGTAAAAGGCGTTCCCGCCGCGTTCAAACCTCATTTCGATTTTTCCACCGCGATCATATTGCGTCCGAGGGTGTTCTCTCCTCCGTCTGGCGGAGCTGGACTATTGCACCTTTACACGCCTACATTGAAAGCCTATTTCAGCCTGTTCAATGGACTTTGGAAACAATAATTGTACATAAATGAATGATGATGGATATGGATTGTGTGGCGTATTGGCTCTTACAATTGGCTTGGGTGATTGTTTTGCTTTGGCGTTAACAAGTAGGGGCCGGGCACGTTGGAGCTGCGATGAACTTCAAAATGATTTGACTTGAAAAAAGAAAATAGTAAAGAAAAACAGAAATGTGGCATTATGGTTTGCTATAGTTTGTGGAAGGGTGAGCCTCAATATAAATGTTTTCCTTACCTGGGTTACCAGTGTATACTCACCTCTAGAAAGCTGCCTTTTTGGCCAATTCCGTGTCTGCAATGGGAAGCGTCTATTTAATTAGTGGAGGGCCACAGCACCAAAGCGGAACAGCTTTTTGACGAGCCACGAGGAATATTTCTGTTGAACGTCAATGCATAATAAATGCAATTTACTGTATGTTTGAATCAAAACTGGACGCCCACGTTTGCTCTATCCTGGACTGTGCGTCATTAACCCCGCTCCAGCTCGGACAGTGACTATTTGGAAGGAGTACCTTTCGGTGTTATTGAGTTAAGGAAGCCACTATATTTACCATTGCGCATTGTTTGACTGCGGTGTGATTTCAGGGGTCTCTCTGAGGAAGGTCGGGTTGGGAACCCCTGCTTTAGGGGAATCCAGAAAGCACTACGCCAGACACGAAACTGCACGAAAAATGGAAATGAATCTCGAAAAGGTCGCATCCATGACCCTTGTGAAAGTTCAACAACTGGAGGAGTGCAAGGAGAGAGCGTGACTCAGCAGAGCAGCGAGACTGATGAAACCCCGAGCGACTGCACCACTTTCATCTGGGCGAAAAACATCTGGAAAGCGCTGGTACAGTTGTGGCACACAGGCGGCGATAGTTTATTGAAGGTTGCATTCACGTAAAAATCATGTTCATCGATTCGACAACAGATGGGAAAAACAAGACCCTTAATTCCCATGAAAAAAAAAACCATCTTTATTAAGTCAGCATCTGTTGGTCTCTTTCAAATCACTTAAAGCGGCCCATTAAGCTTCTTTCTACACACGTTAATAAAAGTCTCAGAGGTCCCCAAAACAGGTTTTTGTAGTTGTTTTTGTTGCTGAAAATACTACTCAGATTATGCAATAGAGCCATTCTAACATGCCTCTAAATTCATTCTGTTTCTGATCTGATGCCCTGTTGCAGTGGGAGGAGCATCCCTCCCGAGGCCCCCGAGGTTACCTCATTATCTGACACTTTGGCCCCCGCCTCATATCACCATCACACATCGTAGCATTATGTATGACAGAACATAACGAAAAGCATAATAGGTCCCCTTTAAACGCAGTACAGATAACAATCCATGTTTTTGAAAGCAATTTGCCATTTTCCTTTTCCAGTTCCAAGTTCAAGTTCCAAGATTTCGGTGGCCCGTTTATTTATTTTGCCAGCTGCAGAAGAGGTGCAGCGTGCAGCCACAGAACCAAGGTGCAGCGTCACCTCAGTTACCGTGCACTACCCAGTACACCCACACTTAGATTCAGCCGATCAAAACGTCTCCCCTTGCGTCCTGTTCTGTTGGTTGTTTAATCCGGGCTTGCTAAAGGCAAATCCCATGCAAGTAGCAATTAAAAACAAAACATTTTACCACCAAAGTCGCAAAGTGCTGCTTAAAACAGACGTGGATACACACCGACACACAAATATTTACCACTAAAGTTTTCATTGCATGCTTCGCCTGGTACTCTAACTATCGGGAGATTCCCAGAATTCCGTGTGTAACTGCAACATGTTTTCCTTCAACATCCAGGTTTAGCCTCGTCTTCGCTTTGAGACGAGCATTTACTTTCCCCCCGAAAACGTACCTTCACCGCCACTGCCCCTCGTGCCGCCTTCCATTCCAACTCGGAAGTCGGTAGATAGTCAGTTGGACGTGTTTCCAATAAAGACGCACAAGGAACCCAGGTTTTGGCTTTGGTTGCTTTGTGCATTTTGGAAATGTTGAGCCCACTTAAGCGGCTCGGGTTCATCCGAGCCCAGACTACGATGGAATGCAGCATCACTCCTTGGATGTGCCCCATCGAGCGGTGGACCCCGCCGCCAACGACGAAAACACCTTTCAGGGGAGCGCGTGCAAAACCCGAATAAATCGGGCGGCTGTTTCTTATGATGCTCCGGCAAAATAAGGTATCGAGCGTGGAGTTTTTTGGGTTTTTTTTTTTGTTTTTTTTACAAAACAATTTTACGGATTACCACTTTAAACGACATTCCTAACCACGTACGTTTCATTGTATTTGAAAGTGCAACCAACAAAAAAAAAAAAAAAAAAAAAAAAAAGAGTCAAAGCTCTTTGTCTCGCCCCGCCTTCTCCCTCTCCGTGGAGGTGGAAGGGTGTGTGTGTGTGTGTGTGTGTGTGTGTGTGTGTCTGTCTGTGTGTGTCTGTGTGTGCGTGCGTGCGTGTGTGTGTGTGTGTGTGTGTGTGTGTGTGTGTGTGTGTGTGTGTGCGCGGAGTTAAAACTGCGTTCTGCCATTGTTCTCCTCGTCGGGCTCCTGTGGCGGAGCAGAGCGGATCGGCTCGGCACGGCAGGGCACGGGGCGCGCGGTGCTCGGGTGCAGGCATGGCGGGCTCGAGCAGCCTCTCGCGCCTCGGGGTTCTGCTGCTCGCGGCGGTTCTGCTGCAGACGGTGGTCGTCACCGTCACGGTGCTCTACTTCTCCAGCGCGCTCAGCACGGTAAGGGGGGGGGGGGACCGGGAACCGGGAACCGGGAAGCGAGAGGCTCTTTACCGGACGCAATAACCTGCGCAACGCGAGGACACTGAATAGAAACGGAACAGAAACGTTAATGGAAACGTGCGTAGGAGCAGAATTAGAAGCAGATTATAAACACGATAGGACGTTCAATAGAAACGTGCACGGTAACGTAATATACACAGCATAGAAACGTCAATTGAAACGTAATAGAATCACAATAAAAACTTCAATAGAAACATACGCATACACAGTATACAAACAGAACATAATAAGAGAGAGCATAATAACAGAATAGGAACATGCACAATAACAGAACGGAAACCGAATAGAAATGCATTATGTTGTAGTATATGTATGTACATGGACTCTATTTGTAGCCTATATAGAAACGTGCATTGTGATATAAATGTGCATTGAAACATAATAGAAACATGCACTGCAATATAAACATGGATAGTTAGATAATAGGAACATTATAGAAACATGCATAATTACCGTAATTAAAAAAAAAAAAAATACAAATAAAACTTTGCCAAAAATGCAAATTGCCAAAATACTTCTGTGGTGGATGTACTTTATTAACACCCAGGATGAAAACAAGCTGACATTCTCGAGCAACACATTCTGTGACACCGTGCGTAGTTTATTGGAAAGATAAACCCCCTTGAGGTGCATCATCTCGTTTTGGAGGGCAGCAAAATTAAAAGTGCAAAACATCCCAACACAGCGAACACTACCCAAAAATACCTGGTTATTTAGATTTTCTTTCAAGAAAAAAAAAAAAAGCAACCCAGTCTCACACTTTTTCGTGCTTTTAGTCACGAAAATGAATGTATTGAATGGTATCCTGGAGTAAGATTGTACCACATTTTTCGTGCTATACATAACGACATTCAAACCTTAATTTAAATGACAAATTTATTTGTGTTAAACACCATGTATGTGTTACAAGGGGCTAGTCAGGGAATTTACTTGCGTTGTCAGTACATTACATATACAGTATAATTTGCAAAGCGCAATTATTTATAAACCTTTAAACACAAACCCTAGCCAACTACAACAACTACAATTCCGCTCCATTTTATTATTGTGCATCTTAATGCAATTTCTTCATGGGTAAGGTTGGTGATATTATTATAAACTTAAAAAGGAAACAGATTTATGGGTGAAAAACGACATGCATGTGGTACTAAGGGTCAAATAAAAGACTTTTACAGGTAACCCTGTAAAAGTCCATGTCCAGTGCTGTCCAGAACACTTGAGCTTGTTTTGGTAGCTCTTTTAATTACTGAGATATAGGGCTTCAAAGGTAACCTCTGGTCGGGGTTCAAATGTCAACATCTCAGTTTAGGGTCCACCAAAATGTCTCAAACCTACATATGTTAACCAATTAGATTTTCTTTTTACTTTGTGTGTAATGTCAATAGCATCTAACATATATAATTGTTAACATATACATATAATTTGCAAATTACATATGTAAATTCTAACAACACAGGTATATTACCCGACCAAATTAACCCCTAATTACACATGCATGTCGTTTTTCGCCCATAAATTTGTTTTCATTCGTGGGTTTATATTAATATAACTACTTTACCCATGAGACAATTGCATCAAGATGCATAACAAAATGGCGCAGAATTGTAGTTTCTGGGATTATGGTTGACATTAGGGTTAGAAATGTTTATAAATAATCTGTAAATATAACAGAATGTATGTAATAATTTGTTTTTGCTCCTGTAGAAGCCACAAATCATTATGAAATCAACTTTGTTTTAAGAAAAACGTATTTTATTAACGATGTCATGGAGACTACACTGATGATTAGTGGAGCTCGCTGTTACCACGGAAATGCTTGCCGCGCTGGCTGATGGGTACACAGGCATGCAAACACTGATATTTATATCCAGTTAAATTGTATCTATGAATGAAATTCATACTGAGGGTATGACCCGATATCCCTATTCCTGCCCATCTTGAATTTAATAGATCATTTAGAGAAAAAGCGAAACCAGTATCCCAGTATATATAGTGAAAGAATGAAATTGAAACCCATGCATTTTAAATTTGAATTCCTCCATGCCCCCCCCCCCCCCCCCCCCCGCGTATTATGTATCTGCGCCCCCCTCCTTCCCCATGCCCGTCGCTTCTAAAGTCGAATAAACCTCCCCATTCAAATGTATTGGTTTAAATTTTGTTATGTGCAGCACGAAAAAAGTCCGACAATCGTACTCGGGACACGATTAAATAGATTCATTTTAGTGACTATGAGCAGGGAAAAGCGTGTGAACAGGCTGCCCCAAAAAAAATGTATGATGAGAGGACCTCAGCTCGATCAGTAGACTTTGGAATGGCATCGTTTTCTATGACAGAGCTATAAGATAATTTGATAAAGGATGAGGTTTCTGCACAGTCACGTGCGCGTACATGAATATTCTTTATTTTACTGCTGGCGGAGCTTTATTGGGTCTCTCTTGTTTTTTTTTTCTCTCGGCCGCAATCAAGTTTCACATATGGGACAATGAAGTTAACTAACTACCTAACGATCTAACTAACTAACTCACACTTTGTGTTTGTCTTGTGTGAGGCCGTCAACTCTGCAGAGTTGGAATCGGTCCAGGTCTATAACCTTCATAGCCTGTTTGTATTTGTATGAATTATTATTGCCCAATCCCGAGACTCCCTCACTCGTAAAGCAGGAAATTGGGACCCTGTCGAAAGACGAGGAATTTAACTTTCTTATTATTAAAACGCAAGAAAATGTATTTAAGTATATCACTATCACTCTACGGGCATATCGAGGTTATGGAACGAAAGCCAAAAGGGAGCATAAACCTCATTCCTAACCACTTACGTTTAATTTTCTTTGAAAGTGCAACCAGCCTGTTTGTATTTGTATGAATTATCATTGCCCAATCGCGAGACTCCCTCACTCGTAAACCAGGAAATTTCCGCCGAGAGGCGAGGAATTTAACCTTTTATAGCTTTTGCTTTTATTTTTTATTTTTTTTCTTGTTAATTTTAATGGACACCCTCTCCCACCGACCCCACCCCCCCCGGCCCCAGATGAAAGAGACATTCGCCAGAAGCAGCGTGTCCTGTTTGACCCGGGCTGGCCTGCGGAGCATCCCGGGGATGCGCGTCGACCAGAGCCGGACCGACCCGTGCTGGCAGGTCACCCAGCAGCTTCACCTGCTCATCGAGAAGGTGCCTAATAACGTGATATCGGCATCGGGAATTGCGCGGGGAGGGGGGCTTGGAAGTTTTGTTTGCACCTTCCCGATATCACCCCCTCCTCGCCATTAACAGGAAACGGGGCTAAACGGATCCCTAATCACTGTCCGGAGAGAATGTTGGTTTTTCCTCGCGCGCACAATGGGCTCCTTCATGGCTGGAGATGCGATGCGAGCCCGTGTGTGCGGTTTAATCAGCACAGGAATGCACTCACCTGGCCCCTACTTTCTCTCTCCCACACACACGCACGCACACACGCGCACGCACACACGCACACGCACACACACACACACACACACACACACACACACACAGACAAATCGGACAAGAGAAGGTGACCAAAAACATGATTTTTCTATTTTTTTTTAACCACAGCTTCCAAATTATCTTGAGTAAATATCGATAGAAACGCAGAAACGTGACCTTATTCTTTTCTCTCTCTGTTTCCCAGTCTCTGTCCCAGCGTTATCAGAGAGAGATCTCCTCAGCTGTCAGAGGTGAGAAAGCCGCTCTATTGCTCCGTTCCCAGCTCCGTGCATGGACTTTGTGGGTTTTGTGCTCACAACACGGGGCTCTGTTTCCAGTTTATTTGTCATGGCTAACGGCTCAGCAAGTGTCACGCATTGAAAGATGGAGCGATGCAGTTGCCTGTACGATTACCAGGTTGAGTTTACAATAATAATAATAATCACAGATCAAGAATAAAAGTAATAACAATAAGAAAGAAAATCTATTGTCTGATCTATTTTGCCTATTGTTGTCAAAGTGACTGAAGTAGACAAGTAGACAGACAGGAATGTAAACATGGCCAAATGATAACAAAGCAATAAACCAATACAAATATGAAAAAAGAAAATGACAACAGGTGGAAAATTGCGAAAATATAAAATAAACAGTTAACTAAAATAAGAAAATCTGCCAATACACGGTACAACAACAAATAATAAAAGTTATATAAATGAAAAAAAGACGTGAAAAATGAAAGGTTGTGTCCAAAAAAGAAATATACAGTCCTGTTCAATAGCTTATGAAATAAACAGTGAAGCAGAAGGATGAATGTACGGTTCACCTAAACAACATGTCAGCAATAACCCTCTACAAGGAATGAGGCTCGAGATAAAAAGTCACAAAACAGTCAGTTATAAAAAAAAAATATATATATATATATAGATATATAATCCTGATAATTTTAAACAAGGAATAAACCAAACCTCTGCTCGTGCTTCAGCATATGCCTGCTCCTGTGATTACAAGCCCTTGGCACGATATGAAATTGTGAGCTTTACTGCTATCTGCTCGTCCCGTGTTCCGTGCCAACACTCAGGAATTCGAGTCTTCTTCCAGCGATTTTCTTGTGAAACTCAGCCATTATTACCCGTTTTTTTGTTTGTTTGTTTGTTTATCAACCCCAAATACAAAAACAACATCCTAGTTTAATGTTTATTTAATTTAGAACATGCAGCCAATAAAAAAAAAAAAAATTGTGGCTTAAAGACACAAATTACAATTATTACTCAGTTTATTTTTTTCACCCTTAGACTTTCTACTTTAGGGCCAATGTGCTAGTAATGACAGAATCTATTACTTTTATATGGGTTATTATGTGCTGTTATACTTCCGCGTTATTAATAGTAAAAACATTATTTTAAGAAATACATTTTGTTCTTTACTGAGTCCATTTTACAAAATAGAGGACTTCAATTATCTCAGTTTATTCTCGATTTAACCAAAACACTTCATACTCTGGCTAATTGGAACACTACTACTACTACTAATAATAATCATCCTTGTGTATTATGATTTTTACAAAACTATTCATGAATTTAATTCATAAAATCCATGAAAAAATGTAAACAGTCCAATATTAGTGAGATCGGCATTACAAATAAGATCAATGAAAGGGAGGAGGAGGAGATGAAGATGCAAAAACAATAGAATGTGGGCGAGGACCCTAACAAGACGGCGAAGAGTTTCCAGATCAGCCTCGAAGGACGATATCAGCCTGCGAAGCCAAAAAAAAAAAAAAAAAAAGAAGCTCCATTTCTGCTCGTTCGTTTTTTTTTCCGTCCAGAGAAGCGACGTCGTGAGCCGACGTGCCGTCCTTCAGCCGGGTCTGCGGGCGGTGGCGCAACCGATTCGGGCTCACTGAAATCTTTTGTTTATGTTCTTTATTTGATTGTTTTTCTTTTTTTACGGGTCCACCTGCCTACGAGGGTTATTTTTTATTTTTTTTCCTTTTGGTCCCGGGTTTTCACGTGACGCCTGAAGCCGTTGCAAATTGTGACTGCGGTTAGTAAGGACTCTAGGCAAAACCGTGGGTGGACCGGGGGGTTTTTAGGATTTGGCTTTGCTCCAACCTGGGCCTTTCCTCAGCTCCGAAAGCCTCGAGCCCTCATGGCAAAAGGATCTCAAAATGGGTGTATATATATTTAGAGATTAGAGTTTTAATTTTCATAATTTCATGTATACATATATATATAATATCAATGAAAATTAATAATTAAAATGAATGACTGAATTAAAAAATATTTAAATGACATTTGAAAAGCAATAGTTAGGGTTAGGGTTTGTGTAGGAAACATGCAATATAAACACAGCTTGATGTGACCATTTAGAAGCCCTATCATCTTTGTGTACGGAACTATATTCTCACTTTTTCAAAAGTATTTTTATTTTAATCTACATATGCGCATAAAAACCCTTTTCCCCCTTTTTCCTTTTCCCCCTCCCCTCAGATGAGGTCTCCCGGGTGCTGCCGTCGCTGGTGGTGGACGACCCGGCATCCCCTCGGCCCAAAGTGGCCGCCCACGTCACGGGCAGCTTCATGCCCAGAGCAGAGCGGGAGGGTGGAGGTGAGCACGGGCCGACAGGTGTTTAGCATTTCCAAAGTGTGTAGTTAAGCTCAGAGTATTTTTCTAGGTACAGGTGCTTAACACCTGCACAGATGTCTCTTCTGCGGCGGGCATTCCACGAGCCCCACGGGGGGAAGGCCGGTTGTATTTTCTTTAATGGAGTTTTATGGGAGAACGTCTGCCATACTCCCATACTCCTCTTCCTCTTCTTCTGCAGAGGGTACACATGGTCCGGGCATTGCATAAGTATTTCCTGTCACTGACCGTTTGATACATGATTCAATTTATATAATTCTCGTCGTGTCAGGAACCCGGTCATTTTTGGAGATAGATGAACATATTTATAAACAGTTTTTTATAACAGTATTTGTACTTGAAGTTAATGCTCAATACTTCTTCCACCACTGTTTTCATAATGTCTTTACACATATTTTACACCTTAACATCATATTTATATCATACTGACATACTATTTAAATCATAAATAGACATAACCATATATATAGTTGCCTGCAGCAGTACAGGGCAGATGACATGACACTGAACCTACATGACAGTCAACTCACAGTTGACTTCAGGTTAAATCTGTGGAGACGTGTGTAATAAATATGGCGTTATGGAGGACATGTGTTGGATATACACAAGGGGAGATTCTCAGAACTATGTACTAAAAGCTTGGGGGGTGGGGGAGAAAATGCAGAAAAAAAAAAAAATCCCTTTTCAAACTAATCTTATGTCCAGTTAAAATGGATGTGTTTAAGAGACAGAAACTGGGCAACCTCTGACCACGAACAGGCCAAAAGAATGCAGCTTCTCACTCCAATCGATGACTCCGCCCGCCAGCTGATATTAATGATTAGGTTCTCGCTCTCTCTCTCCCCCCTTGATGGCATGGTAAGAAAGTGGGTTGGAAGAGAAACCCAAATTCCCTTTCGCCTTGGAGTTTGGATGGCGTGGGGTGGGGGTGGGGGTGGGGCGGGGTGGGCGGCGGGCATGGCGATCAAACGCCCTCATCCCAGTCACAGCGCATTAATCTTCGTGTTTACACGCGCTCTTCTTTCCGTCAGCGTTTCAAGTGTATCCAGGGCGACGGGTGCAGGGCCAGAAGATCTCATGGTGGGAAGGACAGAAGGGGCTGGCCTTCCTCCAGGACGTCCAGCTGCTGGACGGGGAGCTGGTGGTGCCGCGGCCGGGCCTCTACTACGTCTACGCCCAGACCTACTTCAGACACACCCACTCCCTGGAGGAGGAACGGGGGGATCTGGAGGAGGGCGAGGACAGGGAGGGGGAGGAGGAGGAGGCGGAGGATCGGCAGGACACCGGGAAGCCCCTGCTGCAGTACGTCTACAAGAAGGTAAAGGGTTTTTTTGGGGGGGGGGGTTTTGGGGGGGGGTAGGGCTTTATGCCACGGATCCGCGCTGTCGTCACTCTGCCCCGTCACAGAACTCACACATCGTCAGCTGAGATCACCGCTCGTTCCTCCTCCGCTGGTCCCAGCTTCAAACTGGTTAAAACTGGCTTAGTTTGACGTTGTGGACCACAGATCGCAGTAGTAGTATAGTATCCTAGTGTCTTAAAGTTTGTTTAAACTGGGCCCATATGATGTTGTTTTGTGCATTTCTGTCTCTTCAGTTGTCATTTTAAAGGGTTTTATCGATATTTTTAGGACAGGGCAGTAGAAGGGAGTTAGAGCGCTGGTCAAGGACACTGGGTGGTTATGGCCGATGGTTTCAGAGATTTGGAAGGTATGAAATTAAGGTCTCCTTTCGAATTTCCCCAAAAAGTTTAAAAAAAAATAGAAAACTACAATAGGAATAAGTTTTGTTATTTTTTTTTACGATTATTATTAGGGGGAGAATACGCATATTTAGAAAGTTAGTTTGATCTGGAAATTATAATAAAGTAGCTTCCCTTTGGAATCCAGTCATTTTGCACGTTGCTGATATATTTTTTTGGTTCAAGGTTAAATGACAATTTTTGGCCTTTTCTTCAACGGGGGTTGCCATCATGTGATGGAAATAAACGTGTACACGTAGAAAACAAAATAACATAAGGTCGTCGACGCAGAGGAAGGACGTGCAGTTCTTGAACCATTTGGGTTTCATAGGGACAGTATAAACTCTGCAGCAAGATAAAGGCTTCACCGGCATCCCTTTATAGGTCATAACAGTGTAATCTACCATGCAAATTAAAAACAGAACTGAGCAAACTCTCTCGCAGAGTCTCTGGACTCGGGGGTCAAGTCAGATTTGTTTGGATATAGTATCACAGTTAGTCTCTATGAGCTTTGCAGTGCAACATTCAAACAAAAATTGATCAGGACCCTCTAATTGGATTTGGCTCGCTATCTAAACTCTTCCTCTCTGACATAATTAAATGCAAATTGGAAACAGCCCACTGTGGGCAGAGCAGCATCTGTATAAATACCTTGCATATGTTGCTGTTAGGAGTAAGGCATTCGTATAAAAACATCTTTAAAAAACATTTAACACGGAACAGTGGTCCCATTAACTCACTGCCTCTTTATATGGGGCGCAGTGTGCCAATCATATGAAACTGTTTGACACACAACACAAACCAAACTTGAACGGGAACTTAATTACATAGAATCTGTTTGCCAAAAAAACATATGGGCACACTGGTGTCCTTATTAAATATATTTTTTAATGCGGCATGGGAACCCCGGTGAGTTGGGCGTCCCGCGCCGCCGGGAATCGAACCCGCACAATCGGCCCACTCGTTCCACCCGCGAAGCTTTTTACGTCGAGCGCCTTTCTCCTCTCATTGATCCCCTCTCTCTCCCCCCCAAAACACAGATGAGCTCATACCCGGTGCCAATCCTGCTGATGAAGACCAGCCGCACCTCCTGCTGGTCGCGCGGCTCTCAGTTCTCGCTGCATTCCGCCCACCAGGGCGGGCTGTTCCCGCTCAGCGGCGGCGACCGCCTCTTCGTCACCGTCAGCAACGCCTCGGCCGTGGACATGGACGAGAAAAGTAGCTTCTTCGGTGCCTTCCTGGTCAGCTAGAGCTGGGCCGGGCCGGGGGGTGTGGGGGTGGGTGGGTGTGGGGGTGGGTTGGTGGCGGTCGGATATCTTCTAAAAAAAAAATTCACGAGCGTGTCTTTTTAGCGTGAAAGCTTTAAAGGCATGAAAAGCGTTTTGAGCTGACATAGCCAGCAGGAGGTGACAGAGTGCTGAAGAAGCGAAGGAATCGCCGCAAAAAGACCCCAGTAAGGGGTCAGAATCCACCTTTTTATTTGGGTGGGGGTTGGACGGCGGAGGGCCATGCATTGAGAACCTTCGGCGGCCTGCGTGGAGGCTGGAGCAGACTCTGGTGGGAATTAAGAGCTGGGAGAATAGGTGTGAAAGAAACAACCACTCATTCACGATAAGTGATTGTGTGGCAGCGAACCCCCATAAAAAGACAAAAGGAGAGAGAGAATATTTTTTATATTTGAGAGAGAGAGAGATGGTCACGCCAATGTTTTTTTTCCGTGTGTGGGTGTGTGTGTGTGTGTGTGTGTGTGTGTGTGTGCATGTGTTCGTGTGTGTGTTTGTGTGTGTGCAGGCCAGTGTATAATCATTCAATCATTACAGATGGTCTGGATATGAAAAAAAGCTCAAAACCCCAAAGAATCCTTTTCGTCTATCATCGTCAATCATCTCCCGCTCTCCGTTTCTCCAAATTTAAATGGATTAAAGTTTGGACAATGTATTGACAGTCGACACAAATTATCTCCAGAAGCCAGAATGGGGTGATTTTCATCACGGAAGAGTAAACAGTGACCACACGTTTTATGTGTCAACAGCAAAACCCGGGAAAAAAGGAGTAAATAACTTCGGAAACATGAAATCGGAAATCGATTGCAGATGCCGGGCCTGATCCTTCACCTTTTTTTTTTTCCGACGATATGAAGCGTATCACAAGTTTCTTTCTTTCTGTTTTTGTAGGGGACGTGGTTTTCGTCAATGTTGTTTTTATGTACAAATGATTATTTTATATGTGGCTAATTGTGTTTCATTGTCGATTTTGTGCCGGACAATCAATACCATAGGTTGGATCCACACTTATCCTCTCACTGAACTCACAAGGACTTGTAATTGCCGTCAGACAAGCATGCAATTAAAACAACCAATTATGTGGCGATTAAAATTTGGGTTGAATCTAAATGTGAATGTACATAGCCTCCGCATTGCGTGTTTGTAAATATGTGAAATAAAGATGCCGTGAGAGGAGCAACTGTTCTGGATGAGTCCCTTGAAAATATGGCTTGGTTGCAGCTGTGCGTTTTGCTGCCGAAAACCAGACGGCCTGCAGATATGAAACCAGTAGGGGCGCCACTAATGAGGGTCTGTTTCATTCACCAGTCCTTAAAATGAGTCCCATATATGTTTTCCTTCTGTTTGTACCGTGTCCTGCATTAAGTAGGTAAACGTGTGAAGTGGCCGTGCATCAGATGGTCTGTGTTGGGTGGATTACGCTGCAAGTCCCAGTATACCATTCAAAACCCTAACCCTCTCCAGACTAGGCTTCCTTCTGATCGTTTTGTTTTTTTTGTCTTTCTTGGTCCCTTGACGTGGTAGGGTTATTTTTTTAATTTGAGGGTGCTGCTCTTTCTTGTGAATGGTCATCCATATCAACAATTTACTGATCAGAACCACAGTAGCTTTCGCTTCTTGTGGGTGCACTTGAAAGTAGCTTCAAATTTCTGCAAATGCGTTGAAAAATATCTTCTCAATTTTGGGCTGATGATATATACATTTGGTGGTTTTAATACCATCATTCAGGTGGAAAGGCCTTCTGTGTCAGGATCCACGGCCCTAAAAGCAGCATGAGCCTCCTGTAGCTCTATGGCAGCATGAGACACATGAACATACCCACCTACTAGCTGGTAGCACATTGCCATCGGATTCTTCACATTTAAACACTGCATTCAATGGCCACATGAGCCCACGAAATGCGTGTTTTTCCGGCGAGATGACATCGAAATATTCATTAAAAAGCTACATAATGAGCATGTGCTGGTAGGAGCCTACTGTTGTGAGTGCTATGAGTGCACTATTAAAAGTTTTTTGTTCCGCATGTTTTCAAATACAGTATTTTTTTATATGAGATATATTTCAATAAATGTCTGTTTATATTTTGTGAGGAAAACATGAATATAAAAACAAACATATTTGGAAATTAAAGTTGAAAGGAAATTAAAACTTCACGGTGAGTTCATGGTGTGATATTTTATACTTTTTGTTAGTTTATTACAGACAGATGAGGTACAAATTTTTTTTTGGGTGTTGGGTTGTCCTTCTTGGACAGAGCTTATCTTCAAAGGCGGAATTGCTATTAAAGTAGGGGCACGGCGCTGGCACTGGTTCACAGCAAGAAGGTCCTGGGTTTAATTCCCGCCTGGGGTGCAGTGGGCACCGTGCTCGGGTGGGTCATCTCCTGATTAGGGGCCTTTCTGTGTGGTTTGCGTGTTCTTCACGTGTGTTTCTCCTCCAATATATAAAACAGGACTCCGACTATAAACATGCAGAACACTTTGCTGTCCCCAAACCATGACATGGATGCACCACCTGGAATTTGTCCCCGGGCACCAACAAAGCCCCTGGAGGGAGGGCGGCTGGGATGGGAGAAACACAGACGTCAGAGTTACCTGTAAGAGACTATTAAATTACCTTTTAGTTTGGGAACCCCTGATTTGGGTAAAATAGGTGTATTTTTGTGTTCTAGTGAATATCTGCCTTATAGTGAATCAAGTTAAAAACACCATCGATTTTACGGAAGTCCTGTTGCTAAGCCCATTTGTATAATTAATTGATGAGACATTTTCACTCGATTTACCCCTTGTTGGTGCTCATGGGGTGACTATAAAAAGGTAGTGGTACATGTGCCCCCATGTGGCCGGCCAAAGGATTTAGGCAAACAGCGACACCTGGCGGCCGACAAGAGAAATACAGTCCGGCTGACCGTGAGATCAATGCTGTATATAGTAGAAACAATTAGGCACAGAGCACAAATATCAAAAGTTTTTGCTTTTCTTTTTTGTGGAAATATGTTACAGTTATATTACATATTTTTAAATGCCCCATGGGAAAAAAAATGTTTGGAGACACCAGTAACTAATACTAACAGGACAGCAACTGACAGTTTCAGCGGAGCCTCGACCATCGGTCGAGGCCCACCACGTAACCCTATGTTTGATGACGTCCAATAAATACTGCAATTATTGTTAACATAACTTATACAAAAAAAAAAACTAGGAAAACTTCTCCTTTAGTCCTTTCTGGTGATTAGCAGCATGTGCGTAACTTCCAGAACTCAAAACTGGTGAAAGAAAATAGTGGCAGAGCCCTGCATTCAATTGAGCATTTGGCACAAAGAAAAAAATAGACCGAAAAATATGTTGCATGTTATTTATCAAATCTATGCCTGCCCAGAGTGTTACTATGCAAATGAGAAGTGCTTGGTGTAACAATTTGAATTTCACCCATTGTTATAACCCTGATCCCCTCCGACTGCAAAACCAAAGTAAGCTAGATTAATGTACGGTGTGTAGACTTTAACATTCGCCAGCCACTTGAGATTTCTTATGGAACAAGACCTTTTGAATATTTTGTTGAATGTCAAAGTTGCTGATGTGGAAAACAGAAGAGTAGACGTGCCAGCTAATATCAGAGGTATGTCATCACTCTCATAATGACACTCGATCTAAACATTTGTTAAATTTAACATCATGTTAAAAAGGTGTTTTTTTTTGCAGTGTGCCGTATGTCTTTTTTTTCCGATGTAGGACGCAGATTTGGAATCACCGGCAGTCTTAGAGAACCATCAGCTATTTTTGCACTCTGGTTTGACATGGTTTAATAAATATGATGAATATACATTTCAGCATCTTTTAACTTCTGTGAAATCATCAAGTTGAGTACGGTTCCTCTCCCCCCTCTGTCTTCTTCAGTTTAATGTAACTCATAAAATATTTCATAAAAATGTCTTAAATTGAAACCGATAAGTCTGCGTACAAAAAGAAAACACATTTTTTAATCTCATAATATAAATTACACAAGTCTGTAATGATGATGTCTTCATTTCTGCTAACAAGATTTGTCCTCCAAACCAAGCCCTTTCGTTCATTCTCTCTCTCACACACACACACACACACACACACACACACACACACACACACACACACACACACACACACACACACACACACACACACACACACACACACACACACACACACACACACACACACACAGGGGCGGGTGTCGTGACTGGACACAGCCGGACCGACCCTCTCCACATAGCTATGCTCTACACATTACAGTAGAGGAAAACACTTCTATCCCCGCTGAAACTATATCTTTGAACATACAGTAACGCTACATATCAACCACTCTCTCTCTTTCCCATCTCCCGTCCCCCTCTCCGCTTCCCTTGCCGTTCCACGTTGCACTAAGTAAGACCACAAGCACGGTGACGATCCGCATGATGGACGGAGGGCTCTCCTCGGCTTCCACCATTGCTGCCACCAGTCACTGTAGCTGCCTTATTCTGGCACGGCCCCAGAGGGGGGGGCGCTTTTTGGCAGCCTGACGGGCATCGCCCGACCGCCTGGGGGGCCGTGGTGTTGTGGTGGTGGTGGTGGGGGGTGGCGGTGGGGAATGTGCACACCAAACCACTGAGGCCGGACCTCAACAGTCAAAGCGCATCTCCAGCGAATCGTCGAAACCCCTGCTGTCGTGTCCCGCCCCCGACAGGAAGGTTGCGGTGACCGGCGTCCCCGTCGCCGTGGTGACGTTGATGAGAGTGTTGCCGGGGGTGCTGGTTGCCGGGCTACGGAGGGCTGCTGCGGTGATACTGGTGAGGTTGATGCCCAGTGTGAGCCGGGTCTGTTCCAGAGCTTTCTCTGGAACGGCGAAGGCCTCCAGCTTCTTCTCCCCGTTGGCCATGTAGGAGTTCTGGCAGCCACGGCAGATACAATCCAGGCATGCCTGCGGGGCAGCAGCCACACAAAGCCCATCAACATAACAAAATAAAGAAGAATATCAACAGTCCCAATCAGAAAACTCACTACCTTCCCGCTAAAGAATTTTGGCATTTATTAATTCCATTTGAAAAAGAGCAAGCAGGAGATCATTATTAGGTAGATTTCTCACCATATTGTTAAAATTTTACAGGACCACAAAATCTTAAAATGTGAGCTATCATCAGGAAAGGGGTCGTGGGTAATAAAATGTGTGTGATGACAAGGCTTTGAGCGTATGACACCGGACAGGTGTCTCAGACTAGGGAACTGTCCGCCTGTGGTCGCAGGTGGTACTACAGAGGCAACTATGATGCTCTGAAGTGGAGATACTGAGGTGAGAGAAAGTGAAACTTGAGAGAAGCTGGCTTGAAAACTAGTGAAACTATGAAAATATAACTAGCCAGGTACAGTGAAATGTTCCCTCCAAGTGAGATTGATTTGCTGATGTGATTACGACAGCAGTAGTTATTAAAATTGCTAAATCTGTATCAAGGAATAAACAGGAAAATATGTTTATAAGCAGTCAACCCTAATAATAACGACTCATTACTGACCATGGCTCATTGATGCCAACTCTGAGCTGAGAACGGGTATCATTTCCCAGGAGACCCACAAGCAGTAAAATCACAACATATTCACACCAGCACCAACTCAGTTCTCACCTTGCGGTTTGAGTAGCAGGGGCAGCGCTGCCCCCTACAGGTCAACACTGAGGGGTTCTGGGTCGCTCTGCCACACTTGCAGCCTTTCTTTTCCACAGGCTTCTTATACAGTGGCTTGGAGGGGCTGGGTGGGTGCGTTATTGGGTGCGCATGGGGATGGGGTGGCACGCGGTCTCTGGGCTGGGCGCGGGGTTTTGGAGCCCCTTGCCTGGCCTTGGCGTAGGCCTTCTTTGGCCCCCCATGGTGCTCCAAAGTCTTTTTGAGCCCCTTGTTAGAGACCAACACAGTCTTGCCCACCTTAGGGGGCCCGCCATTAGGCACCGGGGCCAAGTGTGGGTGGGGTGTGTTAGAGGGGAACTTGGGCTCCCGTTTGGTGGTGGCACCGGGGGTGGGGTGGTGCGGGGAGCTGTTGGCAGCAAGCAATGGGCCCCGCAGGAGGCTGGCAATGGGAAGGGGCTGGATCTTCTCACTATCGCTCTCTGAACGGGAACGCTTGCGGTGGCACCGAGGGGGGGCGCGGGGGACACCGGCAGGGGGCTGTGGGGCAGGCTGGGGGGAGGGCTGCGGGTGAGGCTGCAGCTGCAGAGGACGAGGGCTGTTCTCTGGGGGGAGGGAGGGTGTGAGGCGGGAAGAGGCGGGTCCGGATGGGCTGTGCACCCCGTTCAGGCTAGACTGAGGTACGGAGGGGGGGCAGTCTGGCTGAGGGGTGGGTTCAGGGGCAGGAGCGGGGGGAGGGGTGGACGCCGGGTCATGGTCCGCCTCTAGAGACCTAAGTACTTCCTCCACACTCAACAATAATGATCCACCACTATGTTTTAGGTCCTCGCCGAATGTGGTGATGTCACACAGCCCTGCCTCCCCGGAAGCTGTGACGCTCACACACACCGGCAGTTCTCCCCCAAAGTTTCCTGTTTTCAGAACGTCTCCTCCTGTCTCTATGGTGATTGGGTGCAGCGCCTCCACAGCGGCTAGGCCATTGCAATCGTGCAGCCCGTTAACGGCCACAGGAGTTGGCCCCTCCTCCCCGCTCTCCTTAGCAGGTGGAGCCTCGTCTGGTTGGCCCACCTCTGAGGTTGAGGCCGACTGGGTTTGGCTCGGTGAGTCCAAGACACCCTCCGCTTCCTGCTCACTCTCAGCGAGGGTGAGGCCCTCGTTCAGGATGGCCTGGAGGTCGGGCGAGTCATCGGCCGCGCTAGCGATGTGTGGGGCGAGCGGCGACTGGGCGATGTAGAGACAGAGCTTCCTGTAGCAGTGGACCAGCAGCGAGAGCTGTCGGTTCTCCTCAAAGCGAGAGTAGTCCTTGCACCAGCTGCAGGACGGCTTCAGCTGCATCCTCTGGCCTTTACAGCCTCGACATACGTAGTGCTGACATGACGAGTCGGTGGGAGCGATGGGATCCTGCAGCAAATTACCTGCATGAGGAGAAAGATGAGGGAAAAAAAGAGAGAAGGACGTGAGACAAAGAATGAATTGACAGAACAAAAAATAAATTACACATTTCACTCAACCAGTCATACGAGTGAAGCCGAATTTCTGTCCTAGTTTTTTTTTTTAACATTTCATTATTCTTACAGATATCCTTAAGTGAAATCTGAAAAAGTCTCTGTCAGACTGGATGACAACAACTGCTCTTTTGAGAGGAGCTTCCTTAGCGACCACTGGTCGTCAAGGAACGCAGCTGCCGATGAACAGGAACTGGATGAAAGTCGATTCACAAAATAAAACAAACTACACACACACCCAACCATCCGTGCACACGTACTCACACAATTGTTGAGCTTGGGGTCGAAGGGACTGACGGATATAATGAGCATACCATAATGACCATATTTATTCACCTCCAAGAACGAATGATGGACAGCGGATTGTTGTTTTTTTTCCCCCGGCAATAACTTTATTTACAAAAACAAATTGCTATCAAACTTAAAATTGTGGTTTGTTGTCAATAGACTGTGCAAGAGAAGATAATGACAAAATATTAAGCGACACGTGCAGAATCCCTCTCAGAAGGAATCTCCTCAGATGTCAAAGAGACTGGAGGGAAAGGGAAGCAAGTGGAAGAGGAATTCAGGGAGACACACAGGGACTTTGATTTGGGTGGAGTCTGAGGGTAGGATGTGGAATCCTAATGAGGTTTTTTTAAGAGGACAGGGTTGTACCGTGGGGCGTGAAGTCAGAGGTAAAATAATAAGGAATGGAGCAGAGGAAGGGGGGTTGGGGTGGGAAGAATTGGGTGATCGGACACACACACACACACACACGATGCAAAAAGGCATGAAAAGGAAGAATGAGAAAAAAGCGGATGAAGGTGTATTATGGGACAACACGAGCAAGTTATATATAAGCTTATTCTTGCAGAAGGCTGCGGCTAAATCGATTGGATTATTGCCAAAGATGCATACAACTATGAATAAAACATTTTTTTTGCGTAAACGACCACATGCATATACAATACGATTGCACAGGAGTGCAAAAGCGGAGTAGGAAAGCATATTTTGAGAAATGACATTGGGGGGGGGGGTGTGTCATGACGCGTGGAGCTTTGAATACACGCGACTTCCCGCTGAGTGCACGTGGATCTCGCAACAACAACAACAAAAATAAATGAACACTTCCATTGGATTGCACTTGATCCATGCATCCTGAGCTGCGGCTGCAGATAGAGATCTCCGTAAAAAATATATATATCACACGGACTCTTACCACATACGAGGCAGGACAGGGACTGCCGGAAGAACGGGAGCAGTTTGCAGAGCTCCCCGAGGGCCCGCGGGTCTCGGGGGTCGCAGCGCAGCACCGAGCGGCTCGCGGACAGGTACAGGGCGGTGGCATTCACCGGGTTCATCTCAGCTGCGGCTGGTCCAGTCCAAAACGAAACCGCTCCGGCGGATCTACCGTGCCGGCTACCCTCGGCTCCGCCGGTGGGAGAGGGGTCGGCGCGGGAGACCTGTCGCTCCCGGTGAGTCTTCAGGGATAACGTCCGGGGTTGCACGCATTGAAAACAGCATAGATGGATGTATTGCAGCGTTCCAACCAACCTTGTTTTCTGCCACGGCACACTTTTTTTTTTTGTTTTTCTTTTAAACAATGAAATATTCCCACGGCACGCCACTATACCGTTAACCACTGAGAGTGTCCCCAAAACGTCACAAACGTGTATTACTGTGCTTATTATTCAGAGCTGGAACTGGTGAATTAGTACAGCCTTGCGATTTGGATCTTGCAACACAAGAGCTAGTTTCCATGGTTCTCTTTTAAGTGGAATTTGATATTTGTTTCCATCCACGAACACACTGCTGTGCCCACTCCACGGGGGTTGAAAAAACACACTGGTAAATGCATTTATTTAAGTGTAAGGTAAAATGAATAAATAACCGCCGTGTCGAGTCGCTGTGCACCGGCGAGTTCAGTTCCTTATAAATAAATCCATCCCACATGCGGAGAGAGCAATCCGGTTTCCACGGTGATAAATCACATCCAATCCATCTTCCGCGGTGTTCCCCTTGCACGGTCCGAAGATAAGTCGCAAACAACGATGAGTGCATCCGAGAAGAGCCCGCTAATTCGAGGGGCGCGTTCAGTTTACCCCCGCGCAATCCGTGCGGCGGCTCGGCCGTGGGGCGACGCGCGGACAATGCATGGTGCGGCCGAGACGAACCACGATCACGCTGGGCTCCGTCGGTGCTGACTGAAGTGCTCCGTTTCTCCCCTGTTTCCACATCCTGCGTGCATGTCGGCCGGAGGGGGGGGGGCTCACCCAGAGCTCATATCGCTCCAGACCTTAGCACGCAGGCGGTGCGCCCCGCGGGCGGGCTCGGCTCGGTTATTGTTCGCGGCGCTGGTCCACGGCCACTCGGCTGCGAAAACAAAACAGGCCTCCCGGGCTTCGGACGTCCCCTGTCGCCAAACACGCCGCGGATTCGCTCGATCTGGGAAGAGAGGGCAGACAGGTCCGAGAGGGGTGACATAGGGTTATCCGAGGAGAGGTGCTAACGCGGCCCCGACGCTTCTCCGGCGCGGTCCCCCCTCAAAAAAAAAAAAAAAAAAGAAAGAAGACGAAGCCTCCGCGAAGCACCGCGCTCGAGTGGCGACGCAAGCCGCCTGAGCGCCACCGGGAGACGGGGAGCGAACACAGGCCGCGGCCGCTGTCCCGCTTCTCCGAATTAGCTTCGCTCCCGCTTTCTTCCTCGTCCCGCTGCCGTCGGATGGGTGCGGGGAACGCGGGGTACTGCGACGAAACGGGCCCTTTATTCGGTCGCCAGTAGAACCGGTACCCGGGTTATCCCACCACCGTTCGCAGCGGAATAAATTGTTATTTTAGGCGCCTTGCTATCGTTAGCCGCGGAGCGTCGCTCGTATCGCCCGTTTTTCCCTCGGCCAACAGGGGGCGCCGCTGCGCACGTCTCGCGAGAGCGCGGCCGAGCGGCTCTTTCGAAAGCCGATTCAAAATGGTTCGTTGGAAATCGGAGAACTCCCGAGTCGGTGGCGGACCCCTCACTTCCGAGCTCCACGTCCCACTTTTGACAGGGTGGGAATGGTTGAGGTTTATTAAGTATTGTTATTCTGTAGGTGTGTAATAAATTGCCTTAAAAAATCCTGTCCGTTTATGTTTATTATTATTATTATTATTGCCTACTGTTTTGATGTGAATTGCTGTAACACTCCCTCCGGGGGTCTGTTTGTATTTATTTGGGGAGTTATGGAAATATATAGGTAGGGGGAAAAAAACGCACGTTAACAGATCAAGTTAGATCAAGTTAGTTAGTTAGTTAGTTGTTATTCAATAAAAAAAAAATGCAAAAGTCACTTGGTTCATGGTGTGTGACGCGAGGTTTCTTTTTTTTTAATCGTTGTTTTTTTTTTTTTACGGATTCTCATTCAATCCATCACTTCATCAGTACCGAGCCATCAACGAATCCTAGTTTCCATTCCGAACATGCCGATAAAGTTGTCATAAAAGCCCACGGAGGGCACAGTCAACCCTCCGAGAGGAAACCCCCGCGAACTAAGAGCGAGTCATCCGTTCTCTAAAGATTCCCCTCCTTCTCTCTCACGCCACCACGAGTCTGTGCAGTTATTCTCGGCGCCGCCGACGCTAATAATAGCAGGAAGCTTCTTCTTCCGTCTGAGTGGGAGTGGATGGGAGGGGCTCCCCCTGCTGGTGGGCACAGGTATTTCTGCCCAATGTATTACTTGTCAAATCCTCCAAGTCTGTCGTTTCAGTGGTTTTGGAACCGTAGGTCAGTGTTGGTACAATTAATGTAATAGTTCACGCAATAGAAAAAAAATGCGGCATTCAACAATATATATATATATAATTTTCAATTTATAATTGAAAAAAAAAAACCTTTTCACTATACTTTTTTTTACATCATGCTTCTTGAATTGTCAAATGTGGGTTTTTTTTTTAAATCTCTGTCGTACTTTTAGGTTTTTAACCAAACGCAAAACGTGTTGTAATAGGTTAAAAATAACAATAATGACAACAATAATAGTATAATTATTTGTATGATAATAACAATAATTATAGTAAGAATACTCTTTTTTTTTGTTGCAGGCGTTAACACATCCGTACCGACATGAAAATCCACCTTTCATATCTCTGTTATTGTTTTGCTTTGTTCACTAGTTAGTGTCGTATCTGTTTGTCGTGACAAACTCCGCACTGAGGCCAGGGCCGTCTCCTGTGCCCACCACCACCATGAGGTCGCAGCTGTTCTAGTCTGGTTTGTAGGACCAGCCACAGGGCTGGCATTTTGGGTCTGCAGGTCAAAAGCCTGGGGTCACCGGGAACCAAAAGCTTATGGTGTGCTTGGTCTGCAGCGCAGAGCTCGCGGTGCAAATCAAATGTGGTGCAACTGTGTGTGTCCGAAGGCGGGGCTGCCATGCACCTCATTCCGGACACACTTACTTACCGCACCATGTTGCAGAGGTGTGGACTCCAGTTAACGGGACTCTGACTCAAGTCGGATTCAACGCACCTCTTGGATGATTTGTGACTCCAGGTATAGAAGATTGAAAACCTCAACTTGGATCAGAAAGACTCAAACACCTATTCTTGAAAGGAAAAAACAAAACAAAATTCTGTTGATGTAAGGGTTTGAAAAAAAATACAAAATATGTTTCCTCATGGACGTTATTTCACCTTTTCTACCAATGTTCCAAAAACACTGATATACGTTTTATCGCAGTAGATACTACAAGTGCCTTTTTATGTGAATGTGAAATGGAAATAATACTTGGGATGATGATGGTTGTAACAATGAGGCAACCTGCACATATATGGGCATAATCCGTGTGTGTGTGTGTTTCTCTCTCTCTCTCTCTCTATTTAAAGATGTCTTTGCATTTGTGCATGTGTACACACGTGCATGTGCACGCGCGTGTCATCCGTCCAATGCAGTTATTTCCATTGTAAAACGGAAGGCCCTGCAGAGAGTTCCTCTTTCCTTCGGGAGATATAAGATGATCACCTCTCCGCGCCACAGTCTCTCGCAAATAACTCGTCTTGCCGCCGAAAAGTCCGCGGGACACGTTGCTGCCGTCTCAGGGTTTCGAAGATGCGGGCGTCGTTTGCCGTAAATCAGAGGGTTTGTCTGCTTGCTGTCCTCATTTTCATCTTCTCATCTGCATCCAAAGGTACAGAAAACCGGATTGGGTCAGTGTGTGTGTGTGTGTGTGTGTGTGTTTTAAAGTCATTGATTTGACTTCTAATACTGGTTTTGCATTGAGTGTTGTTTTCCAATAATACATGATATGAGATTTGTTTTGGGTTCACGGGTGCAGCACAGCTTATAACTAACTCCTCTCATACAGGTGGGGTGGTGTGGTGTAATACGTGCGTATTTGTTTGTGTGTTTCTCCGTTACAGTGCGATCTCAGGGTCAAAGGGCGGTGGCCTGCTGTCCCACCGTCAGCAAGGCCATGATACGGAACCCGGTGATAGAATGCTACGAGCAGAGAGAGCAGAACACTGGAGACATCTGCAGCATCCACGCCTACCTGTAAGATCTGTCTCTATCTATCTATCTATCTATCTATCTATCTATCTATCTATCTATCTATCTATCTATCTATCTATCTATCTATCTATCTATCTCTCTCTCTCTCTCTCTCTCTCTCTCTCTCTCTCTCTCTCTCTATCTATCTATCTATCTATCTATCTATCTATCTATGTATCTGTCTGTCTGTCTGTCTGTCTGTCTGTCTGTCCGTCTATCTAGTTATCTAACCCTTCCCATCACAGGATGTAGTGCTTCACCTTAGTGCTTGTCTCTGCACTTAAACACATTCTCTACCTCTTTATTCTATAAATATTCTTCTTGGCTGTAGTTAGAGAGTGAAAGAGTAAATAATTTTATTTTAAATCTTCTCAAAATTGTCAACAAAAAAACCCTGAGCACCCCGAGAAATATCGGCCAGGATATCAACGTTGTCATACATGTTAAAAAGTGACCTTGCTCAGAGGTCCTGAATGAGCAGGTTGAGTGAGAGGTTCTTGTTTCTGTCGTCCCCCTTCACGACTCCCCCTCCGCAGCCTCATCACCGGCAGCGGTGACATGTGGTGTGTGGATCCCAAGGCGCGGTGGCTCCGCTTGAAGCTGCGATCACTGAAAAAGGTCAGTGGCGTCCTCGCCTCGCCCACTCACACACACACACTGCGTTGGTCATATCTGAAACGCGCCGACGGCTCTGCGATGCTCTTTAATTTGGGGGGTTCCGCCGCTTCACCCTCGGGCTGAAAGCCGCTCTCCAAGGTCCTGTTATGATAATCAGACATGACAAGGCGATTGGCAGCGGAGGATTAAATCGTTCCCCGAGGAAAGGCTGGTATAAATAACAATCAAAGTTGAAGTGAAAATAAAATTGCAATTTTATGACATTTAAATTTTAAAGGAGCACTGTGTTAGATGCTCTCGTGTTGTACCTCTAGCTGTTCACACGGTGAGTGAACAACTTTCAATCGCAATGCATTTGTCAATCGACCCCCCACGCAAGAGTATGGAGCCAATCGGAACACACTGTATCATCTGCATTATTATCCCTATAATAATAATTTAAAAGATAAACTTTGGTGAGAGGGAGTGACAGGTAATAGTAAACATGGAATATCCTTATTCATCTTATTGCTGTCATTTGAATCCTCATTTTGTTTCGATCCGTTATCGTTTTACCTCTACGCACGGAACACTTTGAGACATGGCGCTGAGGAATGAACATGTCATTTCAGTCTAAGGATGTGTTGGATCATTTAACGCTGTTCTGCACCCACCTCCTCTCCTCCTCCTCCCTCTCTCTCTCTCTCTCCTCTCCTCCTCTCTCCTCTCCTCCCTCCCTCTCTCTCTCTCTCTCTTACTCTCTCTCTCTCTCTCTCTCTCTCTTTTCTCCTCCCCTCCTCTCTTCTCTCCTCCCTCCCTCTCTCTCTCTCATGTCCTCCCCCCCTCCTCTCTCCTCTCCTCCCTCCCTCTCTCTCTCTCTCTCTCCTCTCCTCCTCCTCTCTTCCTCTCTTCTCTCCTCCCTCCCGCTCTCTCTCTCATGTCCTCCTCCTCTCCTCCTCTCTCCTCTCCTCCCTCCCTCTCTCTCTCTCTCTCTCTCCTCTCCTCTCCTCCTCCTCTCTTCCTCTCTTCTCTCCTCCCTCCCTCTCTCTCTCATCTCCTCCTCCTCTCGTCCTCTCTCCTCCCCCCCCCCTCTCTCCTCTCCTCCTCTCATCCTCTCCTCCTCTCTCTTCTCTCTCTCTCTCTCTGTCCTCTCCTCCTATCCTCCTCCTCCCTCCCTCTCTCTCTCTCTCTCTCTCTCCTCTCCTCCACCTCTCCTCCTTTCTTCTCCCTCCCTCTCTCTCTCTTTCTTTCTCCTCTCCTCCTCTCATCCTCTCCTCCTCTCTCCTCTCCTCCTCTCTCTTCCTCTCTCTCTCCTCTCCTCCCTCCCTCTCTCTCTCTCTCTCCTCTCCTCCACCTCTCCTCCTTTTTTCTCCCTCCCTCTCTCTCTCTCTCTCTCTCTCTCTCTCCTCTCCTCCTCCTCGCCTCCTCTCGTCTCTCCTCCCTCCCTGTCTCTCACTCTCTCCCCACCTCCTCTCCTCCTCCTCTCTCCTCTCCTCTCCTCCCTCACTCTCGCTCTCTCTCTCTCACCACCCACAGAGAGGTTTAGTCTGTCCTCCGATGGTGCGTTCTCAGTGGTGAAGACCTTTCTGAAGAACCCAAGTGACAACACAGAAAATGCAGCCTGCAACACACGGTTTCATTGTTTCCTATTTATTATCTATTTATTCCTCGCCTGGATTTATTTTTATCTAGTTTTGCTAAAAAACAAACAAACATATACAT
>NC_137206.1:21803540-21818540 GCF_960531495.2 Zeus faber | reverse complement strand
TTCCCTATGGCATCTTTGCCATGTATGCACCTAGATAATGGTTTAATGTCAAAAAGGGATATTTTATACGACATCCCATGTTAACCTTTTGTTGGTTATGCTGTGAATCTGTGAAATTCTATTTAGTCTTTTTATTTTTATATAGTACAGTAGTTATTTTATATGTGTATGTATATACACATATATATGTGTGTATCTGTATATATGTATATATACAGTATGTGTGTGTACGTGTATGTATGTATATATATGTATACATGTATATGTATGTATATATGCGTATATATACAGTATATATATATATATATATACTGTATATATATATATATATATATATATATATATATATATATATATATATATATTGTAACTCATTCAAAAAAACACCTACCTCATTGTGTGTGTTTTTGTAAATGATGTCATGCATGTCATTGCTGCTGCAACACTGGAATTTCTTTTTGGGGATTGATAAAGTATTTTTATTATATTTTATCTTATCTTAATCAATTTGTCACTGCAGGAGTCGGTAAATCTATCTAAGTGCAGACCAGTCATTAAAAGTCTCTTTTGTTGAGGGTCAAGTGCCAAACATCAAATTAGGCCAATTCCTGACATTCATTCATTCATTCATTCTTTCATCTGTTCAGTCCTTCGTTTCATTCATTCATGAAGCAGAAGCAACTGGAGTCACAGAGCGTGTTAATGTGCTGACAAAACGACAAATGAGTGAAGGGAGTCGCCCCTGTCTCGGTTCTTCTTTCTTCCTCCGGAGAAACTCGCAGTGTCATGTTTTTGAAAAGGAAACAAGGGTTTCACATGCAAATTATCTCCCAAATAGGAACCTTTCTGTGTGGAGTTTGCATGTTCTCCCCGTGCTCACATGGGGTTTCCTCCACCTCACGTCAGTAAGGACCCCCACCAAAAACATGCACCCATCAACGTCTGACCAGCGATGGACACTCGTCACCTGGTCCCCGGGCGCGTCCACGTATGCTGCCCACTGCTCCTGGCTGTGCCCCCGGAGGAAGGACAAGCCAGGATGGGAGAAATGCAGAGGCCTCATTTCACCGGCCACCACCCCAAAAAGCATGTGTGTGTGTATATATATATGCATGTGTTGTAGTGCGGTCATGTGACAAATAAAGATTCTTAATTCTATTCCACCTTATACTACAGAAGGCATTGGCGTTATATATTGTTGTTTTCACTGCAAACCATGCGTTTTTACGAACTCAATTTGTGTCATATCCGTTCTTAAAATCGTATTTTTTATCTAAATAACACAAAGCAATACTGGCTATTGGTATTGTTTACATTCTAAAATATGATAACACATATTAACCCCGTGGGGAAATTCAGGAGTGTCCTTTCAGACAGATCCTTCACCTAGCGGCCGCCTGGCAAACTGCGTCTGGGTTTTGCATTCCAGGATAGGTCAGGGAAAATGGGGGAGCTTGTTTTTGTTTTTGTTTCCCAGAAAAACAGCAAGTAGTTTGCCCAGCCGGACGATTTCCATGTTCCACCAATGAGACTTTAACATTTCCTCAAGGTGGTGTTTGCAAAGTGCAAAAAAACAATGTACATGCAATTTACTTGATTTATTGATTGTGAATATGTTGTCATCCAATGTTGTCATGAATGACGTCATTGTTTTACATTCTTATTTACTTAGTTTTAAGCCTAATTAAAATAAAAAATTTGACTGGCGTCTGACTTGTTCTTGTCGTTTGTCAGATTCGGTGTAAAGTGGGCTTTAAATTCTCAATATCTTATTTTCCATTTGTTCCATTGGAGGTTTTTGTGAATGTGTCATGTCATTGGTCGTTTCAGTTCCTTCCAAAAGTGACAGATTTGCCTCTCGTGGGAAACTTTGCAAGGAGCTGTATGTGATGCAACACATTCTGGTCTATATTTATAGCAACCGGAAAACCTCAAAGTTCTTTTATCATATTGTATTACAATATATAGAGAATGCATGTTTTGTGCTATAATTCTAGATTTAAAGGTTAATAGAAATATGAGAAATATGTGTTTTTGTATTTAAAGGGTTTACATAGGAGAACATAAAATACCATAACATAACATAATGTAACGTAACGTAACGTAACGTAACATAACATAATGTAACGTAACATAGCATAATATGAAATAAACACCACATTAGGGAGAAAGTATTATTATGATAATCATATATATATATATTTGGTTCAGTATGTACATATGTCTTCTTCGTCTTCTTTTGGCTGCTCCCGTTAGGGGTCACCACAGCGGATCATCTGCCTCCAATACTTTCTGTTCTGCGCTTCTTCCTCCCTTACACCACCCGCCTGCATGTCCTCCCTCACCACATCCTTCTCTTTGGCCTTCCTCTTTTCCTCTTGCCTGGCAGCTCCATCCTCAGCATCCTTCTCCCAATGTAACTCTCATTTCCCCTACACACGTGTCCAAACCATCTCAGTCTGGCCTCTCTCACTTTTTCACCAAACTGACCAACCTGAGCTGTCCCTCTAATGTACTCATTCTTAATCCTGTCCATCCTTTTTTTTTTTTACCTGTGCTGTCAGCATGCTGGGCATACAAGACAGAGTATTTTTGTGCCATTGCATCTATGACAAAGTTAGTCTGCAAGTCGAGTTCAACTTCTCAACCTGCAATGAAACTCTTTATTAATTCTTAAATCATCAAGAACTGCTGCAATAACTCTGTCCTGTGGATGACCTGTAGAATGACAAGAGCACAGTTTTTTGGTTATAGAGAACCACCACCAACCCCCCTCTTTGGAGAACTATTTATCATGTTTGGGTAAAAAACAACAAAACAACTTATCACTACTCCAAGAGGGTGAGAATCGCCACGGTGAGACAAATAAACATAGAAACAAACAACATTTACACAAAAACATAAACATTGGACGACATGTATTAAAAATTAGTTAATTAGGTCCAGGAAAACTAGAATTACCACTGGTCACGTGGCCTCTTCCTGTCATAGTTATGGCAGTAAATGAGGGAGGAAAGTAGAGGAATGCAACCAGGAGGGTGCTAGGGTACACTCGAAGCAGGTGTGGTGGTGTGTGTTATGAGTATGTGTGTGTGTCCTGTCCGTCCTTGTCACTCCTAATGAAAATCTTAACATCCTCAACTCTGCCACCTCCAGTTCAGCCGCCTGCCTTTTTGTCAGTGCCTCCACTAAAATGTACAACGTAGCTGGTCTCACTACTGTCCTGTAGACCTTCCCCTTCACTCTTGCTGGAACCCTTCTGTCACACATCACTCCGGACACTCTTCTCCACCCACTCCACCCTGCCTGTGCTCTCTTCTTCACCTCTCTCCCGCACTCTCCTCTGCTTTGGATGGTCGACCGCGAGTACTTGAACTCATCCACCTTCTCCACCTCCACTCCTTGCATTCTCCAGCTTTTTGCCGCCCTCCCACCCATTCAGGCACATGTATTCTGTCTTACTCTTGCTGACTTTCATTCCTCTTCTCTCTAATGCATGCCTCCACTTCTCCAGGCTCTCCCCAACCTGCTCCCTACTCTCGCTACAGATAACAATGTCATCCACGAACATCGGAGTCCACGGAGACTACTGCCTGATTTAATCTGTTAACCTGTCCATCACCATTGCAAGCATGGCACAGGCAGGCATAATTAAATGCCATTGGTTTTTATACATGTATATTTGAACATTAGCACACTCTCATACTAGTAACCATTATATCAAATAATTTACATTTCACATTTTTCACTAATATGACTTTGCAGGATTTCGTATTGCTTTGGTCTTTGGTGGATTAGTTATTCCTATTGTGTTTTTTTCCCCATGATGATAAACTTGGTTTTGGAATGATGAAGATTATATTTCCACAAAATGGCCCACTGTTATAGCAAAAAAAACCCCCCCAAAAAACAACAACAACAACAAAAGAAAAACAAACTAAAAACAAAGACTGCATCTTCATTACATGTTCTGCAGAAAGGCAGTATTAGTCAGAGGAAGCCGCAGCCCAGTCATCTGCAGATAACCACGTTAACCCCTCGTTTCCCACTCTGATCACTCAGCATATTCCTGAGTGATCAGCATATGAAACTTTCTGAACATCCCACTCAGTCAAGCTTTAAGCAACCTTGGTGCCCCTGAAGAAACCCACTGGTCATATGACACAGATGACTATACAGTTGTTCACGATCATTTCTATGACGTTTTTCTTTCCATATCTGTATTGCGTAGTTGATCAATGTATTTCCCAAAGCAGGGAATACATAATAGAGAAGGGAGGAAAGGAGCTTCAGAACCCAAACTATGAGCAGTCACCACATCACTGTATATTGTCTTTCTCAAGGTCCTCACGACTGGAGATTCATTTTAGGAATATACTGTTATTGGAATATGCATGAATTACACATCCTGAGTGCGGGAAAAGTTCTTGATTGATCAATTGTAGACCTAATAAGCAATAGCCGCGGTTTGCGTTTTGAAGTATATTTTAGTTAAAAACGTGCGTTTCATTCAGGGTTTCTTATCACTCAACTACACTACTTTTCTTACTTTGTAAAATCTTGTTGCAATCTCCTGTGACAGTAGGCCTGCCAGCTACAGTTTCCTGGAAACTATGTAAAGTGCAGCGCTTGTGGTGACAAAGGTTGTGACATTCTGGGGTGTCGCTGAGATGGATTATGTCCTCTGACCACACAGCTGCTGCTCCACTGGCGGAAGGAAGGGTTGTCAGTGAAAAGAAAAGAAAAAAAAAAGATGATTATTTAGTTCTATATTTGTTTATGTGTTATATTCCTTTCAATTATCTATTTTATTCTATCTATGTATTTATACATTTTTAATGTATTTATTTATACATTTTTAATGTATTTATTTATTTATTCTTAATTATTATTATAGATTTTATTTATCTCGATTTATGTTAATTAACCCTAAGGTGCTGTGGATAAAGTTGAACATTATTGTACTGTGTCTTTAACACCAAGATTTAATTAAAAAATATACAGGAATATGCAGCTTTGCGCGTTCCAGCTGAAAATGGAATGCCGTTCAAATTCAAATACCAGAACTACTACCTTCATTTCATGCTCATATTCCCTTGATTAAACATTTTTGTTTTGAAACAAGCCAAAGTGCATAAAATACAAAATACATGTTGAAAGATGCCTCTGTTTCAGAATTAGCTTCACCTAAATAACAGGTATATACACAAATACACAAATAGCTGATTAACCACAATTTATTGAAGTTGAGGATTTGGATCATTTAATGTGTTGTTTCTGTTTTTTTATTTATTATTATTATATATTATATATATTATTTATTGACAAATTAACAAATTGATTGATTGATTGACTGACCGACCGACCGACCGACCGACCGACCGACTGACTGATTGATTGATTGATTGATTGACTGACCGACAGACTGACCGATTGATTGATTGATTGACTGATAGGCTGAGTCATTTCTAGTCATGGTATGAATTCCGCATTCGGTCAAAGAGAGGGAGCGAGAAAGGAAAAATCCAAGGATGACTAACTGGCCCAGCACTTCTCCTTTCTCAGTCCTTAAAAAACCGGGCTCCTCCAAGAGGCTGTCACTTCACTGCTCTGACCGGAGAGGAACAAGCTGCTTGCAAAACCCATCTCACCGCTTATTTATTTATCTGCTCCACTTTTTTCGACCGTCAGACCTCTATCTCCTGCGTCTGCGACAACATGGCCTTCTCCATGAGCTTTGTGAACAGCCTGCTGCTCGCCAGCGCCCTGGCGGCTCTGGTGACAGCCGGGTCCACAGGTGAGATCGTGTCATTCGACCCGAGTCCAAATAGAAGTATGGCTAAGCCACCGAAGCTTGACCGAACCGACCTGTTTTAACGATGACATTCCTTTGTTGTTCCCTTTTCCGTCCCCAGATGAGAAGTTGTCGAACTGCTGTACAAAAGTCGGCAACAAAGAGATCAGTGAGCCTATCGTGGGTTTTTTGATACAACACAGGAAACTTCCGTGTGTCGCAGCCGTCATGTAAGAAAGCTGATTCTCATTCATCCAACTGGATAATATAGCCTTTATCAGATTATAACCAGTGTGCTATCAAGGTATTGGAAATTATTTTACTGGACAGAACTGAAGTTTGGACTGAAGTTTGGAATATTTGCTCATCTTTGATTCAAATGGTCACTTTTAAACAGTTGTAGAGAAAACCCTTTTTTTTTCAGTTATCATTTCATCTTCTGTCACAGCTGTAATCCTTACTGGGTGGTCTTCCTCTCCTCACGAGGGTTTGGCCCTGTGATCAGTTAATTGCACAAGAATGATCAAATAGCCATTTCAAAGTGAGGTGGCAGTGTGGCGGCCATGTTGTGCCGATGGTTGTTGCTGTGGTTGCCATGGTTACGCGTGTTTCACCCCCGACGGTGTCGTTTCTCGTGCAGTTTACAGACGGAGAAGAATCTGTACTGCGCTCCAGTGAGAGCACCATGGGTGTCGCGCAAGATTCAAGAGCTGAGGTGAGTAGCTCGCTCGCTCACTCACTCGCTCACTCACTCACTCAGTCACTCACTCACTCACTTATTCACTCACTCATACATTTAAAGTCTAATCTGGTTGTTTCTTTTATTATTTTTCAGAATGGCACAGAAGAGTGCATCATCCTCCTCCGCCCCTCCCTCCACCGCTCCTCCCTCCTCCACTCCCTCTCTCCTGTCATTCATTACCTCCACTTCCTCCCCTCCTTCGTCTACACCTCTCTCCTCCTCCTTTTCCCCCACATCGTAGAGGGACGACGTCGACCATGAGAGCAACGCCATCTAGTTTTGTTGGATTGATTTTTAGGAAGAAAATAATGACACCTGGAAGAATAATGTTAGAAATCGAAAAAGAGTCATACACCTTAACCATAACTTAAAAGCACTTTTTTGTGATGTTTATTTATTTACAAATGGGTCCTAAATTATTGGGCCTAATTGTTTAAATTTAAAAGTGTGTTTTTGATTTATTTATTTTGTCAACATCTGACAAATATATTATTACAGTGATATAAATATTGTGATCAAATTCACTGAATTATTTATAAATTTTACTAGAGGGAATGTCTTAACTATTTATTTACTAGAACGTTGGTGTTAGTATTTGAACGATAAAAAAAGGTTGTGCAAAGCTGTGTGGTTTTGAAAAGATTCTGATAAATAAATTATATATTCTAAATATATTATGCAACTTCTCCCTGTTTTTCTGTTTGCTATTCTATGCATTTTTATTGTTCTCTTTACCACAATAATATAACGCAAAGAAATATTAGAGGAGAATAGGGGAGAGGAGGAGGAGCTGCAACAAACTTCAGAAGAATAGGATAAAATGGAATACATTGAACCGAATAGATGCAGTTGAACAGAACAGAATATACCAGAATACAATGGAATATAACAGAATGAAAGAGAATAGAATAGTGTAGAATCATTTCCGTCTAATTTTTGTTTAGTTGAACAACATTATGAGCCAAATGTTATGATTCTGAATACTTTTCCTTCGTGGCAGCATATACAGTATAGGGAGAACAATATGGGGCCCAAGATGGAGCCCTGGGGGACACCAGATAAAATACTGATGGGAGTGGAAGATGGGTTTCCAACAGAGACAGAGAAACCTCTGTTAGAGATGAAGGAGCAGAACCGATCAATCTATAATACTATATACTATTGTCATACCAGGGCATACACGTTCTTGTTCGGAATACATTGTTTGAATCATCTGTCGTGTTCATATGTAAAGCTGCTTGTGTATGTTTGTTTGTGTATGTGTTTGTGTGTGTCGCATTGTGTTGTATGGTTGTGTTCTCTCATTTCTTAGAAATTATATGATTGTGTTGGTGTTTTCGCAGTTAGGGGGAACATGTTTCTGTGTGTGTGTGTGTGTCTTTGTGATTTAGGGGTGGAGCTGGTGATTGCACCATGACTCATGATGGCCAATGCCTGCACACATACATATTAACACACACATACAAACCCACTTAGATACACAATATAGGTGTCAGCTGCGGATTTGGGCGGGGGGAACAAAACAAAAACCCCCTTGCCCTGAGATTAAACATCTCACCAGCAAAACTGGAACAATCAGATTGCCTAACAGCACTAAGAAGCCAGTGAAGCAGCCACTGAATCATCCTCCATCCAGAAGCCAGTATGTCTACTCCAAGCAGAGTCCTCTCTTTGACCCTCCTCCTCCTCACTGTGTGTCTCTGCATGTATGCAGTGGACAGCTTTAACTGTAAGTACCGTTAGACCTCTGAGGTAAAACCTGCACCGTCTTAATAAATTCTAATCAGTATTGAGGGTGTGATTTTAGGGAGTGAAGTTTGGTGAAGTATTATTGTTGTTATTTTTATTAGTGGTGCAGCCCCGCAGGAGCCCGATTGCTTTTGTTGATGAAAAACTGACGTCAGTGGTCTATGGATTTTATTGGATCCGCCACTGACAAGATGAATAAAATGTGTATTCAGTGCAGTCCCCACAGGTCGTCATACAAGTTTGATCCAGATACCGCACCAAGATAGCGCCACGCACAGACGTATAAATCTTTGCGCAAGTTGACGGAGTATGCGGATCACATGATAGCACTGCAGTCTACCAGGCCATTGCAAGTAAACTTCTGCACTCATAAAATATACCGGAGGCAATAGCAGGACACTGGACTCCGTGGACTGTCGTCGGCTCTGGCAGGTGGCGCTGACGGCTCCAATCCGCCAGCCCGCTGATTGGACTATCATATGAATGCAATTTGCCATGGTTTTTCATCTGATCGCAATTATCCACATCAGGCAAAGCAAATAATAATCTGTGTATGTTGTAATCTGGGTATTAGTTGTCTGTGTTGTATTAAATATACTTAAATCTTCCTAAATGAAACCTAGCTTAATTTACCTCCAGTATTTACCTCACAGAGTAGAAGTTCTGGCAGGTATTTCTATGAGTAATTAGCATTGCTTCTATTTCCGACAGCTCGCTGGATCTTAAACGCATCACTAAGTTGTACATACGAGCGTACTCAACTCAACGTGGTCACCAGCTTTTGTGGACTACTTTTTTCTCTCCGTATTTTTCACAGTCTCTGCAGACACGGGAGACACAGGGCTTTTTTTGTTTCATTCAATTAGGAAAAACAAAATACATCCATACAGTCACATTACACCTGCAAAAAAACTGCAGCTTTGTGTATCCGACCTTCTTGTTTGTATGTAATTTATATGTCCCCTTAACAAGACTGAATAAATGTGACGTAGTCTAATTTAGATCCAAAGATTTCTACATTTAAGTTTATTTATTTGTAGGTTTATCAAATTATTATTGTGAAGGCAGTTTTATTTTGATTTATAATGTGCAATAAAAGAACTGTGTTAAATAATTGTGATCGCATGATTATGATCATGATTATCCTTTCAGCCATAATCGTGCAGCCCTACTACAAAATGATAACCGCTGTTAGTTGTGGTGGAGGACACCCACCCACAGCCGCAAACACCACCCGTTCACAGAATTAGACTGTAACCAGGCAGAAACGAATGAACTTCTGCAGTCACAAAACACTATAGAGGGCCAAAGCACACTCGTCAATGGAACTTTAATGAAGGGCCGACTACTCTGGAACCCACGTTTTGCTGAATCTAGCTATATCTATTTTTATTGTTATAATAATAATAATAATAATAATAATAATAATAATAATTTAATAATAAAGATAAAAACAATCATAATATAGAGCACGCTGTACACTGTAACATGATATCAACTAGTTTTTAAGACTGGAGGACTTTATGGGAAGAAAGACAAACAAGATAAAAATATTTTATATAACAAATACAGAGTTTGCCTTTTATATGAGGTGATAAATATGCAGAAGAAATATCCTGCTCAACCCACATGTCTAAATTCAATTAGATATGTATACGTGCATGTACCATGGTCCTAAAGATCTGCAAGTATACATCGCCCCTTCCTGCATGCTGAACACACGCACAGACACACACACATTGTTTTGGCCTTTCTTTACTTCTCTGATGAGTTGCATAAATTGTTGTGGTTTCCTGTTTTTCAGACTGAAGGGTTGGGTCGGTTGTGAAGGATTTGAAACAACTCAGAAGGATCTCATCTGCTGGGTTGATTTCCATTACCTGTAATTTGTATTTGTATTGTAATACCCTTGCACCCATAATAAAATCAAACTTTCAAAACTTGAAATGTATTCATTTGGACTTTTACTGGGGTAAAAAAGATGATATCTGATATCCACTGAGCAGCGGTTCACTGTGATAATGCTCTAGGGGTCAAATGTGGAAATTCTATTTAACCCTCCTTCCTGGAATCGTCTCTCTCTCTCTCTCTCTCTCTCTCTCTCTCAGATCGCAGGCCAACCAGGAAGATTGCACCCTGCTGTACTAAAGTTTCAGCTGCTCGCATCAGCAATCTGGCCCGTTTTCGCCGGCAACCAGCCTCTCCTCCCTGTGTTGAAGCCATCATGTGAGCTTTTACACACACACACACACACACACAGACACACACACACACACACACACACACACACACACACACACACACACACACACACACACACACACACACACACACACACATACACACACACACACACAGGTTATTAATCATCTTTCTGTTGGTTGTATTCCAGTCTGTATACAAACAATGGACCGGCATGTGTTCCCCCAAATGCTGCTTGGGTCAAGAGAGGTGAGTCGGTGCATGGTAGCACACACACACACACACACACACACACACACACACACACACACGTTTGCACATACGACATGTACCGGTTGCATTTATTTCTCCTTCTCTTCCCCTCTTTCTCTCTACAGGTCTTTCCAAATGGAAGGAGGTCAATCTGTAGAGCATTACTTGATTGTCCCCAAAGAGACCTGAATTATTTTCTCACAAAGATGTATTTTGTCAGATAGGAGAAGGTAGTTATTTTTATTGGGATTGAATGTGACTCCAAAAGATATGTCATTGCCTAAAGTTTGCATTAAAATAGAAAGTAGAAATATAACCCTGGTTTTATTGACAAGACAATAATTAACAAGGACATGAAGCTTTGCTGGAATAAATTACCTATTAAAGTATTTATACGTTAAGCTACATAAAGTGCATTAATAGGACAATTCAATATATAGAATTAAGCATTGGTTAAAAATAGATTTCTATTTCTGTAAAATTAACTACATTTTTTTTTCATTATTGGCACAAATACGTTTTTATTTAAGCTTAAATCCCACCTAGCGGTTACATCTAGAACTGCAAGTTTCTCACTGAGGAGCTTGAATTGCATTTGCATTACATCTGAATCACCCAAGTTGCTAAACTGACCCAACATTCACTCGGATCAAACTTTCCCTCTTTTTCTTTCTTTTATGTCCAGGAAGTGCATGTTTTTCATAAAAAAGCCATTTTACTATATATGTGGCATTTTCCATCATATAATTTCTTAACATAAAAAGAAATGTCACAGCATTTGTAACATTTTTCTTGTTGCTTTTCACTTGGCAATAAAATGTGGAAATCATTTCTCTCTCTCTCGCTCTCTTTCTCTCTGTATTGTACATTTGTGTGTATGTGTGTAGGTATATAGGACAGTGGGATCCTAATAGTGAGCCTAGTTACAAGGTATTTTCACACATAGCTACAACCGCCACAAAAAAATACACACACACACACACACACACACACACACACACACACACACACACACACACACACACACACACACACACACACACACACACACACACACACACACACACACACACACACAGAGAGACAGACATACTAGCAAAGACAAAAATAAGGGATAGATGTGTGCAGAGTTTATTATACTGTATAAATGCGGAACCTGAACTTGAACAAGTGAGGCTGCACTTCTGTGGTTTTTATCTGTGTACTGTGTCTCCATCCACTGTGTGTGCATGTGTGTGTGTGTGTGTCTGTGTCTGTGTCTGTGTCTGTGTCTGTGTCCTCACATTGTGTGTAGTTAGACCCAACCTTGTCTTTTTACCCACCCGACACTAGTTGAGATGTGTAGCCCTAGTTTTAAAGTTAGGGTTAGGGTTAGGACCAACCCTAATCCTAACCATAGGGTTACATATCACACATCATAATATGATGTGTGATGAATCAAAGAATCTATTATCTTATTGGGTGCTTTAAGCATCCAATTCTATCCAGTGTGTATATGTGTCTGAATTTATCTGTGTGCAATTTAACTATTAATTTATGAAGTTTTTACCAGCAAGGCGAGCCTCGTCTCCCAACTAATCTTCACTTCTAAATATTGCACAGAAAAACAGTTAGTTGCAATGTTAAACACTTTAATTATTGAGAATAATGAGAATAATAGTGAATAATAATGGGAATTATCTAAAGGCCACCTAAAAATATCTATATTTAAGGGCTTATGAACTGTATAACGTATCTCCAATAGACTCAAATATAAATCAAAAGCTTGTGCCTTTTTGCCACATGTTTATTTAAAAAAAATCAAAACAGAATCTATGCAGACCAGGCCGTTTAGGAATCTTGCGACGTATAAAAGCCACCCTGATGCCTGAGCCATGTCCCAGCTTTACACAGCCGGACGTTGATGGTAGAGCTGAGTCCAAGGCTCATAACAGCAACGAGGTATGCTCCATGTTGTACGCCTGTTATGCAGTATCAAAGGCCCCTATTTGGCAGTTTTATCATAAAGTTGCTCTGGAATGGGGACAACAGCACGTCTATTAGGCTGGAGGGTCTTTTAAAGTAAATATTATTGGATTGTAGTAATCTTACGCCCTACTTTGCAGTAATATCCATCTCATCACACCACAGCCAGATATAATATAATTGAACACAATACAACAACCCTCTACAGCCCCAGCAGCAGCAGCTTCCTCTCCGCCTGATGTAGGTCCCCCCCATCACCGGTGGGACCTACAGGGAATGCAGGCCCAGAGATGGGAGTGAGGCCCAAAGATAAGTCCTCTTCTGCTTGCTCCCTGTCTCTGGGACACCGTCCTACCTTACAGGAGCAGACAGCTCTTGCTGCAATCATTCCACCCCCCTCCTCCCCTTTATTATTTTTATTATTCACTATTAAGTAGTTAATCCAATTATTCATTCATTTTTTATCACATTTAACAGCGTTTTGCTTTGTCCTTTTCCTTACTTTTAACCTGAAGGTTCCTTGAGCCTGGCGGGGATGCTGGCATGGGTCACCTGCTAGAAGAGAAAAACTCAAAACAAATTTGAATATAACACATGCTTACCTCTTTTTATACTTAGCTTTTATCCTCAGGTGGACGGGGCGGCTGCACAGGCCTTAGATCCCAGATCTCCAGCCCTGTAAGTGTCTTGCGTTGCTACTTAATGAAGTTGTGGTTTCATTTCTTGTGGACTGTTATTCTATTGGGTATGTAGTGTCGTGTCAAGTCCATAGATGAGTGTATTGGGTTTGGGTGAAATCAAACATCTCCACAGTCCATATACAGTATCTTCTTCTTCTTCTTCTTCTTCTTTCGGCTGCTCCCATTAGGGTTCAGTGAAATGTCAAAAGCATCAGGTTTGGGGACTGACCAGGGGTCATGGGGGCTGACCAGGGGCCTTGGGGGCTGACCAGGGCCCTGATGGGGGCGCGGAGCTGCCCTGCATGGCGGAGTGTGGGGGTGGCGGAGGGCCTGTATATCTGGCGGCCTGCTGGCATTGGCGATGGCGGGGGGGGGCTAACATCCAGGTGGCCCGCGCTGAGCATGTATATGGCCGCGTATTTGTGTATTCATGTATGGGCACTCTGCGCTCACAGCGGGTGGAGTGTCTGGTCAGCTGCGGTGGGGTGGGCCTCGCCCATACACGGGGCGTGGGTGGGCATGGGAGTACACATACAGATGGTCCGATCACACACACACAGACACACACACACACCACCAGCTTCAAGTGCACCCCAACACCGGAAGAGGCCATGTGACCAATTGCTGTTCCAGTTTTCCTGGACCTAATTAACTGTTTTTCAATACATGTTGTCGCCAATGTTTATGTTTTTGAGTAAATGTTGTTTAGGTCTATGTTGAATTGTCTCACCGTGGTGATTCTCCCCCTCTTGGAGTAGTGATTAGTTTACTTTTATGTTTATAGACCCAAACATAATAAATAGTTCTCCAAAGAAGGGGGTTGGTGGCGGTTCTCATTAACCAGAAACGGTGCTCTTGTCACCCTACAAGTCATCCACAGGACAGAGTTATTGCAGCCGTTCTTGAGGATTTAAGAACTAATAAAGAGTTTCATTGCAGGTTGAGAAGTTGAACTCCACTTGTGTTGTATGCCCAGCATGCTGACAGCAAAAAAAAACCAAAGTGTTTGTGTGTGTGTGTGTGTGTGTGTGTGTGTGTGTGTGTGTGTGTGTGTGTGTGTGGTGTGTGTGTGGTGTGTGTGTGTGTGTGTGTGGTGTGTTTGCAGAGTTTGATTCTGTAGAAATAATTTGCTGATGAAGAGGCTTTGGAAGTGTTTGTGGTTTTTGAAAAGTTTAAACGCTTGTGACGCTCTTTGCCCCGTTGTCTCTCAACCTCACAACCTCCACCAGTTTGGTTTAACACCCATCAAGTACGTAATCTGCAAGTCTCAACATTTTTTAAATATTACTGTATTTCCACCGTGTTGTGAAATTACATGCAGCGGAGCAGTAAATGACGTGTTTCGGGGTCAAACGGCCATGTTTGGTGGAGCCGCTCGTGATTTCAGCTGCAGAAGCCTCTTGTGTACCACATGGGACGACATGCTTCACGACAAACCAATCAACCAAACGGGTGTAGGTCACAAAAATGAACGAAACTTGACAAAAAATGACCAAAAACGACCAAAAACGACCAAAAACTTGACATGAGTAGAAAGTCACTTTTAAGTAGATCCAACTCCACATCAATTACAAACACACGCATTTTTTTTTCTTAAAGTGTCCTTGTGTTGCTTG
>NC_137206.1:21793540-21798540 GCF_960531495.2 Zeus faber | reverse complement strand
AGTCTGCTCGCCAATGGCCTCTATGTGAAACTGGAGAAGAGTGAGTTCCACGCCACCACGGTTCAGCTGATGGGGTGTTCAAGGCTCTCAAGACGCGGTTCACCACTGCCCCTGTCCTGGCCACACCAGAGCCTACCCTACCCTTCGTTGTGGAGGTGGATGCTTCCAATGTGGGAGTGGCAGCCATTCTGTCCCAAAGGACTCATGACAAGAAGCTCCATCCATGTGCTTTCTTCTCCCGTCGTCTCACCCCAGCGGAGCGGAACTATGACATAGGGAACCGAGAGCTACTGGCAGTCAAACTGGCGCTGGAGGAGTGGCGGCACTGGCTGGAGGGGGCCCAACACCCATTTATCGTCTGGAATGACCACAAGAACCTGACATACATTCAGGACGCAAAACGCCTCAACTCCCATCAAGCCCGATGGGCCCTCTTTTTCAATCGGTTCAACTTCATCCTGTCATACCGTCCCGGGTCCAAGAACCTCAAGCCCAACGCCCTCTCCAGACAGTTCGACCCTCCTGAGCTGGTTGAACTCCCCGAGCCCCAAAGGAGGGAGGCGGATCCCGGCAACGGCCCCCCGGGTCACCTGTTTGTCCCAAAGGCTGTCCGGTCACAAGTCCTGCAATGGGGGCATTCATCCCGCCTCACTGGCCACCCGGGGATCTCCAGGACCCTCGAGTTCCTCCGCAGGCGTTTCTGGTGGCCTACCGTGGAGCAGGATGTCCGGTCCTTCGTCGCTACCTGCACCGTCTGCACCCAGAACAAGAACCCCCGGTCACTTCCCATGGGGCTGCTGCATCCCCTTCCCATCCCCAGTCATCCCTGGTCACACCTCTCAGTGGACTTCATCACCGGCCTTCCACCGTCTCGGGGCCACACTGTCATCTTCGTCGTTGTCGGCCGGTTCTCCAAGGCCTGCCGCTTTATTCCTCTGCCCAAGCTCCCCTCAGCTCTGGAAACTGCTGAACTCATGGTGCAGCACGTTTTCAGGGTGTTCGGCCTGCCCCTGGACATTGTGTTGGACCGCGGTCCACAGTTTGCCTCCCGGTTCTGGAAAGCATTACACCAGCTCCTCGGCGCCTCCGTCAGCCTGTCCTCCGGTTTCCACCCCCAATCCAACGGCCAGACGGAGCGGGTCAACCAGGACCTGGAGACCACCCTGAGGTGCCTCGTGTCCTCCAACCCTGCCTCCTGGAGCGACCGTCTAGTGTGGGCGGAATACGCTCACAACACTCTGCGCTGCTCTTTCACAGGCATGTCCCCGTTTGAGTGCCAGCTTGGGTACGTACCTCCTCTGTTTCAGGAGCAGGAGGCGGAGGTGGGAGTGCCGTCAGCCCAGCGGTTCGTCCAGCGGTGCCGACGGACCTGGCAGAGGGCTCGTCAGGCGCTGCTGAGGGCATCCCGGCAGCAGCGGATCCAGGCCAACCGACGGCGCAGACCAGCGCCTATGCTCCGTCCAGACCAGAGGGTCTGGCTGTCCACAAGGGACCTTCCATTGTGGGTGGAGTCACGCAAGCTCGCGCCACGGTATGTTGGGCCCTTCAAGATCGTGCGGCGGGTCAATCCTGCCGCATGCCGTCTTCTGCTCCCCAGGTCCATGAGGATAAACCCCACCTTCCATGTGTCTCGGCTCCGACCGGTGGTCACCAGCACCTTGACATTGACACCCCATCACGAGGCCTCCTACCGTGCAACAGTGACGGTCGGCCCGCCTACACGGTCCGCCGGCTCCTGGACTCCCGCCGGGTCCGCGGGGCCCTGCAATATCTGGTGGACTGGGAGGATATTGGACCCCTCCCTGGTCCCTGATTTCCGCCGTCGCCACCCAGCACTTCCTGGGGGAATGTCGGGAGTCGTTCCTGGACGAGGGGGTCCTGTCAGGGTTCGCCCGGGGCCTTCCGGCATCGGCCCCTAGATGCCGCCAGTACTGCCTCATCAATGTTGCTTTGTTTCAGTTCCTGATTACCCAGTCTCATTAGGTTATATGTTTCACCTGTGTCTCGTTTTTGTCTTGCCTATTTATACCCTGTCGTTTGTGTCCTTCGTTGCTCAGTCTTGAGTTTGTCTAGCCTCCGGACAACGCTCTCGTTTCCAGGCCCACGAAGTTCTTATTTGTTTTTTGTCCATTTTTGGTACTTGTTTCAAGTAAACCTTTATTTTTGCCACCTCCCCTCTGCCTCGTTCTCTGCACCTGAGTTCACTCGGCATAACCTCGTAACACTCGCATTAGCGTGAGCATGAAGCTGAATTTGCTGAAGTGCAAAAGAGTCACTAAAAACCTGAAGAACTTGACAGTGACTTCACAGTTTGCAAACAATATGTTTTTAGCAAAAAATAGAAATACTATCTGACTCTCGTAATGGTTTTTTTCTAAGACTTGCCATAAGGACGACATTTAAGCACTGTGAGAAGCTGCAGGGGTTGATATTGAGTGGTTTCTCAATAGTAAAGTGTTCAGTGACGTTGTTACTATGAACAGTTATAAATGATTGGAACCAATGAGGCCTGGGTTTCAAAGGGCTTCACCCAGCCTCAGAGGATCATGAGAAAGGCTCAAAAACATAAAGCAAAAACGATATTTGTTTTATAAAGGGTCTCCAGAGACACATACGGTAGTAGAATTAATAAGTGTGACACAAGGAGAAGCAACTGTACAAAGACCCAGACAATTGGAGCAGTTGCATGGAGTTGGAGCAGAGCATTGCAAATACACAATGCCGCCATAAACACTTGTTGCAGGTCTTGCAAATTTAGTAGAGGAGACGTATCGTATGAATGTTTACTAAATGTCAACATGGTAACGTAGAAATAAAGACACAGGACACGGAGAAGCCAGAGGTTCTAGTGGATCAAAGAAGACGTTCTACGGATCCACTGGGATCTGACCTCAGACCAGCACAAACAGGTCGTCCCTGAGGCATGTACAGTACGACTTCCTTGTTGTGTCTTTGACATTAAGAGTCTCAAACTAGACCGTGTATCTAATGAGTATTAAGGAGTGAACGTTGCAGAGGTTTATGATAAAAAAAAACGAACGCAAAAGCTGAAAACAAACTCACAATGACAGCGGCCATGATGGGCCAGTTGATCACGCGTTCGGCGATGGAGTTCTCGTTTATCTCCCAGCACCTGAAGACACGGAATAAACAAGTGACAAAAAGTGCGGTTAAAGGCAGTTGGATAAAGTTTGAGCCAAAGTTAATTAAAAGCAGTGGCTTTGAGTAGAATGGACTGAAAGTTTGTCGTGGAACCACTGAGACACTGTTCTGTGGAGCTTAGTGGAACCTGCTAACAAGGTACTAGCTCGTTCATGGTTCGATTACGGGGGGGATTGGGGGGCATCTGAACCCCCTAATTAAGACTTGGACCAACCCAAAAGAGGTAAAAACGACAGGTCAGGATGGGGGGGGGGGGGGTGGTTGAAACAGTTATTTATCCTTCTTACCTGTAATCGTAAACATGACAATGTATTTCCCATATTCACGGCCTGAAGAATCTTGTAATACGATTTCAGACACCCCTAAAGTGGACCATACCATTACGCTGCTCAGCGTAATGGTATGGCTTTTTATTCGGCTTTTTATTCAGACAAAGCAAATAAAAGCAGTGTGTTTTTATTGTAGATTTATTTATTCCTCTGTTTTCTAATTGAATGAAACAATAAAAACCTCACGCATGTTCTCATTCACTATCTTAGCCCCCCATCCCCCCACTGGAAAACCAGTTGACCCCCCCCCCCCCCCCCCCGATTGTGCCGTTGTATAACTCACACTCTGCACATGTCAGACGGGGAAGACTCACCAAGTGTCCTCCAGGTAAACCCTACATATGACCCAAGCCACCGTAAACACAAAGGGGATCCCTGTGAGAGAGAGAGAGAGAGAGAGAGAGAGAGAAGAGGGGGAGAGAGGTTAGGGTTAGGGTGTTTGAAAATCAAGAGTCTGCTTAGACTCTCCAACAGTCGGGAACAGGGGGACCTACTCTTAGAATGCCACACAGGAAATGGGAAGAGTGCACACACACGCACTCGAACACACACACACACACACACACACACACACACACACACACACACACACCAGCTAAACAGAGGCAGGGACAATGTAGTGATGGTGAAAAGAGGAAGCAGGTGTCAGGTGCCAGCGGATGAGACAAAACACACCGTGGAGCATCTGAAGTAACTGAGAGCGGAGGGACAGACACTGTTTACATCCTGACCTATTACACCATACTCCAACTGTGCCGTCAGTGGCGCATGAGCGTATGTGTGTGCATGTGTGTATGTGTGTGTTTATGATAGAGTTAAGTCAACTTTCATCTTTGTCATGCAACTGAGGAAAACCAGCAAACAGGGAAAAGGCTGCAGTGTAACAGCAGCGCAGCGTCCAGTCAAAGTATACGTTCAGCGTAGTATACGTATACATCAACTTGTATATTTTATAGCATAGTATAACATAAGACTTATACTTGATCTAATCATTGAAGAAGCAGTGAAATGAAACTCCACATTAATAAAAGTCTTCATCAATGTGGAGTTTCATGGGAATTCTTCATTAATATTGAGTTTTGTTAGTGTAGAGTGTGATGCCTCTCACAGTATATATCAAAGTCATTGAAAGCCATAACTTATTCAACAGGTTCCAGTTTCGAGCTACCAAGATTCTCTCTAATCTATTGATTATCTAGTACAACCTAAATGTAGGACTGCTTGATGTAAAGATGTTTGTTTTTTCTTCTTTTTTTCCAAAAAATTGAATGTTTATTGCACTGTGATGTTGGTAGAGGGGAGTTCCTAAAAGTGAGTAAATGTCGAAGTGTAAATGTGTGTATGTGTGTCTGTGTGTGTGTGTATGCGTGCTGAGCGCACCCACCCCAGCCGATGTGCATGTAGACGGTGAGGCGCACCGAGTAGGTGTGTATGACCAGCAGCAGCATGTGCAGGTACAGAGCCTCCACCAGGAGCCAGAAGAAGTTGGCCATGATGAAGTAGTTGAAG
>NC_137206.1:21786040-21788540 GCF_960531495.2 Zeus faber | reverse complement strand
AAAATTTTGACCTGAAGGAAAGAATCTCTTGCCACTAAATGCCAAAATTCTGTAACTGTGCATTACTTTACATGTAAAACATGTGGTTCTGCAACCTGCCAGGAGGGGGCATCAGTAGAACTTACTTTCGATGCTCCCCTGTTAGATACCGATTCCAGCTGGTCTGGATCCTGAAATACATTTTCATATTATTCATTTTTTATTATTTTTTTGTGGAGCCTCGTGGACAAGTACTGTACCATAGAACCCCAGGGATCCTCAAACCCTAGTTTGAGAAGCATCGCTCTCGTGGAATGTCGGCTGAAGCCGGTGATTGGAAGAGAAGGTTCTGTTCCATTTCAACACAGCACTTAGTCTCTCTGCCCTCTTGGACCTGTCAGCCAATGACAGCTCTGGAAAGGACTGGACGCGGCGGGTGCGTTGTGCTGCTCCATGTGTGTGTGCGTGGGGATATGTGGATGTGTGTGTGTGTGTGTGTGTGTCCTTGTGTGTTTATGTCTATGTTAATGTCAGGGTCTGGCAATCGTTTCTCTGGTCATTTCTAAACAACATTCTCCACTGCTGAAGCCCCATCAGACAGATTAACACACACTAGTGTGTGATAACACAACACCCGATTTTACACACACAACGCACTCACACACACATCAATACACTCTCACACATACAGCTGGCTCATGCTCACATTCACACCTACACTTGTACAGACCCACACAAGCGAATGGAGCTGTAGACACAAACACACAAATACCTTGATACACAGACATTTCGGCACATGCCTGGGCATCCAAACAACATTCCAGCAGCTAAATGTGTTTAACATTTTCTCTAATTATAAATGGACTGCTGGCTTCGTGTCTTAAGGAGGGGCTGTCCACTCTGTTTATTAAAGATTCCTATCCAGCCGCCGCACACACTTCATCTTCCACACCGACAGCACAGTGTAAACCACTATCTATCTATCTATCTATCTATCTATCTATCTATCTATCTATCTATCTATCTATCTATCTATCTATCTATCTATCTATCTATCTATCTATCTGTGGTGTGGGGGTGGTGTGGGTTAGCAGCCACACCTGTCTTGGTTCTGGGTAATTGGGCCCGGGATGAGGGATGGCTGTACACTTCTTGGTCGTCAGAGCAACCAACAACCAACAGGTTTATCACCCATCCCAACACACACACACACACACACACACACACACACACACACACACACACAGGAGAGCTCATGTCATGACATGCGTCCATCTGCTCCCAGCTTGCAACATCTCTGCCTGTGTCTCAGGGTCTTGAAAATGCCGGGCGGGTGGTAGGTGGAACTGCCGCTGTGGTGCCCGAACAGGAACGTGGGGAAGGGGACACAGAAGGGCCATCCAGGACACACTGGAGCCACCAGCAGTCAACGGGCGGAAACAGCCCGAGCCCTTTCCTGACTGGCAGCAGCAGCACCTTGGATGTCCAGTGGAGGACCGAGGGAGAAGCGGCTGCAGCAACCACCATGGGTCACCGTCTGCAGCTAGCTGCTCCTCCCAGCAGCCACCTCTGGGACCATCCAGCAGCCAGGCAGCCAGGCAGCCAGGCAGCCAGGCCACCCCACCAAACAGCCCCCACAACAGCCAAGCCGGCTACACCTCCACCAGTCAGCACAGGAGCCGAAGATCCCACACTCCAGAAGGGAGGAGGGGAGTCTGTTGTCGCCCTGGGGGAGGGTTGCCCATGGACCGTGGCTCATCAGAGCAATCAACAAGCGACAGGTAAATCAGCCATCCCCACACACACACCGGAGAGTCTCTGTGATGACATGTGTCCATCTGCTCCTGGCTTGCAATGTCTCTGTGTGTCTCAACGTGCCTCTGTGTCGGAGAGCCCGGGAAAAGCCACTTGAGTGGCGGGTGGCAGGTGGAACTGCCACACTATCTATCTATCTATCTATCTATCCATCCATCTATCTGTCTGTCTGTCTGTCTGTCTGTCTGTCTGTCTGTCTATGAATCTGTGTACAGTATATACTGTATCTATGTACAAATGTAACACTTTTGAAAAAAAACCCATAATTGTTCATTTTGGCAAATTGGCAATATTTTTGGCAAATAACAGATCTCCTCCATTAACTGTTATTCTCATAGGTCTATCTTATCTATCTATCTATCTATCTATCTATCTATCTATCTATCTATCTATCTATCTATCTATCTATCTATCTATCTATCTATCGATCTATCTATCTATCTATCTATCTGTCTGTCTGTCTGTCTGTCTGTCTGTCTGTCTGTCTGTCTATCTATCATTCCAGCAGTGACGTAAGGATGTTCGCAACAACAGCTCCCCAGACGGAAAATGTCTGTCTGGTGAACAGGAAGCGAAACAGAGGCTCCATAGAGAGCAGAGACATCGTGGATCCCACACCTGAGGGCTCTGTTTACCCTCCCATTGACATGTGTGTGTGTGTGTGTGTGCAAGGAGAGTCAAGGAGAAAATGGATGGATAAAGAAGA
>NC_137206.1:21781040-21783540 GCF_960531495.2 Zeus faber | reverse complement strand
AGAGCGAGAGATGGGGGGAAAGAGAGAGAGAGAGAGAGAGAGACGGGAGACAGGGAGATACTGCAAAGCACGGGGGGAGAAAAAGGGGGGAAGGCAAAGAGAGAGCGAGAGCGAGGGAAAGGCAGAGTCCGGACAAAATAGCGGAGAGGTGGAGGGAGAGGGTGGAGAAAGGGAGGGAGAGAGGGAGAGAGCACGAGAGAGAGTGAGAGGTGCAGAGAGAGGGAGTGTTGGCAGGTTTACAGCCTAAGTCCCCGTCTCGCTGGCCTTCCAAACCCACCCCGCTATCTACGCCGAAATCTGGAACCTGCTACAGTCAATTTTGGATAGTAATTCGGGGTAATCTGCTCCAGATCCTCCCGGCTCGAGGGGAGACGACACTGACAAACGGCCGCGGCGATGCTATTGCAAAATAAGGTGACGGCAGGAAATAATTGCACCTCTCAGTCGGAGGTCACGGGATAGGGATTAGAGTCCATCCGATGCATCGGAATTGCAAACGTGCACGCACGGTAACCTTCCAAGTCCTTTTTGGTCGTTTGGAGGCAAACGCTGCTTTTTGGCCTCGGGGCTTGATGAAACATATCTGTCAAAAGACACAAACTGTTCTGACTGCGCAGGCGGGATCCGTCCAGACGGTCGATGGATTATAATCATTGCATAATTCGCTGATGACGACCTTATATAATCATGATCCATATTTCTATATCCTCACTTGTGTCGTTGATGAGTCCTTGGAGGAAGTTTAGAGACGGTTGAGAAGTTGAGAGGTGGTCGACAACAGGGCAACCAGACCGCATGAGATGGTGGACGACAACCAAACTGGTTCTATCTATCTATCTATCTATCTATCTATCTATCTATCTATCTATCTATCTATCTATCTATCTATCTATCTATCTATCTATCTACAGTACCCACACTACCTTCTCTTCCTCTGGTTGGGGTTTGGGGTCATCTAGTGCAACCTGTCACCATACCGGTTGGGTTGGTGGAGTTGGTGGGGTTGGGTACCTCACTCAGCGGCCGGTGGACAGGTAGATCACCGTGGCGGGGTCACGCCTTTTGTTCAGGTCGGGGGTCATCATTAATCACGTGGCGGTTCAGCCTCCAGGCCAGACGGCTTTGTCTCCGCCTGGCTCCTCCGACACATTTGGGTTGATTTGTTGTGGTGCACGACCCTCTGTTGCCCAATACTACGAGTGTGTGTGTGCGCACGCACACACACACACACACACACACACACACACACACACACACACACACACACACATGTATTGGCAGTAAAACGTGGTCAGATTCTTTAAACACATGTATTCACTAACACACACACGGAGGGGCGGTTTTTCACGGAGGTCTGGAGGATTCTGGGAAACGTCCGTATGATGTGCTCGGAGGTCACAGAACCGTCGGTTGGAAAAAAGGGCACCCCCTCCTCTCTCCTCCATTCTCATTCCTCTCTCCCCACCCCCCCTCCACCCTAACCCCAACCCCCCCCCCCCCCCCCCCCCGAAAAAAAAACCTGACCGTCCTCTTCTTTCCTCACCTGCTTTTCTCTCTTGTTCACCTCTCCTCCACTCTCCTCTCATCACTCCCCTCCGCCCCCCCAATCCCCCCTGCCATCCCCTCCTCCGCTCTTTCAACTCCTGTCCACCTTTCAATTCATCTCTGTCAAAGTTGTGCCAGAGCAAACTCTCACACTGTCACACACACACACACACACACACACACACAGACGCACGTACACACACACACACACACATACACATACACACACACACACACACAAACCTGTTCCGTCACATTTAAGGAGTTTTTCCATTGCACAAGCGCCAGTGTGCTGACCTGTAGTGGCCAGCGGCTGCCAGCTTCGCCTCTCTGCTGTTTTAAATAGACAACTTTTCAGAAGGTTCATTCATTCCCTTGCATGCTTGGTTAACGATGACCATGTTGTCCCTCGTCCCTGTGTGCAAAATCACCACCGCACATTTTCCCTTGTTGCAGAGCTCGCGGCCCTCCTCCCGAAAGCTCCGCTCAATTCTCATAGATTCTTCCGTATGTATTTGTTTTGAAGGACAGGACAACTGAGCCGTAAGAATAATTGGGGAGTCTCTCGGCAAGTGAAACGCCAAACAGGAAGGTGGAGCTTTGCGCACCAGCGCGACACCTTCATTCCACACCAGCAAATCGCTTTTCAGGCCACGTCAGCTTTTATCACAGTGTGGAGACGGAGCCGTTTGTTTTGGTGTGAACTGAGGGGATCGTTTTGTGTGCAGAACTGGGGGGTTATGGTTTTTTTTTCCACGTTTTCCATTTTTCTTTTCAGCGGCGGAGGTCAGAGAGCATCTCGGGACTGAATGGGGGTCGGGGTCGGGGTTCGGGGGCCGTCTAATTCCCCTTTGTTTAATACGGGGACTTAAAAGGCCATTTGGCAAAAGCCTCTGCCGCCGCAATGAGAGGCCTTGTACTGTATATAATCTTCCGCCGCTGCAGCCGGGTGCTC
>NC_137206.1:21731040-21771040 GCF_960531495.2 Zeus faber | reverse complement strand
ACAATGTTCCCAGACCGGGGACCCAGAGACTCGGTCGTATCAAACGGGGTCTGTGGATTAACGCCAATCAAATGAAGGATCCTTGTTGTGGGAAAAAAAAAAAAGGTTTAGAATCACTGATCCACGGTCATCTGAACCCATTCAACTTATTCTCCACTTAATCTGTTTCAGGTACACGATCAATTTTTGGGGAAGAAAACGCATGTCACTGTTCGGGCAAGGTGCAATGTAAGTGTGACTGTAAACGGCTGAACGATTATAAGGAATTATACACAAGGCAAACTACATTTGGGCGAATACACTCTGGTCAAAAATAAAATGAATGAAAAAAACCCAATGCATTTAAATATCTCCAAATAGAAACGCGTGATATCATTGGCATAGGAAGGGATTCGCTTTGGAGAAAAACTGTCCGGACGGCGGCAAGATCAACTTTTTCAGCTGACCATGCGTTTTATTTGTGAATGAACGGACGAGGCAGGCGGCGGGCAACTAAAAATAGCGGCCTCCCAGGCGCCACACACCGCCCGCGTCCACAATTAACGTTGTCACACGTGCGGCGGGCAGCCCCAAAAAGCAGTCGCGGTGCTGATGCAAGCACAGCTGGCGGGGGTGTGAGGGTGTGTGTGTGTGTGTGTGTGTGTGTGTGTGTGATGTATTCAGGAGGTTAAATCATACTACACCACAGCACTACAGCCTCTCGACGATCCACACATGCACATGTCTAGGATGGATCAACTTTTCGGAATTTCACCCATTTTAAGATGAATATAGTCCGTCTTAATTATTATATATTTATATATTATTGGTTATTTACATATTTATTATAATGAATTGCAAACCGTGGCACTGCAATAATTTGGTGATTTGAGAATGAAAGTGAGGAGACGTATTATGAAATAATGACATTGGGACCGAATTATTTTTCTGTGTAAATGATAACAAATAATTGGGTTCGATGGGCGTTTGTTTATTTCTTTGCCCGAAACGGAGCAAACAAGCAAAGCGGCCCCTCTTACGTGACATGTGTGACGATAAACAACTTGAATGCGTCATCTAACTTTTATCTTTCATTTTTAATCGTTGCACTTCATGGCATTCCAAAAAAAAAAAAAACCCAGATGTTAAATTCCATGACTTACGCCGTGGAGCAGTGCGAACCATGCCAGCACGAGGCTGATCCTCGGCGGCTCCATGGTCATTGGTCGGCGGCTGAGCGCGCGGCGGGGAGCGGCTCCTTCGGGGCTCGCGGCGCGTCTCACCGGACGCACACGGGCTTCATCCGGGACCGGCGCGTGTAGAGTCCGAGTCACTAATGAACCTCTCAATAAAAAAAAAAAATAAATAAATAAACTAGATAATCAATGAATTTGAGTAAAAGGAAATCCTGTTTGCTCTGAACACCGTTTTATAAAAGAAAAATAAATTATTAATAATAATAATAATAATAATAATAATAATAATAATAATAAAGACACAGAAAAGCTGAGATCTCCCCAAACTTCCAAACGCACATTCAGCCACTAACTAACTAGTTTCATGTTTCTTCTGACTCACACTCTCTCTCTCTCTCTCTCTCTCTCTCTCTCTCTCTCTCTCTCTCTCTCTCTCTCTCTCTCTCTCTCTCTCTCTCTCTCTCTCTCTCTCTCTCTCTCTCTCTCTCTCTCTCTCTCTCTCTCTCTCTCTCTCTCTCTCTCTCTCTCTCTCTCTCTCTCTCTCCAATGCGCGTCCTCGCTGCGCTCCAGATCGGGCGCAGGGAGCGGTGCGCGCTCCCGCCTGCCAGAAGCGCACTAACCGCACTTCCATCGTACTGTTCTAAGAAGCCCGTGTTGTTGCGTGGACGCGTCACCTGCCAAATTCTGTGACGCTAAAGATAAAAAGGCAATAAAAAAAAAAGATAAAAATGTGTATTTGGTGCACCCCACCATAATCTGAAGATCCCTTGAAATAATAATTAGGTTTGTACGTGTGCAAGGTTATGATGGTATTCCCACAGGTCATCATAACCAGGACTATATTTAAGGGAAACACAGCGAACGTATCGTAAATACAGTAAACAGTGTGTACAGAATACAAAAAAAAAACCCAAAACATTTCAACTCAGAGTTTACACAGAACTCACTGGATTCGATAGGTCACTTATATTGTATATTGTTTTTTATTCTACTGTCTGCGGGGTGTGCACGTGGGAGGGGGGGGGGTGGTCAGAGCAATAGACAGAGATTTATTTTTATTTTTATAATTTTCTATTTTTCACTTTGGTAATTTAAACGTATATACCCAATTTTAATAAGGCCCTTGAATGTAGTGGAATTGAATTGAGAGCGATAAATAGAGAGTGACATGCCAGGACTTCCACGCTTTGTGACATGCCGGGATTTCTACTCTGTGAGGTAAGTACTGGAGGTGAGTTATGGCAAAGTTTCATTTAGGAGGATTTAGATGGATATTAAATACAACACGCGAGCACCTTGTGTCGATTACGCACATTTGAGTATTTCTCGAGCTTATAGATCTTATTGTGCGTAATCACCGGGTGTCAAGACATTTCACTGTATATATGTACGACCGTATGTGTATGTATGTGACAAATAATCCCTTGAACTTGAACAAAACTTGAACTTGAGATACACTTCTGTTATAGGTCTAATAGAGTCCTCTCTGAAATGTAAACAGCGGCCTCCTGTGGAGAAACCGCTTTGACGATGGAAAGGGTCCAGTTCGATGATTACATCCCTGTCATACGCCTCAACCCGGTCCAGACAGGCCACACGCACACCAAAGATTATCCAGATTAACTCATCTGCCATACTCCAACAGGCTGTTTGCTCTTAATATTAAAATAAAAAAAAACAAATAAACAAACGAACAAGTAATTAAAGAATTAAATATTTCAAGAGAAAGATGGGGGAAAAAAGAGACAACTAATACAGAAATCCCCTGAATGCAAATCCTAATTTTGCAAACAACACAGTATAAATACAGTTACCGTTTATTGCGTGTTGCATATCATGTTCATATACTCTACATGTTATACAACAAATGTCATTTAGGGGACAGTGTAAGTACTCAAAACGCCCTACCATGCCTTGGGTGCATTAATATTTGGCATTGAGAAACCCAGTGCAAAATGAAAGAGTGAAAACAGGCGAGAAATTGGGAACACAGTTTGTATTATAGTTATTATTATTGTCATTTGCCATGACAATTGTCAAGTCATATCAACTGCTCCATTCGGTCCAGCTATACTGTATGTACTATGGAGGGCCAGGGATAAACAAACAAACAACACATAAGAACAAGCTTCACCCACAAAGCCATCTACATATGCATGAAATCAGTACCAGCGAACTGGACACCAATGTGGAGCATTGTACGATGGATGAAACCCTCAACAGCATTTTCATCCCTGTGTGTCCAGTACCGAGACAGAAGTAGCTAACTGTGTTAGCTCGATGCATGGCTGCAGAGGGAAGCAACTAGCCTAGCCCCTGTGAAATTAGGGAAATGCACCTTCCAGCATCTCTGAACGATCCATCGGGCGCTGCCTGTGAAACCCAACAAGCTGGTGCCGCAGGGTTGCCAGTTCTGTCAGCCGATTCAGCTTGTGTTTAACTGTAATGTTCGGACGCAAGGCATTTGTATCTGGCTTCGCTTGAGTTAGGGGTTCACAGGTGATAATCACTACGCCCGGTGGTTTTTGCATCAAAAATAGTGAATGTAACCGAATTGGGTTGCTTTGTGTGTTTGTGTTTTTTCACATTTGACCTCGTACCCTCGTTTCTGCCTTTGATTGTGTTTTATAACCCCTTCTCTGAATTACTTAGGAAATAACTTGAAAGTGCTGTATCAAACTCTACTTGAATTGACAATTATTACACACACATCGAAAAAAAAAAGCGAGGTCACCCTGGTTTGAGAATGAACATGTCATGTTGGAAGTCATACATATTTGCATATAATTAAAGCAATACCAACCTGTCATTCTAGAATATTAGTGACCATTCGGCTGGATGCCTGGTGAAGTGAAACGCAGATGTCTCCCATCACTTGTGGATCCTGCATCTGCCCTGCACTAACACAAGCCGTGACCCAACACAGTAAAGCAGGGGGGGATTACTGAAATCTTTTAAGTTTTTTTGTTTTTTTTGTTCATATGAAATTTTTTGAAATGGAATTCAAAGTTCAGCGCCAAAGAACTGGGCCATTTGGAGAGCTTGGTAAAGCCCTTTTGGAAATATGTCTCAAGGAGGTAGGCCTATGATAAATCAGGATTCTTTGTCAAAACAGTCTGCCGAGGATGTCCAAATACGACAACAGTGGAATAATCTACGTGTTGAATTGTTTTATATGATTCATATTTTCCAAAAAATAATTCCAAAAGTGGAAGCACGGTGTTGCTTTCGTGGGTCCATTTGCGGTTTTAGAGTCTGGGACGTGACCCGGGAAAACGCAGAGAAGGGAAACGGCTGACGAGAAGAGGAGAAGAAGGGAAGAGCGAGGACGGGGAAGATGGCAGGATGCATAGAAGAGAGAGGTGGTGAGGAAACAAGCAGGGAGCATTCGAGGAGAGAAGTAGAGAGGAGGGATGGAGAAGGGAGAAGAAAATTCTTTTTGCCGAACGAAAACATCTGCTGGCTGCTTTCGTTGTTTATGGCTCTGGATAGATAAATAATCACATAACATCATTTAGGAATGCTTTTATTGCAGAGTTACAGCGGGCACGGCTCCTCTGACCCACTCTCAGTGCGTGTGTGTGTGTGTGTGTGTGTGTGTGTGTGTGTGTGTGTGTGTGTGTGTGTGTGTGTGTGTGTGAGTGTGTGTGTGTGTGAGTGAGAGAGGGAGAGCGAGAGAGGGGGAGAGAAATAGTGCGCCAGAAATAGTGAAAGTCATGGAAAAAGAGGAACAGGGTTCAAGTTAAATAGCATCCTATATCATATAAATTAAACTTGCCAGGATGACAGTCCAGACTTGGATGAACCTGGGGTGCTCGACCCCACCAGGGGGTCGCCCAGAGATCGCAGGGGGGGGGGGGGTGCGAGGCTTTGTAGCGATTTGAGGCACAATGTTTCTTCATGAAGTCAAATATTGGTTCAAGAACCCACATGAAAAAAAATCAATGGCTAGATGCTATAATGTATTGCACAGCCCACCCCCCAAAAAACGTGCCCTGTCTACCATGAATAGACAACCAATTCGGACAGTAGGACCGGCCTATTAATGCCTAAAGGGCACTTTGTCTTCAAAACAAGGGGTCTCAAATTGAATCAGGTTGGATAAAAATCTCAAAAACATCGATTTGAGTAAAATGTCTATAATGCGGAGAAAGGAGGTCGCCAAAAGAGAAAAAGAAAAATCCACGCGCGTCTCAGTTTTAGCCAATCAAAGCACTTTATTGCACTGTATAGTGTGACGGTGAGCCAATGGCAGGCTCTTATAAAAGTGTCATTTTTTTTCTGTTTATCATGTGTACAAAACAAGTCACACACACCTGTACCGTACAAAATCAACACTATTTACATACAATATACATACACACGGAACACACGCGCACACACACACACACACACGCACACGCACACGCACAGACACACGCCATGCAGTCTCTCCCATCTGTCCATAGAGGGAGCTCACATCTTAGGTTGCCTCTGGTTACTAGTGTATTTGCAGATCCTCTAGATGCGCATGGCATCCCTCCTTTATCACCACTTGAACATAACTCTTCAGGATTGATGTGACCATGATGCTGCTAAAATAAAAGACTACGCTAAAACTGCTGCACTAGCATAAAAACCGGTAAGGAACCTGTGTATTTCTGATTCTGATTCTGATATGCGATGAGGTTTCTCTCTCTCTCTCTCTCTCTCTACTTCACAAAGACATCGGGACAAAAGAGAAGTGAAGAAGAACGAGAAACGTGAACGAAATGATCAGGGGCAAGGGAAGCGAAGGACACAGGTGTGCTCGCCTGACCTCGCCAGGCCAGGTTGCAAATGCGTATTAGTCTGGAACCTCTCCGTTCATTTTCGATTTCCAAGGGGTGTTATCGACAGGCACGGACCAAAACGTCTCCGGGTGCAATTAGATAGCCCTACAACCAATCAGAGCATTGGATAGAGCTACAACCAACGAAACGTGAGGCAGCACTGAGAGGGAGTTGGTAAAAGAAACTTTTACCAAATCCTTATTCGATCCAATCCCCTTATTAGATAAAGGCTTGTGATTGGCCCGACCCAGCCAAGGTCGGGTGGAAGTCTGTCCGAATGGGAGGGTGTGGCCAGACGTATTCTGCAGAGCGAATGGAACATGATCTGCAGATTGGTCCGGTTTCCAGGCTACAGTCTGTGCACGTGTGATTTCAACAAAATATCACAGTGGGGGTTTTTTTTTTTTAGAAATGTCACACAGCTTGGAGGTGAAGCCGAAGACAAAGTTTGCCTGATGTAGTATTTTCTGATTTCAGTTGCCATGCCAACTGTTGCGGTAGCCAGGAAACTGCTTTCCCAGGTTGTATTGTATGGCTGCAAATCTAAGGAAAAAAGCCTGTTGTTGATTTTTTTTTGTCTTTTTTTGTCATCAGGAGACATACAATATTGGGAGGGGCGATGCCTACAGTGTACACGTACTAGCCCTGAGGCTTTTACCTGCCGACACACCCTGGCACGTCTCACACCATTTCACATGACATCTTGGATGCGCTGTAAACTCCCACTGCAATGAGTTGCTTTCGACTCCGACTGTCATTATATCTTTGTTTCTTAAAACTCTTTGAATATTTTTTTAAAATTCTCTCTTTAAATCACATCTCGCCGCGCCGTATTTACATAGTGCATCCTGCTTAAATGTGTGTTTGCTTCTCTATGCACGGGTCGACAAACACCAACATCAGAGGTAAAGAATGTGAAGAGGCGAGAGAAAGCGCTTCCCGCCGCGCACCGAGGCCCCGACGGGAGGTTATTACTTTTTTTGTTTAACGGCCCGAACCGATGCCCCCTACAACACGCCGCGGCACCGTCTGAATCGTGACGTGACGCACGACGTGACGTACGACGTTTGAAACGGTGGACTCCACTCCGCGCCACGTTTTTGCGTTCACCTAGCCGCCTCTGCGAGGTCAAGGAGACGCCCGCTCTGCTGACCTCGGGGTCACAACATCCCGCCGGTGTTCGATACGTCCCTCCGGAATCAAACGGCGTTTTCTGTGCCCCACCGACGAGGGATGGGGGCGCCAGGAAGAACAAAAAAAAACAAAAGAAGGAAAGGGCTTCTTTCTCGTGTCTTTGGAAATTCCCGTCGATTTGCTGCATCGTCTCCGGGCTCATTTGATTTGAGATTAGATGACGGCTGATTGGGGCTGTCTGGAGGGGCGGCTCTCGTTTTCGTCGGTTGCATATACATTAGTCTGTTTTATCTTTGCACTTTGCCTCAGCTCTCAAATGTGCTTCATAAATAAACTTGACTCGACCACCCGTGTTGGTCGGGGGTGCGACGCAAACCGATTGGAGGTCGTATCGAGACGGATTCAAGTTCATTTACGGATAAAAATTCACATGAAGGAGGTTCGCTGGAAACCACGCCTGCGTACACACACACACACACACACACACACATACATACACGGAGACAGAAGGACAGAGACGCGCACAGGCTGTCACTCGCGCAGACGCGCACACGTACACACACGTGCACGCACGCACGCACGCACACACACACACACACACACACACACACACACACACACACACACACACACACACACACACACACACACACACACACACACACACACACACACACACACACACATACACACACATACACACACATACACACATACAGGGTGCAGGTGGAGAGAGCTGCATATAGGGGCTACTATACAACATTGTGTTTTGAATTTCTCTCCATATAGATTAATATGTCTATATACAATATTTATATATATATTTTTTACAGTAATCTGAGTGCCCCTGTTCTAATTCAGATAATACCACAAAAATCTGGGATTTTCTATTCGACCAGTAAAACATGGTGACAAATACAATCTATAGTTTTTCCTCTCTCTCTCTTTCGCTCTCCAGGGGGCGAGAGGCGGCGTCTTGACCGATCCCATTACCCGCTACACAGTGTCCCCCCCTCCGCTCCCGACGGCTCTCCAACGTGGTCACAGGCCTCGACGGGGGTGTGAAAATGGCCGCAACGATCGATGAGCTTATCGACCAAATAATCAATCAACCAACTAATCACTCAATCAGCCAATCAACCGTCCATCCGTCCGACCAATCAATCCAACTGACTTGCACGACATCAACTCTAAAGAAAACGGACATCTTAGACCATACATATGCAGATTCAAAAATACAGTACATCTTGATTTTTTTGGAACTAAAGAAACAACAACGGCGATTTACACGGACGGTGGGCATTTGCACGCATGCTCGCTAGCTCCCCACACACGCACGCACGCACGCACGCACGCACGCACGCACGCACGCACGCACGCACGCACGCACGCACGCACGCACGCACGCACGCACACACACACACACACACACACACACACACACACACACACACTCACACACTCACACACACACACTCTAGGGCTGGATGACAATTTGATATTATCGTCTCGTATCGGTAACGTCATGAAATCAAGGCGTCGTCAAATCATGATTTACAGTTTTGTAGACTAAAATCAACAACTGCGGACTTCTCTCTCATAACACGACGTCTGACAATGTGCAATACATTTTATTTGCGAAGCTAAAAGAGTCAAAGCACTTGACATTAACATTCAATGTGACAAACCTCTGCCGGATTCTTTCACGAGGGATTGTGAATTTCGAGGGATTGAAAAAATGAAAATAAAAAATGATACAGTAAACTCTATGTTCTTTTGGGAACTTCTGGGATTTTCTGCAAGAACGTTCTTGATTTTCCTGACTGACACGAGGGTTAAATGAGACGCTAAATTCAGCGACAATAACAATAACCGTGGTAGGTTCTTCCCTATCACCCAGCCCTAACGCACACACACACGCGCACACACACGCACACACATATACACACACACACCCACACACGCACACACCCACACAAGCACACGCACACACGCTACATGTTGTAAGCCACGTAGATGGGGTCGAGCTGGTCTTGTAAGAAGCCGTCGCGCAGGTGCATCCGCTGCTTCTCGCCGCGGGAGTTGATGGGGATGACGCCGATGTCTGTCACCACAACAACGCCCACGATGAGGTAATGCTCCTCCAGCACCGCCTTGGTCACCATGGGAACCAGGTCCAGAGCCTCCTGCTCGGAGCCCTCCAACTCCACCACCACCACTAGCAGGTTGGTCCAGGGGAACACCGCGCTGCGCACGCACAGACACACACACACACACACAAATTTATACATGCATACAGTATACACAACTTCTTTATTATTAAGTTGCAAATATTTCCATAAAAAATATGTGCATTAAGATGTTAATATTTAAAAGTATTAAGAAGTCCAGTCGAGCTTTCTGCAGTTGCATTTTTCCGCAACTCAAGATAATCACCAAAATCCGATGTTTTTTTTATCTTATGTTACCCTGGAGAAAATAATTATCCATAACGTAATTTTCTCATGACGGGACGACTGTATCGCTCTTCTTCCCCGGCAAAGCTCACTCTCTGGCCGCCAAACGGTTCAGATTATATTTTCAACCATAGTCTAGCGTTGACACACAACACGGGTCACGGGTACAAAAAACTTTTCAAACCCTATTTTTAGAATCCAAATTTAATTTCTGTTGCTGTGCTGGTTTATGTGAGTGCTATTTTGTTTTATTTTATGTGTGGTTTTTACTTGTCCTTTCTTTCCTTTCACTAAACTTTGTTTGCTCTTTTTTGAGAATCACTTTGTAACATACAAAATCATTATTATCATTATTACTATTATTATTATTATTATTATTATTATTATTATTATTATTATTATTATTATTATTATTATCAAAGGACTCACCACTCCATGATGCTCTTGTGCGTTCGGATGACAGAGGTTTCGATGTCGATGGGGTGATACCTCATCCCCCGCAGCTCCATGGCCTCCTCCAGAGCTCCCACCACATACAAAGCGTCGTGCCTCTCTGAACACACACACACACACAGACACACAGACACACACATAGACACACACACACACACACACACACACACACACACACACACACACACACACACACACACACACACACACACACACACCACACACACAGACCCAACAGAATCCAAACATTTTGGCTAAGTTTATACACCAAAATAATTCCCTTTAAAAATCCTGTTAATGGACAGAGTAGATGATAACGTCAAGTAACTAGACCTCATATTGAAAAAACATGAAGACATCACACTGTGTGTGTGTGTGTGTGTGTGCGCGTGTGAGAGAGCTGGCGTGCGTACCCCCGCTGGCGTCGGTGAGCTCGGTGCGGCGCAGGAAGCCCAGGTACCCCGTCCTGGCCCACACCGTCTGCGTGTCCCCGAAGCTGAGCCGCGAGTTGAAGTGGTCCGACTGCAGCACCTCCTCCCCGTAGCCACTGTAGTAGCCACTGCCGTTGTGAGCGCTGTGCACCCAGATCTGGAGGAGGAGAGAAAGAGAGAGTGGGACTAAAATGTAAATGAATAAAAGACTATTTAATGACTTTCAAGGCCTGGCATCGATCTGTATAACTGAATTCAAGACATTTTAAGATGTCATAGAGAATGACAATTGCAGCCACGGCTCATGAAACAGACTTGGAACAGAGACGGCAAGACTTGTATCCAGTGAATTGTGCATATTATTAATTAAAGGGACGTGAGCTGGGTAAAAGTTTGGAGAAAAACATGCTCTCTCTCTCTCTCTCTCTGCAGCTCTCTCTGTGACTAACGCAATCTGCGAGCGCTCGGACGAAGAGGCAGCTTCCTCTCGCAGACACGCGGACAGACGGAAGGTGCGCCCACCCACCTCTCCAAGGTGCGAGTCTCCTAAAGGTCCCTTCGTCTCCGGGTTGGCGATAATGATTCGCACTCCGGGCAAAATCTTAAAAAAAAAAAAAAAGAGAAAAGAAAAATAACGAAGGAAATTTATAAATACATCGCCATGGTTACCCCCCCCCCCAGGTCCACTCTGTAGCTCCAGCATGACTAAAAAGACCAAAAATAGGTGTGAAGGGGCCCAGACTGTTGGGTTCTCGCTTCCTGAGCAGGGGGAACAAGGACATGATGCCAAACTCTGCGTCAGGCTCCATGCAGCGACTGTGGGAGACGTTGGCTTCCATCTGCCGGTAAATTTGATACCATCGGCCTAAGCAGCTCCTGAGCTGGTTTGGTAAATGACATGTCTTCTTTGACTACCAGCCTCCCATTCTGGGGAGTTTGTCAAGTAAACAAGCAAACTATTAAAATCGTAATTTTTTTGGGGTAAAGTGAATGCTGCATTTCAAGTTGGTTTAGTAATTCAATATAAGTCATTTAATTAAATGTCATTGTAATTACATTTTTCTGGTCCTTCAATTCCCGGTTCATTTTAATATCTTTATCCATTCATTCATTTCTGAGTATTTATCTTGCTGGAAGTCTTTTCCCCCCATTGGAATGAAGTGAATGTTCATTTGGTAAAAAATGTTAAGCCCAAATCTAATTCTCAATTGAAACGTTGAAGTTGAAATGTGTGTGTTGGGCTCACTCACCTTGCCTGACTCCATCAAGGGCAGACTGTGAGGAGAACCTCTCTCCACCAACCGCACCCTGACGTAAACCGCGCACGCACACGCACGCACGCACGCACGCACGCACACGCACACACACACACACACACACACACACACACACACACACACACACACACACACAGTAGTCACACAAACTGTAAATAAAACACTTACTGTTTAACAAAAAATAATAAAAACCATAATTGTGACTTGTACAAGTTCACGGAAGAAAAAGCAAGTTCCCGCGAATGACCAGCGTACCTGTCATGGCGCAGTGCTCTCATGTCCACGTACACGGTGGTGGGGTCCGGTCCCGACGTACCCTGCAGCCAATCAGAACACAGAGTGAGCATGTGACACGGATAAAGTGCTGTTATTCGAATGGCTTGTAGACAAACTGGTTCCATTTCATATCTTCATATGTGTGTACTCATGAAAAAGGATGGACTATTATCATGGTGTTGATACATGTATACAGTATATACCATTTATAAATTATATACAGTATACCATATATCAATAATACATATACTAGCAATATCTGCACTGCAAAATATGGAATCTAAAACAATATCTATTTTTTCCCCTTTTGAGATAAATTGACTTTGCTAAAAGAATTGAAAGAATAGCTTATTCCATTTTATTTTAAGTTGAAATAAGTATCTTTTGATTGACTGCATGATAACACACACACACACACGCACGCACGCACGCACGCAGGGTGTTTGCCGTCACCTGCAGGCAGATGGCCAGGTTAACCCGGCAGCCGAAGGCGGTGCTGACGGCTCGGGGGTGGAGGCCCAGGTCCTTGAACAGCTTGGAGAAGGAGTGAGTCAGAGACATCCTGGGTCTCTCCTCTGCCACCACCACACAGGCCCGGACACGGGACAAATCAAGCCCCCGCGCCTGGAACAGCAAGACGGGGGGGAGAAAAGCACGAAAGAGACTATCTGAATAATTCTAATCAAATAAAACTCAGTATGAACTCAGTATATCTGGGACGTAGGCGACTGGACACATACTGCAACGTTTAAGACCACAAACTCACTCGGCAAGGAGCATTTCTGCTTTTGCGCCTCTCTCCAAGTCTCCATGGAGACTAGTATGGAAAGCTAATCACTCAAAATAAACTCCATGTCTTCAATCACTGACCAATCCCAGCCGGTGCCGCCTGCAGTTCACCAATAAAATGTCACCTGAGGCAACAGAGGCGAGCAGCGAGGGAGAGAGAACGAGAGAGGGCTTTCTGAGTCAGTTTTAGGTGTATTATTAGCGGAGTGGGTGTGGACCAGCTCTTCAGTGTTTTGTTATGCCTACTTCCTGTGTGTGGTACATCGATGTCTGGGCTCCGATACACCTCCGAACTAATACTGACATCTTCAGAAAGCACACACTGTGGAGTGTACGGAAGAACCCCGCAAAGTCACGACTGGCTTCCAGGTGAAACGCTGGTCATTTCTGTCCATTTTGGGAGTAATTCTGGCAGCATTTGGATGTCCAAAATTGATTCCAGAGCACGCATTTTACATTACACCTGAGGATATGCAAGCCAAGTCATTGCTTTAACAAAAAACAAAATAAAGAAAATTAAGTATATATGACCAAAATACCTGTTACCACAGAACGCAACCTGATAAAATTTAGACCATATTAAAAGTGAAAACTATGTTAGCTATCATCAGGAAAAAACTCTTTCTGTTTTTTTTGCAGCGCCCACCTTGAGCGCCTCCGTCTGCAGGCCCAGTCCCTTGGTGCAGAGCTCCATGACGCTGTAGGAGCAGAACGTGTCTCGGACCTTGAGCTGGCTCACCGCCAGCAGCCACAGTGCGGGGTTGGACTCCAGCTCCACGGGGGGAATCAGGATGGACTGGTGGCCCGAATAGACACTGGACGTGGGCGAGAAGTAGGGTTTCATTTGAGATTATAATTTATTTCAGATGAAAGAAAAGTAATTTTGAGACACACTTGAAAGTCCTGAATATGTACGTCTAGAATACACCGATCAGCCACAACATTAAAAGCAGCACTAATAACCACTGATATTGTGTAGCTCAGCCTTGTGACGCAAAAACAGCTCTGACCCGTGGAGCCATGGACTCCACAAGACCTCTGAAGGTGTCCTGTGGTATCTGGCACCAAGACATAAGCAGCAGTCCTGGAAGTTGCGAGTTGGGACCCCCATGGATTGGGCTTGTTGTTCCAGCACATACCACCCAGGCCACCCTTCTTCCATTGGTCCATGGTCCAGTTCTGACGCTTACGTGCCCATTGTAGTGCCGTTTTGGCAGTGGACAGGGGTCAGCATGGGCACACTGGCCTGTCTGCGGGTACTTGGCTGAGGCAGATTTACGTTTAAATCTTCTATCGGTGATCGACTCTATCGATACGATTTAAAAAATATTTTTATCCACCAGGTAAAATCCGAGCATTGAAATGGTGTAAGTGCAGTTTACGATGTTCTGAGAGGAGAGGGGGAGAGGGAGGGAGAGGAAGAGGCAGAGAGAGAGGGGGCGAAGGCTCTTGCCCTCTCCGCTCAGAGCTGTCGAGTAACCACTGGTGATGGGATCTCACTTCCCCACTCTACAGTCCCATGCAGAGACTTCAAGGGGCAGGTGCTCAAAAAAAATAAAAATAAAAGAAAAATAAAAGAAAAGGCACATGGACGCTCTGTGCAAACGGAGCAGCATGGCGGAGAGCAGTGTGCCTGTGATCTGCGCTTCGCTGTGTTCCCATGGCGGGTGCGCAGACGAAACGTTCTTCATGGATTTGCATATCTTGCCCGTACAATCCACTACCACTACCTAAAAAAAAAAAAAAAATTCCATGCCTGATAAAAAGGGCACCATGGGGTCCATGGGGCAGAGGGGCAACTGCCCCCCCCCCACGTGCCTGCCGCTCTATATGCAAATCTTGTGATTATATTATAACAATATACAGTATAATATCATCTAATAGAGAAAGATTTCATTTTATCTTGTTTCCTTAGTTTCTTACTTGAATGGAAAATGAAAAACATAAACCTAACTCAGAATATTGGAGCGGAGCTTTTTTTGAATTTTTCCTCCAGACAGTGGTGTGCGCCGCCTCCCGTGCCTGTCTTTTTATTTTAGATCTATTTATTTTTGTTTTTCGCCCGCATGTATGATACAACAATTTTTTAACACAACTGAGTGAAGGGACTGCCCCGTTCCGTCTCGCTTAAAAAAAAAAAAGCCTGTCCCACAACCACGTCTCCCCGTTGCTTTTGGTTGCTTTGGGACTTAAGTAAAAACTGGATGTTTTTGTGTAAATACTTTACTTGCAAATAATAAATCCAGCACTTCTGTAATGGGGAGACTGCATTTGCCACATTACATTACATTCTATGCGTCCCCCCCACCCTCACGATAAAACGTCTATCGGCGATTGGAATTTTGCACAATCGACCAAGCCCCATACGCAGCAAGCTGTGATGCACTGTGTGTTCTGACACCTTTCTATCACCAATTTGTACTACAGTAGCTCTTCTATGGAATCGTACCAGACAGGCTAGCCTTTGCTCCCCACCGTATCAATAAGTACATGGGCGCCACTTTTGGTAGGTACTAACCACTGCATACCAGGAACACCCCACAAGACCTGCAGTTATGGAGATGGTCTGACACAGTTGTCTAGCCATCACAGTTTGGCCCTTGTCAAAGTGGGTCAGATCTTTACACTTGCCTATTTTTCCTGCTTCACATCAACTTCAAGAACTGACTGTTCACTTGCTGCCTAATATATCCCACTCCTTGACAGGTGCCACTGGAATGAGATGAGCAATGTTATTCACTTCACCTGTCAGTGGTTATAATTTTGTGGCTGATCGGTGTGTATAAGAATGCAAAGAAATTAGATAAAGTAGAAAAAAATGATTAGTCATATCCCAGAAAGCTTTTATTTAAGGGGATATGAGAAGTCTTTTTTAGGGGGACAATTTTACATGTGACACCCATACACATTAACAAGTACTTTTGGCTGACGAGATTACACAAGTTATACAATATTAACAAAAAGGGTTTCACTGCTAGCAGCTCACCTTGGACACACAGGAAGTGATGCGTTAAATACACCGGGAAGTCAAGCCCAAGTGTTGCAGGCGTGCCGGGGAAATATTTAGAGAAGACACCAACCTGCAGAGACACCAGAGTACGAAGCCCAGGCCACAGTAGGGGTCCAGGCAGATGGCCACCTCTCTGGAAGGATACAGCTCACACTGCAGCTTCACCGACCGACAGAATGCTCCAACTGCATTATGGGACATCTGCACAAAGAGACAGGAAAGAAAAAAAGACAAACACCACTTGATGAACATGGGATGGGATGAAGTCATTATTCATAACTAACCATTTCGCAACTATTTCATACTAGGAGTCCTCAAACTAGCACTGTAAGTACTCACATTACAGTCACACGTGTCTAATATCATTTTTAAGGTTTTGAATAAATAATAAATAATATCACATTTTATGATAAAATGTACTTTTTACAATTTTGACAGTACATCCAGAGCGTCATGTTGGCTACAGCAAGTTATCAGTAGGAAGCAGTGCACCTTCCTGTTTCTAGTTTCTAATACTGGCGTGGATTTAGCCAAAAGAAAAAAAAGATGAAATGCATGTTTTTTCTGTGAGCTTCCCGTTTTTTGAAAATTATATTGATTATGTTTTTTTAGGTTAAAATGTTTTTCCCCCATTGGACTGCATTCTAGCACAGCGAGAAGCGGCAGCACAGCGGTAAGTTTCTCAATGGCAAAACGTTCAGGGAGGTCTTTCTATGAATACTTGTAAATCATTGGTAAGCAACATTTTAGTAAGACCAGGTTGAAAAATAGCAAATCTATGGTTTAATGTGAATTATCAATTGTTTACGTTGATATTACTTTCATGGCATTAATATTTTGAATGTTGTCGGGAATAACACCGGCATAATTCGCATGAACATTAGCGCTTTGATGCAGACCATCAACATCCAGTGTCAAGCAGGCGACACCAGTAGTGTCACCGTGGCTGACACTGTCAAAAACAGTGTCAGCCGCCTGATAGACTCTGTGAGCGACACATAAAATGGAGCCCTTTGCCCTGGCAGTGTAGCACTAGCTCTAGCTCAGCTCTAGCTGCTGATCTCACCAGAGAATGAAACCCCGAACCCTGGTGCTTGTAGTCCCACTCCCTACATAGAAAGGTCGGGTGGCAGCGCTCCTAAAAGCTTTCGCGGGGATTGGCAGGCGGTCATCGCTGGCTGCAGCCCACAGATTAGCGCCGAGTTAGAGGAGCAGCAAAGCTTACCTGGACGCCGGCCAGCATCCCGGTGGTGGAAACGCTGAAGTCCAGATAGGCCAAGCCGTCTGGGTTGGTGGGCTTATACAGCGCTGGAGGCTTCTTCTTTGGTAGGTCATCTGGAAGAGCAACCATACACAAATTAAAAACACAGACAGACACAATCAGACGCATAAACACTCGAAAACAGACACAGGCCAAGATTTGTACATGCACACATACAGGCACCGACGCAGACATAAACACACACACACACACAGGAAAGAAAAATGCACGAAAAACAAAAAAATATAAACACACACGGGCAGTAACATGCATAAACACACACACATTTACAAAGATACACAAATGAAGAGACACAAAACAAAACATACTGTACAAACACAGACATCTACAAATGCATTAAAAAACATGCATGCATGTGTTTTTGTGTATGGACTTATGCATGTGCGTGTGTACGTGTGTGTGTGTGTGTGTGTGTGTGTGCGCGCGCGTGTGTGTGTACCGGTGTCGAGCACAGGGGGCCAGTTCCTGATGTCCACTGTGGCTGTAGCCTCCTTGGAGCGCAGCAGCTTACAGATCACAGCTGTGGTCATCACACACGCAGAGCGGCTGACCTGCAGGCATGGAGAGAAAGACATTTATGTTATTATACAATAATAATAATTGTAATTCTTTCTCAAAATAAAAATATTTTGCGCTCGATTCTTCCAGTGATTATTTTCAAATTGCTACCACATTTAAAGAGTTCATAACCCCTGCCGCCAGATTACTCCACAACACAATAGATCTTTTTCAGTGAAATAATGTTTCCTGATACTGCGTAGTGAGAAGGTTTTTACAGATTTTAAAACTGCGTCCTGGAGTAGCGGTCAGTAGATGCTGAATGTCATTTTGTATAGTTTCGATCACATCACATAATAAAGCTGGTCAGTTTCGTTTTCCTTAGATGTTCTTCAAATTATAGATTGACAAATACATTTATAAAAAGAACACGGAGTAAAGGCTCAAGGACACAACCTGCAAGTCACTATGCTATCTTGATAACTGGACCTGGAATGTCCACCTCCAGGCCTCCCCTGCAGTAAGCGGACGTGGACATTCCAGGCTTCCCAAAATAAAAGCCCTTTCTTCAGGGAGGGTGGGTGAAGTTCAAATATGACCTCTGACCTCCACGATCATCTTGACGGTTGGCAGCGTGGTGGCGATGTTCTGGGGGTGCGGCGGGCGCACGGTGATGGGCACGCAGCCAGCGTAAAGACAGCCATAGAAAGCTGCAATCAGGTCGATACCTGGAGCACGCTCGCACACACACACAGACACAATCATCCAGACAATGTATGGTGTGAGTATTTAAACAACGCTGTGTACAACTTGTACAGCATTTGTGTGCATGTGTGTGTGTGTGTGTGTGTCTGCTCATGTGTGTGTACCTGGTGGGTAGACCAGGGCCACATGGTCTCCTTCCTGCAGGCCTCCTCGCTCCAGCAGCAGAGCTGCCACTCGCTCCGCTCTCTTATGAAGCTGTAGGCAGGTGAGAGAGCTTGACACCGCCCCCTAACACAGAGGAAGCCAGGAAAAGGCAGAGACAGAATGAGAAGAAAAGAGACGAAGAGAAAAAAAGACAAAGAGAGAGAGAGAGAGTCAGAGCGAGCGAGACCAAGAGAGAGGGAAAGGGATGGAGGGAGGGAGAGAGAGGGATGGAGGGAGGGGAGAGAGAGGGATGGAGAGAGAGAGAGAGAGAGAGACAGACACGGACAAAGCGACGAGAGGAAGAGAAATGGAGAGAAGGAAAGAGGAAGGCATAGGAGGGTGAAACATAGTCGAAGCCAGATAAATATAGAAAATAGAAGGTTTATTTTTATGAACTGAACCATCAACACCGCTGCCAATATCCGTGCACATAATCTTTCGCCTTTCTTAAATTCTTCTTTCTCCTTTCTCCTTTATTTATGCAATTCAGGGAATAGGCAAAATAATTGGTCACAAAGCAAAAGATCTCCAGACCCGTTCACCAGGGCTAGAATATCACCATGACAAGGTAAAACACTATTTGGGGATAGGCAAAATAATTGTTATTTGCTTTGATTCATTTCTTGCACTGTAACTTTTATACATTCTATTTTTTTACTTTATGCATTCTTTGTCCTTAAATAATGTGTTTCTTTGCACTTTGTCTTAATGCTTTTGATGTTTAATGTAAAGCACTTTGAATTGCCGCGTCGTTGAAATGTGCTATATAAATAAACTTGCCTTGCCTTTCTTTGTCCTTACTGTGCACTGCTTTAATCAGTATCGGTGTCTGTGGTGTTCACTCGGCATTTTCTTAAAATGCTATACCACTGCAGTATTGAAGAGAAGCCCTTTGTGAGTGGGTCAGTCTTACGTTTCAAATGAGACCTTGGTTGGAAGCGTCTCTTCCAGTGCTTCCTTTGTCCAGAAGCACTTGAGCTGAGACGAACTGGCAAGGTAGCGCAAGTGTGACTGGGCCCCACGCAGTGTGATTGGGCCCCGCGTGGCGCTCAGGATTGCCAGAGCAACGTTAATTGAGGTCGTGCACTCGCTGCACATTGGACTGTCAGTTCTAAATGTACATTTTCCATTTGAAAACGTAGCTTGTCTGTTATCGTGTCATTTTCTTGTTTTTTTTATTTTTCATTTGCGCTGCATGGACTTCTGGGATATAGATTTGATGGGACATCCTTGGTGGCTGTTTTTGCTAAAGGTGCTTCCTACAGAAGCAGCATCCTCAATCCAAAAACAACTGTTACGATGCCAAACGAGATCAAGTGATACAGTATGTTTGATTGCGACCTAATGCGGATCAAATTGAGGGTCCTTGATATGAAAGAAGGTTGAGAATAACAGATCTATTTGATTGATTTGAGCAGAGCTTATTTCCTGATCGTGGCGTGTGAGCGTGGAGTGAGGGGTGCGTTACCCTGGAGCTGAGCAGGGTGTACAAGATGTGGTCCGGTGTCGTCTGAGCCCTCCACTGTAGAACCTCCGACAGGAAGAGGAACTGAACAGGAAATGACATCGTCACAGCCAGGCCATTCGAGCAAAACGTTTTATTTCCTACAATTATGTGTGTGCAGATGGCCTGCACAAACTTGTGTAATGATAATTTTAGTAAACCAGTGGTTTCAAAACAATGGATTTACGTGCTATCTTTCAAGCAATTTAATGTAATTTACAACAGCCTCCTTTACATTAATTAAAGAGAGCAGTACGATATTCCACTTAAACAGGGCAAAGATTCATTAATTCATCTTTGATATTTTTGTTTATTGCTCAGTTTAATTAACTGTTATATTTAGTGGATGCATGTGTGTGTGCGTGTGCGTGTGTGTGCGTGTGTGTGTGTGCGTGTGTGTGTGTATCACACCTGGTCGTTGTCGTCGGTTTGTCCTAGGTCTCTGCCACTGGCTTGAGCAATCCTCTTCCCTGACACCAGATTCCCCACCATCACAGAGGCAGGCCCGATTTCTGTTACAAACACACAGACACACACACACGCATACACACAAGCACAAACACATACACGTACTGTATTTAGACCGAGAAATTTCAACATTGGCAAAATGGTACAAGTGTCTTCACTTTCCATCACTTTGAGAACAGACTGGCTGTATTGAATGCCAGATATCTCAGTAAGCAATAAGTGTCTGGAATCTAATAGTGAGTGTCTGGTATCCATCAACAGCTACTTTAAATCCCCGTCCGAGCATTATTGACAAGGTCTGAAGTCAACTGTGGCAGATACAAATATTTCTTCCTGTTCATGTTCACTCAAAGCCCCTCAAATTTTCAACCAGACACTTTCTTTTCTGGCAAGAGGTTTGACCCTGTTTATATTCCCCTTTGAAATATGAGCATTACATTGCTGTCAGACGGAGAGACAGACAGACGGACGGACATGATATATAACCAAATTAATGGTCATATGATACAATCTGTTGTGTTTGCGATTATATCTCATGTTATACTGCCAAGAAATCTGGCTTTGACAATGAAAACCTTTATTGTAGACTAACATCACTTTGGAATTTTACTTATTATGGAAAGACTCATATAAATGTATGTAACTGCTTTTATAGACATGTCTTTCCACGTTATTCTGTTCCCTGTTGTCTCTATTTAATGCCTTCTCCTTTTTCAAATGAAGCCCTCCATGTTAAGCTACTGGTAGCTGCATGTAGATGAAATGCCTTCAAAAGAACCGTCTATTTTTGCCTGTAAACCACAACTTCTCATTGATATAACTCATCGTGTAGCCTGTGGAAATAGAGATGCACTGTCCACTTTGTGTCGGCGGTGTAGCAGTGATCCACCGTGTTCTCCTTTCTGCTCGCACAGTTAATAAACCTCTTGAGTTTCGTTAGTCTGTGCCTTATATTCACTTATGTGCTGTGTCGCGCAATGACGATGCAGTTATTTACAAAAAGGACAAAGGAGATAAAATATCAAACGAAAAGCTCCGCCGACGTCATGCAGGTAAGACGATACACACACAAACACTCACACATACACATACATACAAACAGTTTGCAACCACTACAGACCGATGCTAGTGACCGAGTCTACACCACACGCCTTGCACGATGCGAATGCACAACCAAAGTCACAATTTGCACATATACAGTATAATGAATTGGATGATGATGTCACAAAGCGTCCCACACCACAAACTCATCTCGCTCTACCACCCGACCAGAAGTTGAAGAACCTTGGCGTCTCAGTAAAATTTTAGTAGCTTTTCACTAACTCTTGCTCTAAATGTAGAACGATATCGATCAAACTTGAACCACGAGATGTCTGAGACGTCCTGGTTCTAACGAGACCTCAACCATGTCTGTGGGTTCAGCAACTGTCGTGTTCCAGACATGTTTAGCCCGAAAAATTCCAAGGAGAATAATAATAATAAAAATCCCGGCAATAACAATAGGGATCCACCCCTAAATATAATTAGAAAATCATCTTTATATATAATAATCTTTGTTAGTCAAAATCGCAAGCACGTGAAATCTTAGCAGCACACAATGTTTTTGTTTAAATAAGCAAGTTATTACCCCTCCACAGCTTACTTCTTACCTGTATTCGTCGGCTGTTAATTTTATTACCTGATTATACTCCAGTGTGGTTTCAAGCAGTGAAATTATTACTGATCACACCTTTAACTTGTCATACCTGGCTGTTTCTGCCGGGGCTTGGGCAGGTTGGTGACACAGGTGTGGGGGCACATGAGCACGTTGCAGGGGTGCAGCCCGCCCTCCAGGTACAGCTGCTTGGTCTCCGACAGGTGGATGCCCCCCAGGGGGGTCTTGGGGAGGGTGTTAGCGGGGACCAGTGCCAGGCAGAACACCCCCACACCGTGGATACTGTCTATCGCCTGGAGGCACCAGAGAGACAGAGTCAGTGGGTGAGGATTCGAGTTTAATTGGATGGGAGTAAATCCCAAAGGCCGGAAAGAAAGTGAAAGAGTGGATAACTATTACTAATTACATTCTCCAAAAATATGTCTAAAATCTTTCCCTTGATCCATCTTGCATCCCCATGTTAATTTCTGTACAGAAAACTGTAACGTGGACACATAAATAGCCGCAAGGATTTGTCTGCTGAGGGCTGCTGATGTTACTGATCAGGCATCTTGTTGAGAACATACATTTATTGAGGATTTCTTTTTTCAAACTGCCCCTATATTAACACAATAAACAGTTTTACTTGGTGAAATTCGTAGAAAAGAAACAACAAAAATAGGTCATGTAAAATGAATGAGAACTACAAGTTACTTATCGGTTATCAAGTTAGAATTTGTGGAAGGTGGTAAGAAGGTGATAAGAAGTTGACGTGTTGAGATGATTAACAGTCAATGTTATACAAAACTACAATTTAAGTTTCCTTTTTTCATATTTAAGCACAATACACTGCAGCCCTTAAGCTCTGGAGGAGTGCATTACAGTCACCTGCAGCACGCGGCTCATCCACTGGAAGCTGTCCTCCTCGGTGGAGTCCGGCCTCTGCTCGGCGACCACCACAATCCTCTCGTCTCTGAGCACCGTCACTGAAAACACCGCTATCCTGCAGGTTGTGTGGACGGACAGCACGGACTCAATGTCCATTCTCAACCTCTGCTCCAACCCAATAAAACAGCACATTTTAGGACAGTCATTTGTGACACAAATAAACTGCCGTGTTACGACTTGGGACCTTTTTCACCTTGTTATTCTTTCATTCACAGTTTGTGAAATGCCCAGGAATGAGCTAATGATTACATATGGTACATAATCAAGTCATACTCTATGTACCTGAGCACACATCTTTCTGTCTGAATCTGGGTAAGATGGACAAAAAGCCAGTTTCCCAAATAACCGAAGGATCATTTTAATGTGTTTGCTCTTTTTGCTTCTGATATTGTGAACATTGCAAGAGCAATCCGATGAAAAGACTGATGAGTCACTGAAAGGCACTCGCCTCAGTCCCAGTAGAGCTGATGAAACTGCTTCACATATTTTAGGCCTATCGTGAATTTTAGGCTTTTAAAAAGAGAAGAATAATTCATGAAAACACTGAATGAGCTGAAGTAGAATGATGTGTCGCTAAGGCTGGTTAACTAGTTGGTGGTAGAACAGACCCAATCCTCCGAACACTCACCTGCCTCTGTAGACGAACTTCATTGGCTCCACCGCCAGCGCCGTGGCGACGATGTCGTCTGCGTTGTGCCTCCGCCCACTCACCATGATGAGCCCATCCATCTTGCCCGAGATGAAGACGAGGCCGCCCGGGCCGATGAAGCCCAGGAGGCCAGTCCGCACGAAGGCGTACTCACTCACCAGTCCCCCGCTGGCGCTCACGGGGTAAACCTGGATCAAGAGGACCTTACTTTAGGTTGGACTATTGAAATATTTTACTAGCATAGACACCAGAAGTATTTAGAAGCTTATACCTCCAGGGTAAGGGTCTATCCGTCTATACTATACTGAGCACCATTCACCACAAGCCCTAGAGCAGCATCGCTTGCCAAACCCCCATGATCACCCAACTAAACATTCACATTACATAAAGTCATTAATATTTCATACATACGCCATATTGCAAATGTGAAGCATATGTGCAAGCCCCGTGGCCATCATTCATTATCTGCCAGAATTAACCAGCGTAATTGCCACAGGAATCAATGTCCCTAAATGCAGTACATAAATTTTACCATATGGTTGATGTGAAAATTGCTATCACATGGTGCATGCACTTGTGATGCTTGACTAAAATATTAAACTCCAGAGTGTAATGTTCATCCAAAAGACACCAGGTAGCATCCACAACATGAACAATTCTCAATTCCATCCATTTATTCTGGTTAATTCACTAAAAACATTGTCAAATTTTGGCTGAGCGGCCTCCATCCGATCGTTGGCAAAGATGTTGAAATTCCCTCCATTTTAACTAGCGATGTGCACATTGAGACTGCTCCACTGAATGTTTAGGGCTCACGATGGGTGGGGTGCTCAACATCAGACCACAAAGATTTGTCTCACACACTCACACACACACACACACACACACACACACACACACACACACACACCTCAAAAGTGTTCTTGGTCATCCCGGTGAGGCCGTAGTAGGAGCTTCCAGTCGCGATGGAACACACACACAGCTCCCCGATCTCATCGGTCCGACACAGTAGAGGAATGCCCTCGGGTTTCACCACACACACCAGAGCTGAGAGAGACGAGAGCAGAGAGAGAACCATGATCATGGTTTAAGTTTGTCGCCTTACACTCAACCACAAGCCACAACTTTCGGATGGGTCTAACATTCTTCAATTTTCCTTAACTGTCATTTTCCATTTTCTTTGTGTGCCTTGGTTCTTACTCGGAAAGGATGAGATGAAAATGCAATTATTTTAGTGTCCGTGTCCATTTGGTCAAACAACAATTAAAAAGACCTAGTCCTTGTCTTTGTATTTTAATAACTTTCTTACCAATAATGAATGAGAACTACAGGACAATCGCTACTCTGTCTGAAGGAAAACTCTGCCTAACGGGCTTTAGAACTACAGGTTTTTATACATAAGTGTTTTGTATAATTATTGTGCAACTACCTAATTCAATAAAATTTATGTTAAAGGGTCAAAAACTCCAAGTATTTCATTATTATACATTACATTTCCCTCTTTTTTTAAGCACCCCATGCACTTTTAATTTTAAGCAGAAAGCCACTTGACCTTATTAAACTACGACCAGAATAGATTGATAGGAATGGTTTACTTTAAACATGAGTAGCCTTTACACTAAGTGACGATTTATTGAACTTAATGGACGTTGCGCAATCCAATGTACAGCATGTAAAGCCTACAGGCCCAGCAAGGACGCTGGCAGACCCATACAGGCACACGTGCGCGCACACGCACACACACACACACACACACACACACACACACACACACGCACACTTACCGCCTGGTGTGACCGTGCCTACATCCTGGACAGTGAGGACGGACAGTCGTTCCTCAGTGTCGACTCGAACCACTCCATGACTCAGACCCTGCATGGACAGGACGCCCCGCCCGGGGGGCTGACTGCTGTCCTCTCCTGGTCTGGAGGGGAACAGCAGCACAAAAACAGCTTCACGTACAGTCATATTGCTAGTTGCCACGGTTATGGCTGCATGTGTGTGTGCGCACGTGTGTGTATACCTCCTGATGGCGACTGTTAACGCCTCGGGGGAGCTGGCGCAGGGACAGATGACCTCCGCTCTCAATCCTTTGCTCTGGAAGACATTGAGGAAGGCGTCGCATGATGATATGGACCCTGCAGAGAGAGACAGACCAGCCCAGAGAGATGGAAACAGATGGTGAGAGAGACAGAGAGTGAGAAATACACAAGGAATCCTCATGATGTACAAGCACAAACTGCTTTTCCTTCACTTAATCCATAAACAATTATCATTATAATTATTATAATTATTATTATTATATATATTTTTTTAGAAATGACTGACGAGGCATGTGTTTAATTTCAACAAAAATTGCACAAAAATTATAATATAATTTTATTACATATTTTGTTTTTTTCAAAAATAAGCATTTTCTGTTATGGCTAATATATTAAGGAGTGGGCCATTTAAAAAAGAGGCCCAAGTTTTTCCCCCAAATGTAAAATTAAGGTCTAGTTCAGATTTCAACACGCATCACATGTAAGGAACATCATGGCAACCAGTGATAAATAGCGTCGTAAACAAAGCAGCCACTCAAAGTTTTGAGGCAGTAGAAATTATACATCAGTTTAAATTATAGAATTATATATAGACAATAGGGATGCAACGGTACAGTGAGCTCACGCTTTGGTATGTATCACGGTTTTTGGGGCCACGGTAAAGGTACCGTTTTGGTAGCTTTACATTTAAGAAAAAAAGAAGGAAAAAGAGAAGAGGTGTAAAAAATGTTTATAGTAGTCCTCCATAAATAACTAATGTGGTGCTCTGTGTGTATGACCGTGGGGGGGGGGGGGTTCAAGTTCATTGGTGGGTTGTTATAATCTCATCTGATTGGAGGGGAGGTTCCCAGGATAGTTGATAATTCAAATCTAAATTTCCGTTAATTATTAAAAACATTTATATAAATAATATTTTAAAAACGTTTCTCAAGAAAAAAATAATAAAACCCGTACTATAGTTAGTTATTTTTGTGAAGAACAGGTACAAACAGTATTTTCACACATAAATAATAATAGTAAAATAACTTATAACTAACTAATAAGCTGCTCCAACACATTGCGATACCGTAATACCGCGGTTCACGTGTGCATATTGAACCGTAGGGGGTGTACCGAACGGTTCGATACCATACCGTGTCCTGTTGCATCCCTTATAGACAAATGGATGACTTGATCAACAGACTAATGACAGATGCCATAGAATGAGTGCGAATATGGTTTTACTTCAGGTTATTTGGTGATCCAGCTTGGATAATAACTTATCACTTTCCCATCATACATCACAGTAACTAAGGCAATACTGACAAAATCAAATGCTACAATATTTTTGGAATTTACAAATACCTTGATATCAACAATTTGACAATATCTGGTCTATTTCTCTATTGGTGCTTTCATATGATATTAGGAAGTATCGCGAGTATTGTTTTTTGGTCCCAACCCTAGTAATGACCACAGTAGAAATTAGGGCGGGGCAAAAGGGGATTTGCATGAGGAATTTCCTTAATATTTAAATAAAATTCTGATGTGGGAGAGAATCTTACATGGGTTGGATCCATCGGCCACCAGCAGCATTCGCAGAGAGCTCAGGTTGATGTCCTTCTGGTCCTTGTGAGCCACCAGCGCCCAGTGCATATCTCTGGACTTTACACATGCTACCTTGGCTGCACACACACACACACACACACACACACGCACACACACACACACACACACACACACACACACACACAACGCACATATTGGCACATTAGCCCTGAATCTACTTGATGGACAGGTGAATGGAGATGAATGGACAGAGAGGCGATGAGCTGGGCTGACCTTTGAACTGGCAGACCTTCTGGATCCAGGAGAGAGGGTTGACCTTCATCAGAGAGTAGGGCACGCTGATCACGTGCATCATGTTCATCACACTCTATAAAATGCACAAAGACACACACACATATATGTGGACACAGACACAGTACAAAGGGTTTGAGAAACACTGTTACCTTTTAAGAATTTTTAAAATGTTTCTTCGATAGGAAATAAGAAAACAAAACCCTATTGGGTGTCAACATTAATGATTGGTAGAACAATTGGTGAGCGGCAGTTGAATGAAGCTATTGTCTCAATACTGGATCAATTTAAACGATTCTGAAATTAATCACTCGGGTTTGACTCGCAGTGATCGAAAAAAGTCGTATTTTCCATTGTTTTCCTTCCATCTGCTCTCGTCCAAAAGGTTCAAAATGCATCTTTACTTCATCTGGCAGATAGTTTCATCACAGAGGTTGTCATTCTCATCATCTAATGCATCTTTAATGTTGATGGAAATTGCGGTTTTACAGTTGGAGTGGTTCAACAGCTGGAGGACCTGCAGCCAATGACAACCTTCTGTCTCGCAGCCCTTAATCAGGAAATGAATGGTGTAACCCCTGACCTCTGGTCCCCAGAGCGGCGTTGGGGCTCTTACCGTGAGAATGCCGTGCCACAGGCCCACGTCCTTCTTAAAGTCTAGAACATTCACGATGGTCTCCGCTGTACAGAGGAGAGAGAGGTTTCAATACAACAGTGTGCAGATGTGTCTATAATAACAGATTTTAAGTTTCAGGGTATATACTATACATATCACTACTATCAAATCAGCAGCTAGATAAACACATACTGCGTATATACATCAAACTTAAACTTAAGAAACAAATTTAAGAAATATTTACAACAATACGAACAGTTTCCAAAAATTTGGAAAGATAAGAACATTTACAAAACTGGAGTGACAAGTGTACTGTGAGTGTAATCATAGATGGATGTAATTGGGAGTGTGTGAATGTGCACTAGGGACGCAACGGTGCACGGTATGTTATGGAACCATTCGGTCCCAGTGAATCCACTGATGCAGCGCCACCAGCCACGTCAGCCTCTTTTTGCGCGAGAGGTTTATTTTTTTCTCAACTGTGAGCGGCTACACGAGCCTTATCAATAGAAACACGAGATAAAACCACGCAGAAATGTTTTTGTATAGAGTGCTTTCAATTAAAATGTAGTTTATATGAGTCTACATTGTACCAGAGACCTAGAGCTGCTGTCGGACTTGCTTATTGATCAAGACCTGTTTTAAATACAAAGACCAAACATATACAACGACCTCGGGGTTGAGGTGTCCAGCCGGAAACCCCCCCCCGTGGCCATGTCCCTTTTTATTACGAACTTCTCTTCCGAAACTTTTTCTCTCAATTCCACTCGCACTAGTGTTGGGTCGTTCACGAACGATCCGGTTCATTTGAACGGCTCTTTTGTAGGAATGAAGGGAATCGAGTCTCGCTGATGAGCCGAGTTTTTTCTTTTTGCCAAGTTTTACAAACAGATATGTTGTGCTATTTGTTTAGGTTGCCGTTTCTTAAAACTGTAAAATATTGTTTTATATCTGTTCTGCACAAAAATCAGTCACTGTAGTACTTGTTTTATCCATTTTTAATTGTGAAACTTTTAAATATCATTCAAATAAATAAATAAATACATATACATACATAGGTATGACATACTTAGGTAGAGTATCATATATCATCACGTGTTATTGATGCCATTTGGCACAACGCGGATTGGCAACAGACACAAATAAAAAGAGCAAAGAGCCTTTCTTTTGAACGGTTCTTACAAAAAAAAAAAACGGAGCCATAAGATCTGGTTTCCTCCACAGAGCCGTAATTCTCATCACTAACTCGCACCAGGCGTTCCCTTTCCTTCTCTCCTCTCCGGGAACCCATCCCCTAGACACCCGGGCCAATTACCCACTATCCTGGACACCTCCTCTCTGTTCAGATAAACTCATGCAAATTATAACAACCCACCGTCTCCCCCCTCCCCCGACAGTTCTACACACAAAGCTCTACACTAGTACTTTATGGCAGACTACTATAAAAACATATTTTTACACCATTTAACTTAAAAGAATATATATATTTAATTTTATTTCTTAAATATAAAGATACGGAAACTGTACCCTTATCGTGGCCCAAAAACCGTGATACACCACTATAATTTACATTTCTCCCTTTACTTCCGTGTCTGTCCACAGTGTATGTATGTATGCATCTGTGTCTTTTTAATTGTGTGTGTGTGTGTGTGTGTGTTTGTTTGTGTGTGTGTGTGTGTGTGTGTGTGTGTGTGTGTGTGTGTGTGTGTGTGTGTGTGTGTGTGTGTACACTCACCCTCTGTGTAGCTGCAGGACTGGGTGAGGGCCTGACAGTGTGTGAGCAGAGCGATCCTCATCACAGTGACCCCTAAGACACTGCCGTCCTTACATGTCTTATACTGGGAGTGAGTGTGTGTGTGTGTGTGTGTGTGTGTGTGTGTGTGTGTGTGTGTGTGTGTGTGTGTGTACGTGTGCGGATGGAGGGAGAACAGAAGAGAGCAAACAAATTCAAAGGTCATGTCACCCTTCTTAATCTGCATAAACAACTTTATTTTTTAACGGTAATGGCCACAGTGGAAATGAGGATTTAGAAGTTATGGACCAATGGAATTTCAAATCATGTAAATCCAAGGGAATTTTACACGATAGACGTTTATAAATTCAATGTACCATGTTAAAAAATCCAACCGGGGTTTAAGGATCAAACTTCAAATGTGATGTATTATCTTGATTCAAAATGTGTGTATATAATATGATTATCCCCGTTTTCAACAACAACATTTTGCGTTTGTCCCATTGGACTGGTGTGGTGTGGGGATGGTCTGGTTGAGCAGCCACACCTGACCTGGTTCTAGGTGATCGGGATCAGAGTGGCTGCATACCTGTTGCTCGTTAGTTGGTCTAATGTACAGTAGGGTAAACCGCTATCCCCACACACACTCAGGATTAGGAGACCCGTTATGACATTTTCTATCTGCTCCTGGCTAATTCCAACTAGGCCACTCTCTAAAATAAACCGGTGTCTACAACCTCACCTTCTGTGTCTCACTGCGGGAGGGCTCTGAAAATGCCACTTGGGTGGCGTGTGGTAGGCAAAAAAGCCACAACTGGATTTAAGCATAGTGAGAAATAAATGATGGGAATAATGCGAATCAACATTTTAATAAGGCCTGGGTTGAAAAAATAGCCAACCTATCCTTTTATCCCTTCATGTAACGACACCGCAGAGAGACGACAGACAACATGGAATTATTGCCACGTATTAATGAAGGCAGTGAAGCTTTTTAAGGTGCTTAAAAAAATCCTAAACTGCCATGCCGTTTTCTGTGCACATGTTTGCACATTGCCTGCTGTTTACCTCTATGTAGGCCGTGTCATTGTTGGCGTCTTTAATGTGGGGGAACCAGTCTCTCGGAGGTTTGGACAGGTGCTTGGACTCTGTGACGAACCATAGCAGCTTTGGCCAGCCTGAAGGGGACGAGGATAGAAATTGGACGGAGGGAGAGAGAAGTTAGAGATTCCTCAGTTACCATATAAATACTTATTTTCCTGGGACTTTTTAACAAAGTAATATCATGGATTACCACTTTAAAGCAACATTATGTTACTTTTACCTTCAAATAACAGCTTTAGAGTCATTCATATGGTAAACTGACTTGTAATATGGAGAATGGCACCTCTTTCATTCCCACCCACCCCTCAAACGCCTGTTCTTGCACTATGTAACTTTGTTGTTTAGGTACAAAACTGCGGGAAAAGTGCGTTACGTCATGACACTTCGTCACTTCACTTGATGTTTGGCTCCGGTAGCTACCGTTTTTTTTTTTGCCTGAAAAAAAAAATAATAATAAATCTAATTATAATAATTAGAAACTTGCTGGTCAAAATGTGGAGTGATAACACCCATACGAAACATGGCCACTCCACCTCCCCGACAAGCCGGCCCTCACTTTCATTGCGGGTTTGTTTCACCCTCTGACTCGTGGTGTGAGCTGATCTGGCAGACCGAGCACATCTGGTGCCTTCACCGGTAGCAGGGGGCCCCATCCCTCCCCGCGGCCCCCCCCAGAGCCGTGGGCTGAATGCGACGAGGTCCGTGCAAGGGCCGCTGTACCCTAGGTGTACATTATATCCATAACCTAGACTATTATTGAAATGTGACCGATGAGGTTCAAATTTGTCTGGTAAAATAAATCGATTTCAGACACCGGAATGAGTTTTGACAGTGGTGTACGGGCGGCAAATCCCAAATACCGAAAGTTACATAGTGTTGCTTTAAGTCAAAAATCATTGTAATATGTCTAATTGTTAAAAAAATAGCTGGTAAAACTAGAACAGTTGAACTGATAAGACAAAGACACACAAAGACAATGTGTTTTCAGCGATTGTGTGAATAGATATGTTTGCTCAAAGTACTCCAAATACCAAGGGCTTTTCAGAGAGAGCGAAAGATACCAGTCCTCCTTTAATTACCATTTACATAAAAAACACCATGCCATATTGACAAAACACCAGGACGGCATTGATCTGTGATTAATGGTGTGTTAGCCTGACCTTTGAACTGTGGGATCTCCCCGGTGGCGCTTTTAGGCAGGCCCTTGTGGCACGCATCGCTGGTCAGCGCCACGGTAACGCCACAGCTGCCCAATAGGAATCCAATCTGCTGGCTGCCAGCGTCCTATAGGGCGGTGCAGGATGAGAGCGCAGTCAAATGAGCCAGCGCAGCCTTTCAGCTCAAACGCAAACACTGCGTCGTTTGATTCCCCTTCATTATGAAACGCAGGATTCATCATGACTCACCGCGTGATATAATGGTGATGGTACATCGACATTCACAAACACACTGCACGCACATAAACAACCCGAACCACATAACCATTAAAACACAGCTGTTGCTACGGTAGCGACAGCCTTTTATGTTTGCTGCATTGCTGCACCGTTCCTCCAGCCATGAGAGAACGTGTTTAAAACGATCCTGCAGTGCTACAGACAGGAGGAGCGGGGAGTTTCTACATCAGCTATCCTGACGTCCACAAGCCAATGGGCTACAGCAAAGAATCAGTACTATGTTGTCCACGACACATACGGGAACTATTAGTATTGTGGTTAGAAATCAGTACTGTACTGTACACTACACATACTGGATCTATTAGAACTGTGGTTATGAATCAGAACTACACTGTACACATACTGGAACGATAAGTACTGTGGTTAGAAATCACGACTGAATTATACACGTAGTGGAGCTATTAGTACTGTGGTTAGAAATCAGTACTGGACCGGTTTGATAGCGTACCTTGCGGGTGAGGGGGACCTCGATGGGCACTGGGACCACCTCCGCCAGTAGACATCCGTAGAAGGCCACCATAAAGGCCACGGGGTCATTGTTAGGGAACACCAATGCAACCTGAAGTGAGGGAGGGACACAGCCATGTGAGTTAAACATCCTGGTGGTGTTCTTTGTCTCAAATGGCCTGCTGGCATATGTGAAATGCTATTGCGGGAGAGGGCGTTAGTGTAAAGTAATGCTTAATAGAAAGGTTGGGACCGAGGAATAACATTGGAGAGAGAGTGTGATAAAAAGTGTTTCTTTTCTTTATTTGATTCAGCATCATTTATGGCGTATTTCAGCATAGCTGGGATGAAAGGAGGAGGCAAGTACTTTCGGAACTACCAGGCGCTGCATATTAACTGCAGCAAATCAACTAAATCCACTTAGAATGAGCTACAGTATGAATAAGGGCGTTTTTGTGCCGTCGGGATCATTAACGCTTTCTCGGTAAAATTTAGAGGTTATATTGGACTTTAAAACGCTAATTATACACTGCTGATGCAGCAAAGTGACAACAGAGAGAGAGAAATGTTCTCTTGAGTTGTGTTGGACACACAATCTAGACAACCACATTTTTTAATTGGATCGGGGAAAAAAACTCTTAAAATGCAATTTAACTTTTGATTTGAGAGAAGTTGATGCGAGCACCTCAATCGATCAAAGTACAGATAATTTGACAATATTTTTGGGATGGATATTTGTGATTTCATAACATATTTACTCACACAAAATATGTGAGAATCAATCATCAGTAATGTGGATATTATGACAAAGCAGGCAGAGGCATTGATTAGAGCAGATTGGACAAGAACAGTCAGAAAAGTTGATTACTTTACTGTACTGCAGCCTTTACGACCACATTTAATTAAATCATAATAACCAAAATCCCAAATGATACAGTATCTCGTCTCATGTCATGATATCGATATTATTTTTATATAATGCCCAGCCCTACGTTGGAGTGTGGCTCACCCTGTCCCCCGGTCGAACCATGGGTTCCTGCTTGCTACCCAACTTGTGCAGGATGTTGTAAGCCAACTTGATGCTGCGAGACCACAGCTTCCCTACAGGGACCGGGACACAGGATATGAGTGTGTTAGTGTGTGTTCTCCTACATACAGGATATGATTGTGAGGACGAATGTGTGTGTGTGTGTGTGTGTGTGTGTGTGTGGGTGTGTGTGTGTGTGTGTGTGTGTGTGGGTGTGTGTGTGTGTGTCTTTGGTCTTGTCAACCAGATGTGTTCAAAAGGAAAGAACTCTCAGAAAAATCTTTCAAATTGCGTGAGATCAGGTTGAGGATAAGGGAATCAGTAGAACTGAATGGAATGTCCTCAAATACCGCAATGCAAACCAAGCATCGGATCTTCACACGGGTGGTGCACATATGTGGTGGTTGGTACATCCGTCAGCAGGGTCACAGTCAAGTGTCTTCCTAAATTTACGAAGCGTCACTTTTTTTCCATTTATTGTGAAGTAACTACAGTTATAACTACAGCTGTTGCAATTATTTCATAATAACGTGATCTCCATTATCTGAGTGGATGGCGATCCATTTTATAAAATCATTATTCCATAATAATACTGTACATTTTCATTCAAATTTAAGGGAAATTTTAGACCGATATTCAAAATATTGTAATGAACAGAATGTACATATAATGTATATAGCATATCTGAATTTTTCCGTTCTGATGTGCAATGTCAATAAGATGGATGTAGATTATTACACTATTATAGGTTTATACTATGATGGTGGCATTAAAATGTATAAAAAAAAGGATAATCAGTTGAAAATTACAATTGTTTATATGCCAATAAATTAATTAATAGTGCAGTCATGGTTAGTGCACATGTACATGTACATGGACGCATCCTTACCGTATGTGAGCACGTAGAGCGGTTTCCCTGCCGTGTCCAGGCTGGTGAGACAGGGCGCTTTTGGAGAGATGGTTCCCCAGCGCTGGAGGGCAGCCTCCAGTGAGGGGGGCCAGTTGGTGACCACCCCCAGGGCTTCGCCCCTCACCGGCATCATCTCCGCCCCCTCCGGACGAGGCTGCTTTGGGTCCGGTTGCTGAACTGAAAACCATGGACAAGATATTCATAAGAGGACATCACTTTTTATGACACCTTCAACACCACTCGTAACCTGTAACCACCTACATGTACATGACAAAACACAAGCTCTGTCATGGAACCATCAGGCCAACAGACAAATACCGAAGGATCCGATCTGTCATGAAATTATAGGTCAGAAGATGAAGTATGATTTCAGAGCTCGGATTTCCCCAACAAAAGCATTGCCAATGAAATTTATCTGTAGTATAGTATAGAAGTATAGATCTAGATTTTAAACTAGTAGAATCTTATATATAAATAGATTTGTATTATTATTAGTAGAAGTTGTAATACTACTACTATGAAAAAGAAGAAGAAAAAGAAGAAGAACAACAACAGATATTTTACATATGCCGTAGAAATCAAAATAAAAGTCAAGCAATCTGATCATCAAGCCAGTTTGAACAAAGTTATTGATCTGCATAGTTGGGCTTTTTAAATAAATCACATTTTTTTATATAGATATAAGGAAAACAAAGAGAAAGACAGGTTACAGGAGCCATTTTGGAGTATTAGACCCCATACTGAGCCACTACTGTATTTTAATATTCTTTTTCTGGACCTGAAAGCTGTATAGTCTCTGATGCAATGTTGTATGACACCTCCAACAAGGAATAGATGGAGGTGTTATTCACAGTGAATTAGTTATAACACAAAAAAGGAAGACCATATGGCTGCCCATTTGGAAAATGAACTACTCTCTGCTAGTACTACATAAGTCAGACCGTTTCAAGGTAAACTGTTCCCACTGAACAAATGGGGAAAGGTCGTGGAATGGAGTGGTGACAAACAGACAGGTAAAAACATGCACAGAGAGACAAAGAGCGAAACAGACATTCGGCTAAAACACACAAGGCAAGACAGAAGGACGGTCGGGACGGAGAAGGGAAGCCATGTTGGCCTGACATGCAAACAGGGCACACACAGGTGACTGACTTTTCAGATATAACAATCTGGAATAACCTAAGTGCTCAGTGAGCAGCAGTGGGTATTCAAATTGAAACCACAGGGAAATCAAGAACAATCCCTGGAGAACATGGGTATTACATAAACAGGAACCCTGAAAGTAAACAGACCAAAACAAGGTGCAAAGGAGAAGGACAGAATAAGAGGGAGACGGAGTGACGCAGACAGACAGACAGACAGACAGACAGACAGACAGACAGATATTCTGGACAAACTACGGAGGGACAGAAGCCAGCAGCCTCTTACCTTCGAGAAGTTCGTCAAAGTCGTCGACAAAGAACTCCCGTAGCGGGGGTCTGCGGGGCTGCTTCAGGGTGTTCACTAGCTGCTGGATCTTCGCCGAAACGCGGCTGCTGACCGGGACGCCTACACACACACACACACAAACACACACAAACACACACACACACACACACACACACACACACACACACACACACACACACACACACACACACACACACACACACACACACACACACACACACACACCATGACACGTGCACACACAAACAGAAATCTCTATGAAAAAGACCTAGGATCTGAGACCTCAAGGTACATATCATGTGAGACATGGTGTCGGTCTGCGGGGAGGGACAATACGAACAAAAGGCACCATACGATGGGTCGCTTTTAACAGACCCGATACAGCGCAGGAGAGGATGACGGCGATGACCAATGAATCCGACACACGTGAGGTCTGCGGGCTTACCATCGCCTGTCTCCATGCGCTCGGCGTTTCCGTATTTCTGGGTGTTCCTGGCAATGGTTCCCATGTTGGCCATGTGGTGGCGCTCTGTGTGGGAGTGAGATGAGTCAGACGAGTAGCCAGTCACATCCGGAGGGGCAGAATGATTCTCTGAAGGAGGGGTTGAGGTGTGTGTGGGGGGGTGGGGTGGGGCGATAGAGGGATTGAAGGCGAGAGAAAGACAGAGGGAGAGACAGAGATACAGGGCGAGAAAAAGACAGAGTGAGAGACAGAATGGAAGGGAGAGAAAGAGAGAGGGGGAGAGTGGAGAAGAGAGACAGGCAGACAGCATTTAGCATGTATTCCCTTCATCTTGGAGCTTGTTTTGTGCGGGTGAGTTTGTGCCGATGGGCGGGGCGGCCTGTGTTGGGCGGACGACACATAAGTCCAACAATTCCAATTGAAACGTTTGATTTGTTTTTGGTTAAACAGATGAGGAGCAGGGGAGGTACTGTGGCAACATCTTTGAAACAAGGCTGGTTGAAATCGCCGTGATATTTCTGCTTTGAAACTCATTTGTTGAAGGGTTGCATATTTCACTATGCGCAACAGAAAAAAAAAATATCATTGACCGTCCCTTGAGTGGTTAGTTTTGGTCAGGTTTGTCTCGACCTACCGTCTGACTCCAGAGGTGGGGGCCACAGCATGTCGGAGCCGAACTCACAGGAGCGTCTTAGAGAGCCTCCGTTCTCTGCGACACTCAGAGCTCCCTTCCTCTTCAGGGACAGGTGCCCGATACCTGAGAGGCGTGCGCACACGCACACACACACACACACACACACACACACACACACACACACACACACACACACACACACAGACAAACACATGCAGTGGGGTCAGTGTCCAATCTCCGATATCTGTTTATATAGAGCTGTTTATCTATTCTCTTGGTTTACCTCCATCCCCCTCTTTCTCATCTCTCTTTTTCTGTCTCTATCTTCTCTCTTGCTCTCTCCATTTGACCCTGCCTCAGTCTGCATTCCTCTCCGGACTATTCTCATTTAACCTTGTTCGGAGGTGTCACACTGTCGTGAAATAAAGGCATCATCAAATGTAATGTGCACAATGTTGTTGTGAAAATGAAAAATGAAATCTCGCCTAAAATCTCATGAGGAGATAACGGGGGGGAGGGGCGGCAATATTAGAGGGAGATTAAATCGGAAAAACTAAAGTTTCCGTCTGATATTATAATGGAGCAAGTGGGCGAAGTGGCTGTAATTTAGGCTTGAGTGAAGAGCGCAATAAACATTTGCTGCTCGAGCTCGCTCCAGACCGCTGCATTCCCACTCACGGCCCCAAATTGCTCCCAGGAGTCTCACCTGACGTGGAACTGGAAGTGCTTGTTAAAATGGGCTTTTTATACAGGCAGAACGCAATTCACCCGTCTTTCTTACGGTGCAGAGAAAACAAAAGTACACTCCCTTGTGTTTTATATATGCTGTATACACATTTTATATATTTACATCTATATCACACGCACCAGGCACACGCACGCACGCGCACACACACACACACACACACACACACACACACACACACACACACACACACACACACACACACACACACACACACACACACACACACACACACACACATACACACACACGGGCCCTTACCGTGGTGCGACTGGGACAGGTGGCTTTGCTGATGCTGGGACGCGCCCAGGTGTGTGTGCGCCAGGTGCGGGTGATGCGTGATGTGTGCGTGTGCCAGCGAGTCGGCCAGGCGCCCGGCGTTGCCGCTGCCCCCGCTCTGCGTGGATGAGGAGGAGGAGGAGGTGGAGCCCAGGTGGGCGGGGCCGAGCTGGGTGGGGCGGCTCATCCAGTGCTCCATCCCCGACATGTCGTCTGCCCCTGCCTCGTCCTCCGAGCCCGACGAGGAGTCTGAGCACAGGGGGGATAGTCCTAGTGAGAGTCAGTAACCGCCATTATACATTAACAGCACAGAAAAGCTTTTACATATACAAATCATAAACACAGAATATAATCTTAGTTAGTTTAATGATATTAACAATATATTAGAAGCTAGCCACTTATGAACACAGATGAAGCAGTCTTGGTAGGTGGCCAATTACAGGTTCATTTTAACATGGGATGCCTTGCTGACCTCCATGACCTTAGAAAACAATAACTTTCAGCCACGCCTCTAGCGCTAGAATATGAAAATATCTGAAACTATTGTGGGGTAGCTTGTAATAAAAGAATACACACTATTGTCTGTGGTCAAAGTCAAAGTCAGAGTAAATAGAATACAATAATTGACATAAAAAATATTTATGTGTCAAAATGCATGGAGGAGGCGGAAAAGCAAATGGGTTTTGTATTGCAGATGTAAAATACATTGTTTGATGCAATATCTACTGGTATCTGATAAAGGTATCTGATGAAAGTATCAGTGCATCCATAGTCTAATGTGTGTGTGTGTGTGTGTGTGTGTGTGTGTGTGTGTGTGTGTGTGTGTGTGTGTGTGTGTGTGTGTGTGTGTGTGTGTGTGTGTGTGTGTGTATGTGCGTCTGTATGTGTGTCTCACCTGGGGGTGTGTAGGCGTCCATGGAGGTCTGCACCACAAGCGAGCGCCGTTTGGACGGCATGGGCACCGCCACCTTCCTCTCCACGTGCCGTGCCAGCACCGCCTGCACTGCCTCCGTATGGACATCTGGTCAGAAAGAGGGAGAGCATTTAGGAGGAAGCTAGTGGTGGTCCGAACCAGAAACAGAGAGAGAGAGAAAGAGAGAGAGAGAGAGGGGATAAATTGCACTTTGAAAGAAATGATTTGTGAGAAGGAGTTAGAACGGTGACACTGGGCAGAATGAAAACCTGGCGGCTGTGCTGATTCTAAACTTCTCAAACTTCTTGTGTTGCCCGAGGGAAAACATATTTTAGAAGTTTAGCCGGAAATCTGTCATTTGTCGACATGACATCTCCTTTTATATATATTTTTTGACTGCTGACAGCTAGAGTTTCTTGTATTGACAAAACGATAAATCTGAGTTACAGCTGCGTTTGTGATGAAAAATGGTTGTGTGCATTTGGGGTATGAGAGTAAAACAAAGGGAAAACAATGGAAACACAGATCCAGGGTTAACCTCCCAACCCCAAACCGTCTCCTTTACTTTTCCTGCATTCTTCCAGAAGACGGACGTTTGTACCTGATCTGTAGCGCTCGTCCCGGGCACCGGAAGCCCGTCGGCGAT
>NC_137206.1:21701040-21726040 GCF_960531495.2 Zeus faber | reverse complement strand
TACCTGAAATGGCTTTAAAACAATCTGCATGTGGGGCGAGATGTTCTGCTTCATTAAAGGCCGACCCTCAAAATCTTTCTTCTTATTCATTTATTTAGTTAAGTAGTAATTGCTTTTCACAAGGACTTAAATGTATTGAGAAGTACTATAGAAGCAACTCCATCTGCAGTTCAAACCACTGGCGTACCCTTGCTGGCACACTTCCCCAATTTATTTGGGAAAAATGAAATAGTTTGACTTGGTTGTGGACGAGATGACCTGATAATGAAACTTTTCTGTAGACTGAAGAAGCAGCACTGTTAGCCCAAGGAAAAGGAAGGGTAGTGATACTCACACATCAGCTGGATAAATAAAATGTCTTAATTTGACATGGCCGCATATACACAGTGGGATGCACGCACATAGAACCCAAAATGACGTTCCGTACCCTCCATAAGCTGATTTCATATTTCTGTGACTGCTGAATTACATCCAGTGACGGATGGAATTAGGGACGCACTAATATCATTATTTTGAACCGACTCAGGACTCATTCTTGGGTATTGACCAATGCAGAAAACTGATACGGAATTGTTAACAATAGCGAGACGCTGCCCCCCACCCACCACGGTTTTCAGGAATTGATTTATTCACTGCTCTGTTTAAGCTTAATCATAATTAACACCGAGCCATCCTTGAGTTCCAAAAATAAAACATTAAACGTTAAATCAAGGCCACTACGTCACATTCGGTTGCTATCACTTTTAGGCATCGGGACAATGTTCCACGAGTGTGAGTTACATGAGCACAGAATTGGATCCGGTACCCGACACCGGCATTAGCAGTGTAGATCAAACCTACTGTATGGATTGTTGTATTACTTACGATGGCCTACAGCTCATATAGGCACAGTATCTTAGACATGGATAACATCTCAGAATTCTTTGGCGAGCAGGAGTAGGTAAAACAAAGGACAGCTGGTTACGGTCACAGACTTTGTGGAATCGATGATAAGCATTAATTACCATACACAATGTTTAGACAACGCTGCTCAGCGATGTTGGCTCGTGGATGGAGCGCAGCCCAGTGTAGTATCAGCCTATCAGCACAGCGCCGGTTCAATACCGGCGACAGGCAATGTAACCCTGACAAACGCCGCATCTCTTCATGGTCACCCTTACTCGCTTGCAGCTCAGAACACTTGGCTCCCCGCCTCGATCCGGCGCCCCGGCATCTTGAGAGGCATGGTGATGAGGAGAACGCGAGATAGTTCAGATGAGACAAAGCAGAGGGAATGCGGAGGATCACCTTTCAGACTCCCGCTGACGGCTGAGCTTATCTAATAAGCAGAAAGAACAAGATTACCCTTAAAAGACAGAAAAGATAAGAGCTTCATTCCAAACTCCTGCGCTACAATATAAATTGCACTTGAAGGAAAGTGATGCCCTGAGAGGTTCGTAGCTCTGCATTTCAGAAGGAGCTGTTGTGTGAATAATACAACTATAAATATATCATAGCTGCTGTAATAGCAGCTTTGGAAAGGAAGGACAGGAATGTCCTTGAACCCTTCCCCACGCGGACTTAAAAACCTGTCTAAGTGAGGGTTAGAGAAATGCATACTTGCTCTTTTCTTAGGCCACTCACCCACGCCTTCGGTGATGGACTTATCTTGATGGATCATATGATGGACACATGCTTGATAACACACACTCACACACATGCACGCACACACACACACACACACACACACACACACACACACACACACACACACACACACACACACACACACACACACACACACACACACACACACACACACACACACACACACACTCATTGTCACCCATTATTACACTATAACGCTAAACACACAGAGAGACAAACTGACACATGTCACACTGCAGGGAGCCATGCCCGGCTATTCCATTTCATAATTTGCCAACGAGTCTTTCAAACACACACACACACACACACACACACACACACACACACACACACACACACACACACACACACACACAAAACACTACATGACCAAAATCTTTTGAAGCTTTGCTGAATGTTTCATGTTGTTTGAGGAGCAGGTGAGTGACACACTACAACGTTTCCAGAACGCTTTCTGTCTCCCCATTTCGGTCATGACCAACATCTGCTGCCAGCGGGTTCTGCTCTGATTAACACTCACTGTGATAGAGCTTCAACGGGCCTTCATACATGTGGTCTACAGGACTGGGCGATATGGAAGAATTTATTATCATGATAACCACAGGGAATTTTACATGGTATCGTGATATATCAGAATATATCCCAAAATCCCAAGGTAGAGGATCCAACTGAAAATGAACTTGCTTGTAATGTTAATGATATGATATCAGACCAAAAGACACATTTTCAAATTAAACTACCTCAGATATTTGAGATCTCATATCAGGCATATATTTTTTTTTTCATCACCATTGATTTCAGTAATCGCTGACAATGAATAGACAATGAACAGAATAATTATATTGAAGTATCCTCCAGCCATACCATGAGACAGAAGCCTGTTAGTAATGTTTCCCTGTGCAGGTCTACATGTGATGTCACAGAGGCCTACATGTGATGTGGCGGAGGTTTGCGTGTGGTGTCGCTGAGGTCTACATGTGTTGTCGCAGAGTTCTACATGTGATGCCATGGAGGTCTACATGCGATGCCACGGAGGTCTACATGGGATGCAGCAGAGATCTACATTTGATGTCACGGATGTCTACATGTGATGACACGGGGGCCTACAAGGGGCCAATAGTATGTCGACAGTATGTCCAAAAGCTTCTCTTGTGCAACACATGATATGTACGACATACAGTATTATGTCATAAACTTCCTCTAGGACTATGCATGATGTCACAACGCCTTCATGGGGCTACAGCAGACATCAGGTCTCCGGTGCAGGAGATGTCAAGCTCATCATCCAGGCCTACATGTGGCGTCACAATGCTTCTCTCTGCATGAAGAGGTGCTTCTTATTCCTGTGTGTGCATCTGTGTGTCACTGCAGTAAGACATTAAATATGGTTTATCAGATGGAACTAGGTTGGATAAGGTGAGACAGAGTCCTGAAACAGTTGCTTTCTCTCTCTCATACACACACACAAATTATTTCATAGTGGATTTACGGCCAACACATACAATTTTATCAAGGCTCTTCCCCCATAGTAGGCCCTGCAAGCCTGTATGAATAAAATATGCCATCTCCATTATATAATGCAGAAATGCCCTCGCAAACTGAGATCACTTGAATCAAAATGCCCCCTCTATTTTCAAATAACTGCGGGCAATTACATGTGACTGAGTAGGCTTATATTTTGAACGATGCACACTCCAGTGACCTGGAGTTAAGAGAAAGGAGGGTGGGGGGGGGGGGGGGGGGGGGTCCCAAAATGCATCGTGGTCTGCAGGCGAAAACACGCCGTGATCACGGACACACCAAGCCCAGGGAGGAGGAGGAGGAGGAGAGCGCTCTCTCCGCCGTCACGCAGCATTGCATCGCAATGCAACGCTATAATTAAACCCCCGGTCGGTCCGAGCGTCCGTGTGACCCCCCGCGGACGAGAGAAGAAAAAAAAAAAAAGCCCTTCATGATGAACCGACATCTCAAGGTCAAATTAGGGATTTTTTTTTCGGACCCGAACAGGCGGCACCGGGCGCCGCCGCTCAGACAAAGAGAGAAGCGGCCGAAGACCCGCAACGGGCGCCCGCACTCCCCGCGTCCTCTCCCGCGAGCGGGCTCGCGGGGCCGGTCCCTGGATGACAAACATCTGGATGGGAGGGGCGGGAGGGGCGGGAGGGGCGGGCGGGGAGGGAGGGAGGGAGGGGGGTCGCTCCGCAGGACAGGGAGGGGAGCGGGGGGACGCGGGACCAGCCGTTAGATTCCGTTAGTGGGCGAGAATGGAGATGGAGGTGGACGGTGATGAGATAACGGGGATGGGGTTTTGATTTTTTTTTTTTGGGGGGGGGGGGGGATTTTCGGTTGTTGTTCTTACCCTCTGACAGCTCCAGCTCCAGCTCCGCCAGGCGGGCTCGCACCTCCAGCGGTATAGGCGACGCCTCACGGTCCGCCATTCGTCTCGACCGTTGGAAAAACAGCTCCGAACGGCTCCCGGTTCGATGCCGCTGCCTCACCTCCTTCTCCTCCTCCTCCTCCTCCGCGCCAAACGGAGAGCTCCTCGGCGGCCCCTCCTCGGCGGAGCCGCGTCTACCGGGGCTGTCGAGGCGAACAAAGAAAGTGACTCGGGGTGTCCGTTTAACGGGGGCCCGCCATGGCCGGGGGTCGCTCGGTCGGTGGGGTCGGTGCGGCTCCGGGGCTGTCGCTGCGGCGACGCTGCTGCTGCTGCTGCTCGGTGCTGATGGCTGAGGCTCGAGCGCTGTTTTGCGGCTCTCGGCTGCTGCTGATGTCACGTGACGCACGGAGGCGGCGGCGGCGGCGGCGGTGGTGGATGGAGTTCCAGCTGGGACCGACTGGGGGCGCTTTAGAGCGGAGGGGGGAGAAGGCGGCTTAGAACCACACCTACAATCCTACCACACCGGGGTCCGTGGCTCCCACGGGGGTCCTTGATGAAACTGCAAGGGGTTCGCAGCAAAAGTGTGTGTGTGTGTGTGTCTGTGTGTGTGTGTGTACACACACACACACACACGCACACACACACGCACACATGTTTTTTTTTCATATAGAAGCTATTTTAATTTGCAATATGATTGAAATATATTTTGTGACTATAAATTCAAACAAGCTATGTAAAACGTAAACAAAATAAATAAATATACCTATATGAAACCCTCCACCAGGCCTTTGTCGTCCAAGGTGGTCTGTGCGGTGCGTTGCCGTGCTGCTTTGGAATTCAAGGAAAGAGCCAACACGGCTCGATCGAAGAGCCCGGAGCGGCGAGCAAATAAGAATTTGCTCCAATTTATTAAAAAAAAATATATATATCACTGTTTTTAACTCACTAACTATAAAACAAACAAAACAAAAACAAACAAACAGTGCATCTCCTTTCAAAAAATGTTTTTTGTTTTTTTTCCAATTTGGCTCCAAATCAGTAAATAATCATGCTTATTTCCAACTGTTTTGAATTCAAATCAGAGTAGACATTGAGAGTGGACACGCACATGTGGGCTAGTTTGGTGCCTTGCAAACTGCAGCAGAATTTGGCCGAAATTCAATGACCGACTTGGAAAGGCCAAACCTTTGCTTAAAAGTCACCTGAGTGTCTGCGCAATCAACAGTGGTCATTCACATACATGACATCGATGGAATCAAGAATATGGACGGATCCAAACGCCATCTGCTGGATGGAGGAAAGCACAATAACCAAGGAATGACTTTAATCCACAAATCCGTTTGCTTTACTACTTTACTACTTATTCCTGAACCACAGGACACATGGATCAGATATCAACAGCAGCAGCATTTTTTTTTAACCTTCACATAAAAATGTGTTTATATACTGTAGGTTTGTTTCTATACTTGACTCCACAAATAACAAAGTTCACCAAAGCACAAAATGTTCAACTCAAAGGCACTTTTATTTTATTTTTCCGAATTATTTACATCTGTACAATGACAAAAGAAACCCCAAAAAAACAAACAAACAAAAAAAAAAAAAACCTTTGGCTCAACTGTGCCTGCCCTCTATTTTGAATGACATTCTTATATAAAAACTCAATCTCTCACTTTTAACCACAAAAATGAATAATGAACTCAAAATTCCTCCCAGGGAACCAAAGTCAAACACATCTTCTCAAGTACTTAAGTGCAGCACAATACCCCCCCTTCCAGAACCCGCCTACTCCACTCCCCAAATTAGTAGACAGCGCTTTTTTAACTCTTCTTCCTTGTCCAGAAACTCAATTAAAGGTGTGTGTATGTGTATATATATATATATGTGTATGTGTATGTGTGTGTGTGTGAAAGAAAAACAAGCAAATAAATAAAAGTCTAAAATTAAATTACATTTTAAAAAAGCGCCATGCAGAAAATAGGTGATGTACATTTTTGTTATTTTTTTTTTGTCTAGGGAGTGGGCACTTTGATTTCATTTGAAGTTCAGTCCAATACCTGGCCACATGATCTAGTGCAGACATTTGACACTGAGGTGCATCAATGCAAACTGCGAGAGTATTAAAACCGCTCAGGTCTGCTCTGTGGGGTCAAGACCAGCACCTGGAAGACCCGTGTAAATGTAGATGAACCGGCAGGGCCATCGAAGTGGGCCCGGTGTTACTAGGCAACACCGCCTATGTGGCTGCAGTGGATCTCAGGGCCAGGGACTGAAGAATAACGAGTGCTTAAGGAAAAAAAGAATAAACCCTCGAGAACTCTCTCGTTGAATTGCGGTGGAACAGTCTGTACAGAACTCAAGCCAAGGTGGGGGGGGGGGGGGGGGGGGGGGGGGGGGGGGTGGACAAAACCAAGCAACCTAACTCTTAATGAAACACTGCAACAGCAAACCTGGAAATAAAAACAGTAGATAGAGGACAGCCATTCAACCTCGTCAGGGTCTTGATGTCTTTGGCAACACCTGCTTTAAACACCTACTACAGCAGTACCCCGACACCTCCCAAATCCACTTAAACCCTGACCATGGCTGTCATCACACAACCTTGTCTTCCCTGAGCCAGACACAGCTAGAATGGGATGAGGGTCTAAGTGGATGTGGCATTTGAGGCATGCGTGGAGGCATTTTTCTTCGCCTTTTTTGTTTGTTCATCCTTGGTTCACCCGAGTTCGGGCCGGGTCGGGCACCCGGGGGCGGATAGGCCTATGTCGACTCCGCCCCGGAGGAAGTGTGGTCGGAGCATGGCATCTGATTGGCCCGTGCTCTCTGGCAGATCTCAGCGTAGCTCGGCTTCTTGGACTCCTGGTCAATGAGAGCATAGGGCTGGGTCAGAGTCACACCTTTACTTGTCAGGCAGTGTACTTCTGTTTTGTTCTCGTACACTTGGCCTCAAATACGGCGTTTTGTAATCGATGTACACCGTAAAACGTATTGATCAATAGACAAAGTGAAATTAGATCTCAACAACAAGGGCAAATGCAAGAGACAGAAACTCGAAGAAAAATTCCAGTATTGAACTATTCAATCAATCGTGTTATTTTTGGGATGCAAAGTGGTGAAAATGATAACTACACTGTTAATAAAAATAAATTTAAAAAGAACACCGTCATTTGTCCGCTTTCCTGGGGCGGCAGTGCTGAACTGGACTGAGGAGAGAACGGTGTGGCATCATTGGGAAGCTCCAAAATCTCCGTCTTCCCCCTGTAAAGTCAGTGGCACAGAGGGCAAGTGAGAAAGATAACCACCATGTAAAAATCGGCAGTCTCTGGACCGTGCCCGTGTTTACTTCTGTGTTCCAACCACACGTCACAGATTCACGTCGCTTTGGTTGCACTTTGTAAAAAACATGGATTCTTCCAGCCAGCCGTGTCAGGAACACAATTACACAGTATTCATCCTCATCCTTCACTCTTTATATAGCAGCGAGAGGTGCTCCATCATCCAACCAAACACTTCTTCCTCCGTGTGCCGCACCCCAGTCAAAATGATTTAGCATGCTACTAAGTACAAGAGCTCCAAAAGCCGGCTGAATATGTAATCATTTCGGATGGAGAAATTATGTATGGATGGACCACGAAGGGTGGGGTGACACGCCCTCGCTTCTATGTAACCTGAGAATGGTTGATGAATTACTTCCCGTCCGCCGCTCCTCAGAGAAGCACATGCACTGCTACACAGCTGAGGTACATAAATTGCACATTTCAGCAGCAGAAACACAGTCCACAGTGCTCAGGGTGGGTTGTTTTTTTTTAGATTTAGGGCCCGACTGGGCTCTCCTATTTCATCATTATCCTGTGCTCCTGTGCGAATCATTATCCGCACAGGAGCAAATAATCCGTGAAGATGTGTAGTAAGAATAGAGTTGGACAACAGATAAAGAAGGTGATAACTCAAAACCAGCAGGTGGGTGAGAGACGATTAGGGGTTGAATTGGGCTGGGTTAACCATCGTTAGGCGGAGCTGAACCCCGAAACGTCTACTGTCAACAAGTAAACATTACATTTACTTAATAATATTCTCTTATCGTGGCGAAAGTATTTATAGCTGATTATTTACATTTTTTTTCCGCCTTTTTTTTGTTGCTTGAAATGACTGTTGGCATGTTAGGGACAGTCTACAAGTTACACTATATATTTTTCAAAGTCCAAGAACTCTTTGACCAACAATCAGCATTTAATGGCTCCCTGTTATAGACAGTTTTAAAAGTTAAAAGCTGCAAACCTCATTTTCAAAACAAAAGTTCCATTAGATAGATACAGATAATTTTATTTTTTTTACAATTAAAACAACAAAATACCACCCAAACCATTCCTGTGTCCTTCTAGGTAAGGCTCGAGGTAATCCACATGTTGCAGAGCCTCCACTGTACGACTATGTAGTTCACTGCACTGTACCCCCCCCCACTTTAACAGATCCCAATTCAACCCCTGGTGAAGAGTCGGTATCAGGAGACTCACGGCTGGGGAGCCTCTGTCGGGACGCTGAGGGAGGTCTTTGGTGGAGGCACTGGGATCGGCGGAGGGTCTTGTGAGTTTGCAGCTGCCGGTGCTGCCCGACAGGGACTTCCCGCTGTGAGTGGACCCTGAGTTTAGATGAGGAGCACGTGAACCATCAACAACGCGTGCCGTAGCCCAAACCGAGACATTCCGGAATGCACGTCTTCCTGGACAAATCTCATTGAGTAAATAAGCTTAAGTCTCTCTGTCAAACAGAGCGATTTGTGGTTACCGCGTTGCCATTGGCTACAGGCACTGTTGCCAGGGCAGCGTTTGCCAGTGGAAGTGGAGGGAAGCTGGTGGGTCCCAGCTCGAGACTCGGAAAAGAAGGCCGACGAACAGGAGAATAAATTGTCCCCTGCCACACACACACACACACACACACACACACACACACACACACACACACACACACACACACACACACACACACACACACACACACACACACACACACACACACACACACACACACACACGGAAATCGAAGAACACATAAGCTGCTTTCTATGGAGAGTCAAGCAGTGAAGTGCTTGGAATTTAAAGCCCATGCGCTCCCCCTCTCATGGATCTCCTACTTTTCCCTCTTAAAATAAACACCAGGGGTTCGTGGACCACCAGCATCCAGCCTGGCTACCTACTTGACCGTATCCAGTTTGCTTTTCCCTCGTCTTCCGCTGCTCTCTCCTCCTCTGGTCAAAGGGCTGCCTTCAAAGACACAAGAGGAAAATAAATGCCCATAAACCACGGTGGCGTGTTAATATCAAATTTAAACATTTTCTTTGGCCGAGAAGGTTTTTAAGAACTTAACATGACCACTAAACGACGCCCCGTTCCTTGTGTGGCTGGTAGATGAGACAAATCTTTTCGCCAACAGGTAAATTGGTGTTGCTTTCCTATGCAGAACTGATTGAACCAATGAAGTCAAATAAAGCTTTTCATGACATACATTAAAGCACAAAGCCGTGAAAATACTTTGAACAGTTCTTGACCATCTTGTGATCCTCATCTTCATTTAAAATTCAAGCTTTATTTATTAACACCCAGCTTGAAACCTTTTTGCAATCACCAGAACACCTTGTCTCTGCACAACAAACCTCTGACCCTATTTTGCCCTCACGCAAGATCAATGAAGTTAATCTCATCTTAAATAGGGAGCCACCCCAGAAAACAACACAAGGAATCTAAATGGATACCTAGTATTTAGTAATGCACCTGTTTAAGTTTTTATTTACCTTATTTGTAAAGTTGGGCGCAAGGTTAAAACGTGTTGCAGGATTATGAGGCACTACTTGGAAAGGACGGGCAAGCTATTTATTTCTATGCAACACAAATAAGTAGCATTCCATCATGATTCAACATATCTGGGGTTCCTGCCAAACTAGAAAGTATTTCTAGATGGCAACTTTTGCAGCTTTTCCAAGTCCCTCTCACTACACTGGCGTAAAAGGGTTCCGATTTCGTTTTGTGTCCCTAACCATTCAAACGAGGGCTGAATGATTAATCGAATTCCAACCGACACCGCAATTTAAAAAAAAAAACTGTAATTGTAAAGTCTGCGATAAAAAAAAAGTGTTTTTCTTTTTAATATTACACAATCTAACCAATAGCACTGTCCAGGGCCGGCTCTTCCTACAGGCGAGATAGGCGGCCGCCTAGCGTGCCATCCCGGGGGGAGGGGGAGGCGTGGAGAGGGAGAGATAGGGGCACATTTTGCACACCTGTCTGCCTCTCCGATGGTACCGACGATGCACGTGCCAGCGACACAACCGGTATGGAACGAAACCATGCGTAATGGGGACATTTTCTCCGTGACACCCCATAGCGATTCTTTAAAGCCTCCACGCTGCCCCCCGGTGACACCCGGTGCTCTCGCCGGGGCCATGGTGCGTGTGCTGCTGGCAGAGCTTGGAACATCTGTAGAGTCCGGACAGACGCTCTTCCAGAATAATGCGTCTGGTTGCTTTTGGTTTTTCTTTTTACAATTCAATAGTTAAATAAAGATATGTTATTAATCTCAATTCATGCATCAGGTCATCTCATTTCATCATAACATGTAGGCCTGGCCTTCAGGAAAGAGCAGTTTAGATGTTGACTGTACCCAATGTTGTGTTGGTCATACTTGAGAATGATTTATTGCTTGTATTAGTGAATAATACAGAAGATAAAGAACTTAAAAAAAATTGCATACTAAATCGCAATATTGGTCTAATTATTCGCAATTCGATTATTTTCCCAAATCATTCAGCCCTAATTCAAAAACCATAGAAATTCCCAAATTAACATTTTATACTGTTGCAGGGTTTAAAGGCCTACACAGCAAACTCTGGGGCAATGGCTAGATTGGGTGTCACTACCTTCCTCTGTCGGCGTTGGGGGAGTCTTGCTTCCTCCCTGCCCTCCCCCTGCCCTCACGCCGCATGTTGCCCCTTGACCCCTGGCGGCCCGGCCTGGGGGAAGCCACGCCGCGTCCCATTGGTCCTCGCTCTGAGGAGTCCCGCGGGTGGCTCTGGTCCCCGGGAGGCCGCCGCCAGTAGCCTTTGCTGGACGGAGGAAGGTAGTACAAATGAGCCAAGACAGGATCTCCCAAAACACAGTTACAATGGATCATTGGATGTAGTACTTAGGTGTAGTACGGCAGAGTTACAGCGGTGTTGTTAGGTGTCTGGAATAAACTGAAAGCCACATTAGCTGAACAGAATGAGGACTAATGAAGTAGATAAGCTAGTTGACAAGAGCATCTCGGTACCTCTGTCTGTGTGGGTTGTGATGTTTGAAGGCGGGGGAGGCCGGAAAGCCATTCAAGAAATCGTTGATCAACGGTGCCATCTGCTGACAAGAATAATGGCCGATTAAATTATTGAAATCAGAAACTTAAAAAGGAAACAGTGAGCTGTATGTAACCACCCGCTCCTTCCCCTTCCCCACAGGACTCACCACGGCAGCGTTGTGGTACCCCGACATCGCCGACGCCCAGGCCTGATTTGGCGCATCGTACATGGGTGGAGCAACGCTGTGCTGCTGCGGCAGGTTGTAGAAGGAGCTGTAGGCTGGCTGGTTGTTGCTGGGGTCCACTTGGTGGGGCGTGTATCCATTTTTGGGAGCGTAGGAGGTGACCGCCATCGTTTTGGCCTTTATTCTCACCATGATGGGCTTCCCTCTGAACACCTTCACCTCCTCTCGCAGGTACTTGTAGGCCTGAGCATAATGGAAATCGAGGGATTACTGACCACGTCATTGCTTGACTGATCATTTTAGTATCACGCAACTGAGCCACAAATCTTACACAGCAATGCACATACTATGTGTGATAAAATATGAATTGCTATCTAAATTCCTCACACTGTTTCCTTCCTCTATACAACGGCAACTTTTCTTGACATTTGAGTAAAAAAAATTCTGCACCATTAATTGAGGAAAAGAAAAGCAGCCCACTGATTCACAGAGGGATCAGTGACCACAGGACCACAACATGGCTGATAGGACAGACGGCTTCCCGGCAGATGTCCGCGCCGTTTACCTGCTGGGCGTCCGCCTCCGACTGAAAGGTGATGAACCAGTTGTCGTTCCTCACAAACTCGCAGCTCAGGAACTTGGGCAGGTTCTCGGCATTAAAGAGAGCCTTTATCTCCTGTGACATTATCGGGAGAAAAAGACGAGCATCACGACGATGTCACAGGCGAACAAATGCAAACGGGTCGGCCCTGTAAACAGCCTCACTCCAAAAACTGAAGCCTTGTTTTTCTTCTCTCCTTCACTGTGCTCATCGTTTCATTTGAATATTCTATTAAAAATAGATATTTACAGATAACACTCAAGTTCTTTATAGGACCTGTTCTCCATTAGGCACCCAGTGCACAACCCTAAAATATTAAAAACACATTTTTATCATTTCTAGGTAGAAATAATTATCTTTTTACTTGTGCAGTCAATTCAATTTCCACACGTCATTAAAGTGGCATCTAATTTAAATAAACTCCTCCCTCATTCAAGCCCAAACTCAAGGTTTGTATTTGCTTATGTTTAATTTCTATTTAGTTTTTTAAGGGTCAAAAGGACTTAGCGGGGGCGGGTTGTCCCATTTAGCTGTTAATGTGAGCCCGTAAAGCCTTTTGGGCTTGGCAAATAAACTTCACGACTCGAAAACTGGAGCACATCGGGAATCAATTGCTCCAAGAGGGGGTGGAGGCGCTCTGACCTCGGGGGATGTGGTGTCGGGGATCTCACGGAGGATGACGACACATCGACTCTGACTGGGTCGAACCTTCTGTCCACATGGGGCCACCTGGACCTGTGGCAAGGCTGACAGTACGAAAACAGCTCATTTTCACAGGGAGGTCGCTTTAAGGTGTGGGAGGCGCGTTACTGGAACTACCGTATGGACGCAAACTAAATACTAACATTTGAGGATGTCCGAGATGACCCCCAGGTCTGTGGTGAGCTTCTTGATGTGGTCGAGGTTGGCCAGAGTGGTAATGGCGAGGTACTGGTCACTGTCCATCTGCGAGACCAGGTACAGGTCACTGGCAAGATTCTCCCTGTAGACAGCAGACACAGCGGCCCATGAGAATAATTCTCCATTCTCAGACACGAGCCGATGCAGGGCGAGGGCAATTTTCAGAGGATAATCGTATGGTTATCAAAGGCACAAAAACCCGTCGATGGACTAGCGAGTAATCTTTAGGCTTTAAGTCGAAAGAAACATTTTTCCCCTCTGACATAACCAAGTGTGTGAATAACAGTGTGCTATAACACCCAAGACTAAAACGTATAGGTTATTGTGAGCACGCAAACCATGTGAGTCACGTCAACATTTCTCACAATTCTATATGATGAGGACGAGTGGGGTGCAATTTAAAAAAAAAACCAACCGGGTCAGGCAGGCTTCCAGCAGGTGCTTCAGATGCTCCTTGACTTCCTCTGAAAGCAAAGGAATATATATTTTCTGGTGGATCTCACAGTGGAAGAAGAGATCCTCACCTGTGTTAGAACTTTTTAAACAAAGGGTACTTATTTTTCCGATAAACAGCTCATTCCTGTGGATTTCCCATCTGATTAAGACATCCCTTTCCATCTACTTTCCATCTACGAAATCCACAGCATAGAATGTGACTGTAGCTGGCTGTAACACATTTTCTAGATAGGTTTCCGCCCCATGTTAGGCATCCAAATTCTCTTCCAGAATGCATCTATAGCACCTGTTCCAATAAACAAATGGGGAAATCCTATGTGCAATTACCTCTCATTGCAACAGGCGCTCTTTGGCAAAGTCACATAGTGCAGGATTGTCCAACTACCTGTGACCGGCGGCCTCTGGGGCTCCCCGTTAACCAGCGGTACCTCCAAGGCCAACTTCTGGTACTCCAGGATGCTGGGGTCCACCTCAGCCAGGCCCATGTTCTCAAGAGGATAAGCTGCTTCAATCCCTATGAACCAAACCCCAGGACAAACTCACTAGACCACCAGAACCCTGTGCACATATTTAATACAAGATAACACTCATTGATTAATTTCCTGTGTGGCTCATAAAAAATATGAAGTAGAATTTATTCGATTCTGCTACACAGACCAATAGGATCTACATCTTACCTTTATGACTGGCTAGATTGTCGGTGGCATCCTGCCATGCCTGTTGGTCCTGGGGGTAGGCGTGGTCAAAACTGTGGTTCGTCCAAACCTCAGCATTGGGGTTGAGGCCGGGAAGTGTGGAGGATTTCTGAAATGATCGAACAAGTAAACGTATCGGTTCAGTAGGTCTCGGTAGGTAGGTATGAAGGAGAAAACCCTGAAATATAACTGAAACAAAACAAGTGCTTTAAAGAAGTTAGGTCGTGAATAAGAATTAAATTAAAAAAAAACAAGGAAAAATAATGTGACTGCTAGGAAGCAGTCATTCAATAGTTACTTAAATTGCCTAACCTGTTCCACCAGCAACAGAAAAACACTTTGTGTTGTGTGCTTGCAGGAACTTACAGACTCTGTGTAATCGGTGTACCAATCCCATACGCAGGATCCGTGGGGCATCAGCATGCTGTAGGGGTACGCCCCCAGGAGGGCCATGGAGGGCTGCAGCTCGGACACAGTTGCAGGGATCTGCTCTGTGCTGCTTCCCCCCTTACTGTCAAACTGGCCGGGGTCTGCTTCTTGCACGCCCTGGGCCCATCCCCCGTCGCTGTCCTCAAGGCCCAGCTTGATCCAGGGGTCGGGGAAGAGGCGTGGGAAAGATGAGTCTGCGTCTTCCCCCAGCAGCTCAGAGACCATCTCCCTCATCATGCCTCCTTCACCATCGGCCTCCTCGCTGACCCCGATGGCCCCTGGGGGCTCCTGACCCAGGAAGTGGATTTCGTAGGACGGTGTAGAGGCGTAAGCGTCGATCTGAGCTGGGTCCACCTTCACCATGGCACCGTCCTCCTGGCAGGACGGGAAAGCTGGTGCTTGGTTGTCATGGCCATCCAAGACCCTAACAGGTCTGGTGGTGTAGGTCCCACACAGGCTGGAGGTGCCGTTCATCTCTGCGATACAGAACTCTGTGCTCTCCGCCAGCACAGAAGCACTGGGATCAGCAGGAATATCCAAGAAGTTGGTCTTGTCAAACACAGGGCCAGTCTCCACCAACGGGCGCTCCCCCATCTCCCCGCTGGCCTCTGGGGGAACATCATTACACTGTTCTCCTGCCACAGCTTCCAGCAGGCGATGGATGCAATCTGAGCTGTCAGCACCTTGTTTTGGAGTTTGGGGGTGCTTCTCCTTTGTATGCCCAAAGTAAGGAAGTTGACACTCGATGGGTATTGCTTCCTCTTCCACATCTCGTGGGCTGTCGAGTGAATGATTTGATTCATCCACAGCCTTCTCAATCAGGCTGCTTCCCCTCTCAGTAGGTTCATCTGTTTTCCCCATAAGCAAACTACTGCCACGCCCTTCCTCATCTGACCAAGTGGAAGAAGAAGAGGGAGAGATGGAGCAGCAGGGCGTGACCTCACATTCAGTGCTACACAGCTTTGTGACAGAGGTGTGAATAGAATTGAAATTAACATCGGTTTCAATGTTCTCTGGACTTTGCGGAAGGCAACTCTCTTTAAAGTCTTTGCAGTCTTCCAGCAAAACAATGCTTTCTCCATTTTCACCAGAGGAGGTTATCTCTGCGTTTATGTGGGAGAGAACATGGCCTGTGTCAGGCCTGCAGGTTAGAGCATCAGGGCTACTTTCACACTTACAGTTTTCGAGGTCTTGTTCATCAACTGCACTTTCAGTGTGAATGATGAAAGTTTCTACTCCGTCTGCGGTTTCATCGAAATCAAAGACCGCTTGGCCTCTGCTAGTTTCACTGGACTTTCCCTCAACTTCATTCACTGGGACACACAAGGGAACTTTATCAAATCCAGAGATTGAGGCTTCAATTTCCTCTCTGCTGGGGTAACTGATACAGCTCACATCTGCTAAGGGATGGCTTGAGTTCACACCCAGTTTATCAGATATGGTCGAATCATGTCGTCGCTCATGCCAATTTTGGAGCGTGTCAAATTGAGGTGTCAGGTCTGCGTACTGGAAGCAGGCAGTCGGTTCGATGGGAAGGGACGACATGAAGGAGACGGTAGAAACCGAGGACACCTCTGTGAAGGTTGTTTCCGCAGCGCTGCTGAGACTGCTGTGATCTCCATGGTCCTCGGCGTCGCCAGTCACTCCACAGACACTCACAGAAACGGCCTGAATGTTTGGAAGAGATTTCTCCTCTTCAGGAGAGTCAGCCGTGCTTCCGTGCGTGACACTGGGCTCAATGTGCAGTTTGGAGGCCTCAGTAAAGCTGATCAAGGACACATTAGCACTTTCAGTGACATTCCGGGGACAGTCGATGTGCTGCTCTACTGTACATTCAGATTTAATCAGACCGCACTCCACCGGGATACAGCTTGGAGGCAGAGAATTGGCGCTCTGGTTTACTTCCTGGTGGCCGTCCGGTGTTTCTTTAGCAACACTCAAGGATTTCACTGCAGCTGCTGTACTCTGCTCCGCCAAGCAGTCGCTCCCCTTAGACACACTGCCCACCCACGCACACTCCTCTGTTAATATTATCTCGTCCGGGACACTCCCCATCTCAGCTTTCACACACTCACTCTCCTCCGCACACAACCTTTCGCCCCTGTGCGACGTCATCAGCTCCAATATGTCGGGGGTGGACCCGGCAAGGTCCTTCGGGCCAGTCAACAAGGTCTGGCTCACGGAATCTCCAGGCGTGATGACTTTGTCCTGGGAGGACCCATCAGGATCCTCACTGCTCAGAGAGTTCTTGGATGCAGGCAGCAGGTCAGGCAGTGGCACTCCCAGCTGTGGAGAAACAACAGTCAGAGGTGAAACTGCATGCTCTGCTGAGAGTGAATTATCAAAAATGATCTGAGAGCAGATAGTGGTGGACAGTTCTACAGGAAGTGGCTGATTAAAGGCTGGTACCCCAGAGTGTGAGTCGCTTATTTTACATTCCGTGGTGTGTAATCGGTCAGAGGCTGTAATTTCTGACACATGTTTTTGGCTGGGCTCTGAATTCCCCGTTATGCCGGACAGGTCAGCTGAGTAGGCTTCAGCTGCGCACAATGGCTCATCGGCCTCAGGTCCAGCTGTTTGAGATTGGTTGTGATCTTGAACAGTGTCATGGTCGAGGTCATCCACATCAATCGAACAGATGCTGTAGAAGCTCTGAGTCCTCGCTCCAAAACCCTGGCCCAGCGTTGCCCTGACAACGCCAGTTTCCTCCTCTTCCTGTGCTTTGTGCTTGGCTCTGAGGGAATGCGGCTGCTTTTCCCGGAGTACATCGACCGAGGGGCCCTGACCTTCTGACTCCGCTCTTGCTCTCACATCAGGGCGGGCTGTCCTGACTGAAGGTGTTGCCCAACTTGCCAGCTCATCCTTTGTGTGGTCCTCTGGGAGCTGGTTGAACCAGGATGCCCTCAGCACGGCGTTCTCCATGATCTTCTGTTTCATGGGAGTGTGCGTGGGTCCTTCTATATCGGGAGCCCTATCCACCTCGGCTACGGCCTCGTAGCCCGGATCCTTATCCTTGTGCGTGTGTACATCCATGGAAGATGTGATAATCATAGCCCGCTCCTCCACGTGCTTGCTCGCTGAACTGAGATCACCGCTGCTCCATGTGGTGCTCTCCACTCCCACGGCAGGCTGGCCTGTCCACCCTGTACTGGCGACCACCAGCTCCGGGTGCCTGCCCGTCTTTTCTACTGGATTCTGTTTGCTCAGTCTCTCCGGCACACGGGTCTGTTCAGCTGCTAAGCACACGTGCTGAGCCACTGCCAAGGCATTCTGCCTGTCCTGCTCTCTGACAGCCGACAGCCCGTCGGGGGGTGAAGGCTGCAACAGGCTGGTCCTCTCGCTCTGCAGGCCGGGGACCAGCTCCTTGCTAAAGCAACAGCCCATTCTCCTCTGGCCCTGGATCACACACAAAACACAAAACCGAGCGCAATGGCCGCACACTCAGAGTCCTCGACGCGAGAATGAAGAACCGTCCGCTCCTCTCACTCGCTCGCTCGGTTGATCGGAGAAAGAGAAAAGGCTGCCTGCTCCCCGCTAATTTTCCCCCTCCTCTCCACTACTCGGCCCTGTTCCCCCTCCCCTGCTCAGAATAGCACATGGGAAGGAACTCACATGGCCCTGCCACTCAATAGAGGACTCCAGACCACTCGGGGTGCGTGTGTGTGTGTGTGTGTGTGTGTGTGTGTGTGTGTGTGTGTGTGGCCTAGTTAGGCTACAGTTTGAAAGGGGTCAGCACATGGCCATTCAGCCACCAATCCAAAGCCCTGATGTTGCAGCCTTCACTCCGCCTCCAACTTCGCTGGACACTCCTTCTTTCCCCTCCCATTTCATTTCATCCCAGCATGGCTCTGCAGCTCTTCCCCTACACCTTTTCCTTTCACTGACATTAGTTGGGCTAAACCCGCCACAGCACACCCCCCCCCCCCACCACCACCATTTGTCTCTCCCTCTGTCACTCGGCCCTTCCCCCACTAAGGCTGGCAGCATGGAGAGCATAAGGCATGCCACAAGTGTGAGTCTATGCGCTAAGTACAGAGACACTGATGCACAAAGCAAACCATGGGGTCGAAAAGGTTAAAGTATGCAGAGTCTGCGTGTGCATCTGTGTGTTTGTTTTGAACATTTGCAATGCGTGGGGTGAGTCGAGACTACCGCTCCAGCAGGGGGACTCTATCAGTGATGGCGCCGTGCTGATGTTGTCAAACGAAACGAAAATCCTCTCATTTAAATTCCTTCAACCACCCCCCGGTCTCAGAGATTGAATTTACAGCCTGCATTAATTCACGGAGAAAAAAAACAAAAAAAAACAAAAAAAAACAAAAAAAGGAAAAAGAAAGAGAGAATGGCAGAAAGCGGCGGTGAATGAGACGGTACCTGGTCCCAGCATCCAGCCTCCTGCTTCCCCGGTGGAGGCTGCAGGTCAGATGGACCAAGCGGCTTCTGGTCAGACGTCATGGCATCCACGCTCGTGGGCTCCTCGGCAGGGTGCTGGCACTGTCGGTAATCTCCAGGGAGATGGGCAGAGAGGGCGAGGGACTGGAGAAGAGGGGAAAAGAGTCACAGTGCAAGCTGCCATGATGGAAATATCATGGCTACCGGCAGGGGGCTGAACGCTCCAGATATATGAACGTGTGGACTTGTTCGTTTTGACTGGGTTAAGGCTCCATGTTTAATTGTGGTGAGGTCAAAGTGCTGCGCCCCTGGAGGAGGTATTAGAGCGGGTCAGTGTCGGGGTTCATGTTGAATGAGAGTCCTCTCAAACAGATTTTTTCTGTTAATTCCCTATATTATTATTATTATTATTATTATTATTATTATTATTATTATTATATGTATTATTATAACTAACTTCCAAAATGAATAAGCAATCTGCAAAGTCATAGACAAAGCCAGCACAACAGGGTGAAATCTACCAACAAAGTCATGATTGTTAATGTGGCAGTGGATGTGGTCACGGTCTGGACTTCACAATAAACAATCCGTTCTAGCAATTCCACAATACCAGCTTAAAGCTGTTTTTAAACTCTTCTCCAGTCAAGCTGCTCCTCGCCCAACAGCAAAAGAAAACATGGAGGCGGTAACAAATAGATTAATCAAAAGAAAAATATATATATAATCATTTAAAGGAACAAATAAAACTATTAAGAGAGATTAACGGAATATAAAAGTTAAATAAATGAAAGAAAATGAAAGCAATCCTTCGACAACAATTACAGGAATGCATAACTTACTTTCGGGTTTCAGGTTGGTCTTGGAGCTCCAATACACCCAGGATAACCAAAATCACAGTCCAAAAAGGCAAAAAATAAAAACACTGTACATATAATAACATGAAGTTATACTCTATAATCTATACTCGAACCCCCATTTCAAACTACTTTAACTAAGAGGTGGAATATTATTACTGTTATTTACTTAGGGGTAGATGAGTAAATGATTACATTTGAAGTCCAGCCAGTGGGAATTCTCAACAATAATGTTTGTAAAAGGTGGAAACGCGTCGTCGCTGGTGGCGCAACGTGTTTCCACAGCGATTACAAACAAAAAGCAACAAAGCTTTTTTTTTTTTTTTTTTCCTCCTTGTTCAAATTGGCCCTAAACACGGAAGCCAACGCCATATTATAATTTTTATCATCATCATCATCATCATCATTATTTTTATTTATTCATTTGTTTGTTTGTTTGTTTGTTTGTTTGTTTGTTTATTTATTACCTTAACGTTGCAGCGGCCGAGCGCGGTTAAAGTGGGGAAAAGCCGAACCTCTGCAGGTTTTTCCCGTGTTTATTTGTATTTGTTGTTGTTGTTGTTGTTGTTGCTTCTCTTTCGACAAGCAACGCAAGTTATCGACCGGTTGCGGGGGGGGGCCCCCTCGCGCTGAAGGACTCGGGTTTGCGCGACGACTGACGACCGCACGTGTTCGAACGTCGAATCGTCCGCGTCGCGTCTCCCACGGACACTCACCTGCGGATCCCTCCTCCGCTCCGAGTGGGAGGCGCCGCAGCCTGTTGATCCCGCGGCGGGCGAGCGTGTCGGCGCATGCGTGCGCGCAAACGCGCCGCGTGGCCGCGGCAGTGTTTTCGCCGCCCCCCCCCCCCCCCCCCGAACAAGTCAGACACGGTACCCAAGAAAAAGGGCTCCGTGAGGTGGTGAATCCCCCCCCCGGAGGCAGGACTCCACAACACAACGCAACGCCCAGGGGAAGGGTTTTGAGAATTAAACCAAAAAAAAAAAAATAAAAAAAGTTTACATCAAAAAAGAGAATAAAACAATTCACACAATGCCCCCCCCCCCCCCCCGTGACTTACAACGAAAAGTAAGTCATGCAACCGTCTTACACAGTACTCAGAGTACAAATACTCTGACACAAAATGACTGTCGTAAAAGTAAAAGTACCACATTGGCATTTCTACTTCAGTAAAATGACTTGCTTAGAATGTACCTAATGTATATTAAAAAAAAAAAAAACTTTAGGAAATGTTTTTAATATATGTGAATGTAAATAAAATATATGTCTTTAAACTAAACTAACGCGGCTGTGTCAGAAATGCAGTATAGTAAAAAGTACCTACAATATATATTTATATATTTGCACTGGAATGTGTTAGAGTAAAAAGTCAAAAGTACACAAAACTTCAATACTTTCCACTTCTGATTTCTCGAGATACTAAACTGAGGAGGTTTTTTTTTGTTGATGTTGTTGTTTTTTTTACAAACACAACTTTTTAACAAGTGTTATTGATATAATCTAAGCAAAAAATGTTGCGCGTTTGCTCTTATGATAGACCTACACGCGTTCATCAAGGTCACGTGTCTGAATCGCACATTCTCAAATGACCTTGCGTCAGAAGCAGCTGCAGCAAGGAAAACAGAAACAGGCGTAAAGCCTGTTTCACACACATAGGCTCCACTACCTTCTGTACTGTATGTAGCATACTGTACCGCATACTGCGTCACTGTTCTGGGTTGTTCGGTGTTACCGTATTGCTGCGCCGTACTGTTGTATACTGTGCTGTATTATTTCACAAACACCACCTCACTTCATTCACATGCCACTTTAATGCACATATCTGTATATACATAATTGCCTATCCCATATACGTAAGCCTATTCTCTCTATCTATTCCATTTTATTTTATTTTATTTTATTCTATACATTTTTATTAGTATTAGTATTCGACTTACTGTATTACGTTTTAGGAATCAGTCAGTAGAAATAACTTTTCTTAGGAGCTACTGTGTTCTGTCTAGGACATATTGTGTGTAATCACCGGGTGCTTGCATTACATTTCACTGCATATATGTATTAAAGTATGTATATGTATATGACAAATTAACCTCTTGAATCTTGAGCTTAAACGGAGTAGAAGTATATAAGAGTGGGACTCTTTCTGGAACACACATGGTATATAAATTGCCAAATATACAGTTCAGAGCACCATGCTATCACAGGAGCTACTTGAAGTTACTTTATTCCTACAGTCGTACTGAGCATAAAAATATCTAAACATGATTTCTGAGAGTATAGCAATCAAAATTCATGGAATGTAAAAATAAGGAATTGGTACAGGCTGCAGTGTCTTAATATGGTTGGTGGCTGTGGGGCTTCTCTATATGTTATTGTGAGACACCCTATTCCCCATATACTGTATGTATTGTGGATCTGCATGGTTCACAGAGATGGTCTGTTTTGAGAGAAATTACACATTATGATTTAACCCAAGTAACAAGTTACAATTCCAGTCCAACAGCCCATAAAGAGGCCGTACATGTGGCATCAACACACGGGGAGGATGTCTGCTTCACACACGTGGTCTTGTTGTATATCTTTACCATAATGTGGGCAATGGCGTCCCACACAGAGTGCATATCACTATATCCCTTAAAGTGATTAAGACACCCTTCCGGTTCCAGCATGAACTGTAGCCGCCCAGGCTGTGGAACCAAAACTACAATCTGAAAACACGCATCCCTTCATGACGGACGCCAAATCACAAGTCCTTCCGTATGCCGAACCAGCCCGAAATCGCCAGTAAATACATCCCACTGCAATTCAATTCGAAAATAATACCATATTGTACATCAAGGGCCTCTAATGTAATCACCTCTCATTCAGAAATGACATTCTTTCAACATTTTTCCCAGGGGACATATTTCGCTCCATGGTCCGGTGGCACCCTCCCGCCGGCCAAGGCCACACTTGCCGCCGGTCGGGCCCTCTCAGGAGTACAGGCTCCAGTAGATGGTGTTGAAGAGCAGGTAGGAGAACGGGAAGGCCAGGCGCGAGTACGAGTCAATCATGTAGCTGTTGCTCAACAGCAGGTCCACGTTCTCGCGCACGGACCGCTGGCGGCGGAGGCGCGTCCCCTCCGTGGGCAGGGCATCGGGGATATGGAGGGGCGGAGTCCCCAGGGCGCCGGAGTTCAAGCTGGGAACGCCGCGCGGGAACGGGGTCAGTTCGATGTCGTTGTCGTGGAAGCAGCCGTCGAAGGCCATGGCCTGGCTGGCGTTAAAGGTTGACGGAAGCTGGAGAAAGGGAGAAATTGTCCGTTCCTTTAAAAGGCTGAAATGTGCTGAATGTTCTCTACAGTTCTTGAAATCATATTGGTTTTGGTCTTGCTTAAAATGTGTCCTAGGTTGTAATTTCTCTATTTGACCACTAGAGGGGAGTGTTTGTGCAGAGATTCCGGTGTTTTTTTAGCGGGTGATCTCCTAAATCTACTGATTCTAACAAATAAATCTAATCTAATAAATACCCCAGTTTCTTTTTTTTTGTAGGTGTTTTTTTTTTTTTTTTTTTTTTTTTTTTTTATGAAAACCTGCATTTTACTTGAGCAATGGAATTTGTAGCTGGCATTCACCAGTTTCAATGCCATTGACCTTTGCGCTCACCTTCCCCCTCTTCATCTTCCTCATCTCCTCCAAGGTGGTGCAGTAGTTGACGGCAGCGTACTCAATGACAGACAGGAAGACAAACAGGAAGCTGGTCCACAGGTAGATGTCCACCGCTTTCACGTACGACACCTGTGAACGTGCACGCAGCAAAACACGATGACGTACCTGTGAAGTGTGAGGATGCACACACATGCGCATGCGCAGACTTACATACACACCCGGTCCAGGTGGACAGTGGTGTGTGTCAAAACCATCAAATTGCAGGGCTGAATCGAGATTTGCACTGAAAAAATACACGAGACCAAGGCGGGAGTTTTGGAAACATAGATCTATCTCGTTCTCTCCCTTAGGGATGATGTGTAAACTGTGGTTTTTCCAAACTTTGTAGACCAAACATGGTCAGATTTCAAATGCATGTACTTGAAATGGCTGTAATTCCTTTTGTGTATTTCGTAATGTATTTGGCCAGAGTGGGCGGAAAAAAATACAAGATGTAATTTGTATTAAGATACTTAGGGGCTTAATATAATTCAATATGTCAGACGATAAGGGGACAGGGAGATTAAGAAGTCAATTGAGGCCTCCCCCGCACAGTTTCCAGAGCCCAGATAAGATTTTCAACTACAATCATGTTACCATTTTTTGGCAGTATTTCAGTCTGTATGGGACATTTTGGCCAGACGTTTGAGTGATTCACAGGAAAAATGAAAACTCCTGTTACTGAGTAATAAAACTGAGCGTTTAAACGAAAGCATAATTTCCTCAAAGTGCGCTACCGTTCACTGTTGGTTTGATTCGAAACTCCATAGTTTAATTAAATGTTGATTTAAATTTTTTATTTAAATGGGGAGCTGGTCTTTAAACACTAGATGTTGTTGAACGAATGCCAAATTCAAATTTTTTTGTTTCTTTCACACTATTAGCTTTTATTATTATTATTATTATTATTATTATTATTATTATTATTATTATTATTATTATTATTATTAAACAGTCAAATGCCAGAGGTGATGGTACTGCTGAGAAAAATGGCAAAACTTTAATTTATGCATGACATACATCTCACATACACACGCACGCACACACACACGCATGTACGCACGCACGCACGCACGCATACACACACACACACACACACACAGACACACACACACACACAGATACCTGGGGCATTGAGGAGGACACTCCTGTGATGATGGTGGACATGGTGAGCACCGTCGTCATACCTGCACGGAGGCGTACAGAAATGATCATATAATTCAAACCAAGTAGGCAGTAAATTACAAATCTATCAATATATCGGCTATACATTTTCTGGGACCCTGTGGTGATTTCAAGCGACCCCATGTGTGAGAATCTCCACTCCACAGACTAGTATGATTAGGACTAGGACGTTGTGTCACGTCTGATTAGTGCATTTAGGGTTAAATCTCGGCGTTAATGTTAGATCTCAACATTAGGGTCTCACATAATTTGTCTTTGAATGTGTGTGTGTGT
>NC_137206.1:21693540-21696040 GCF_960531495.2 Zeus faber | reverse complement strand
CGGGCGTGGGATTCTCCAGCTATTATAATAACATTGAAGGCAATTTGTTGGTTGAAAAACAGAGTCGTGTTTGTCAAAAAACATGAAGTAGCTCCGTGCGGACGCTGTTCGGCGAGGAAGCGATCGCAGTGCCGAAGCACGACGGGTTGGAAAAACTGAGCAAACCAACAAAGAGAGCGACCTCTGCGGCGCCTGGCGCTGTGGTTTGCACGGTGCCTTGTACCTCCCCGCGGCCGCCGAAGATCACGGCCGTCGCCTCCGCCCGCTGACGGCAAATCGTACACATGTGGTTTTGTACGCGCAAACGCGGCCGACGATCCCACCGTTCCATCCCATAATTACGCTTTCCCGTCCCTCTGTTTTCTGCTGGGACGTCGTCGCTCACCACAAAGCCCCCACAAAGGCGCTCAGATGCTGCCGGCGGCTGTGTCTTTTTCTTCAGGCGAGCCGCGGTCTACGCGTCGACGGGATTCAGGGTCTGTCCTGCTGAACTGTGGCCGAGCGACGAACAAGCGGGAGCGATGGAGCCTCTGTGATGTTAACCTCTACGGTATGATGATAACCTCTACGGTATGATGATAACCTCTACGGCATGATGTTAACCTCTACGGTATAATTTTAACACTGACACATAGAAGCAAGGAGGCGAGTCTCAATGGAACTCATCCATGGGAAATGGGGATGCTGAACGGGAGTGTACAATTATGTGATACTTTATGCTTGTGTCTATCCTTCTATATATCCATCTATCCATCTATCTATCTATCTATCTATCCATCTATCCATCTACCCATCTATCCATCTATCTATCTATCTATCTGGAGAGAGGCTGGTCCTCTCACATCTGAAAGCCTGCCTGCCCCCTTCACTGGACCCGTACCAATTTGCCTACCGACGCAACCGATCAACAGAGGATGCTATCTCCACGGTGCTCCATCTAGCACTCACCCACCTGGATAGCCCCAAAACATATGTTAGAATGCTGTTTATTGACTTTAGTTCTGCATTCAACACTGTGATCCCCTCCAAGCTGATCTCCAAGCTCAGCCAGCTTGGCATCAGCAACTCACTCTGCAACTGGATTATGGACAGACCCCCTTACTAACAGACCCCAGGCTGTTAAATTGGGGAGTCTCTCCTCCTCCACTATTACCCTGAACACTGGCGTGCCGCAGGGTTGGGTGTTGAGCCCTCTGCCCTACTCTCTCGTCACTCACGACTGCGCCCTGTTTATGGCTCCAATAGGCAAGCAAGGCACTACACAGAGTAGTGAACTCTGCCCAGAGGACTATTGGCTGTATATGCACAACACATACCATGACCTCTGCTTAAACAAAGCCAAATCCATTGTCAAGGATGACACCCACCCTAACCGTGGACTTTTCACCCTCTCCCATCTGGCAAGCGATACAGGAGCCTGTGCTCCCACACCAGCAGGCTCAAGTACAGCTTCTTTCCAGAGGATGTAACACTGTTGAATAACCCCCACCCCCCCCTCTAGTACTGGACTATTAAACGGTTACCTGTTTACCTGTTGTTACCTGCTTACCTGTTGCTACCTGCTGACCTGTTGCATCTCACTTTCTGCAATGTTCACCTGTTTACACTTACTGCCTTGCACTGTATAACTGTTTACACTTACTGCCTTGCACTGTATAACTGTTTACACTTACTACTGCACTGTTTCATCGATTGCCCTTGCACTGCTATCACCTAAAAAACTGTACAATCCTTTTTTTAACTTAGCTTTTTTTAAATATTCCATAACCTGACCAAAAACTGCACAATATACATAGATGTACTGCATGTAGATATATATAGTATTTATATAAAATGTCTATTTATACTCTCTGTACATAATCCCCCTCTACTCCTGACAAACCTGTATTTATAACCTTACACTGTTGTACATAATACATCTCTTTTGCCTTCATAACTGCACAGAAACACTGTACTCATATAGCACTTTGGTATTTAAATGCTTCTTTTACACTTCCGGTTAGATGTCAACTGCATTTCATTGGTTCTGTACCTGTACTCTGCTAGTGACAATAAAGTTGAATCTAATCTAATCTTATCTATCTATCTATCTATCTATCTATCTATCTATCTATCTATCTATCTATCTATCCATCCATCCATCCATCCATCCATATAAAATAATTGGTTTGTGCTATTTTTAAGCTTGGCCGGCTGCAGAGCTTTTATTCTGCTTTGATGCTAAAATAGGGCAGGAGTAAAGACAGATTTGCCTTAAAATGCACGGGTATGTGAATGTGTGCGTGCGTGCACGTGTGTGTGTGTACGTTCACCTGTGTGGGTGTATAGAAAAGTGTGTTAATTCCCTGTTGAATGTTGGCAGCGCGGCAGGTCAATAAACACTTTATTTAATGAAGTTCATCTGAGTGACGGGCGTTACAGCGCGGACCTGCACTCTCCCCAGGTCACCCCCCTCGCCCCCACCCTGGGGGACTCATAAAGCAACGCACGCTGCACACTT
>NC_137206.1:21633540-21683540 GCF_960531495.2 Zeus faber | reverse complement strand
TCTCTCTCTCTCTCTCTCTCTCTCTCTCTCTCTCTCTCTCTCTCTCTCTCTCCCTTCTCCTCTCTCTCTGTAATCCCAGTCCTCCACCCAGACCACCCAGGTCCACGCCCTCGCTTTCGGGGGGCAGGCGGGCAAAGCGAGCCAACACGCTGGACGGAGACATGGACTGATCCCGCTGCGTGAGCGGGTGTTTTTTTTTTGTTTTTTTTTGTCAGCGAGCACGCCAGGGAGGAAGCCATGTCACCGATACACACCTGGGTCTGTTTGCTGCTCTGGATCGGCTCGGCCACGCAGGACAAACCTCCAGGTGAGACACACAGTGGGGCCCATTGTGCTGCCGGGATCGACCGAATGAACAAAGCTTGTATGGGCTCATTCAGTCCCCAAAAAACATCTATCATATAAAATAGAGCAAAAAAATAAATAAATAAGAGCAAAATATTGATAGAATAAAAGACAAACTTTTTTTTCAACGTCAAATCCCTATTACCCAACATTCTTGTCCAGATAATGCCTGTTTAAAAAGACGAAATATGTACTGTACTTGTACTGGAGCATGGTACTTCCTCATTCCATTAATTCTATAGGTCTGAATAATCTAGTCAGAAAATGTATTTAAACTGTGGACAACCGCCTAATGTCCATAAAGAGACAAACACGCCTTTGTCTGTCTATTTTCAGCGGCGTTTCAAGTCAAAGTTCCTCGTTCCATTTTAGGTTTAAATGCTGTTTATTAGGGGGGTGGGAAGGCAACCGAAAAGGTTTTATGTGTGGTAAAAAAAAACAATTCGAATTGATTTTGAAAACCGTCACGACATGAATTTCTTAATAAAGGTTCCCTTCTCAGGAAAATTCCTACAAAAACAAACACAGAAGTGTGAAATAAACCGCAAGTGACTCATTTCCTGATTACCACAATTTTTTGTCTTAACGGCTGGGTATCACTTCAATTTAGTGGAGTTTTCATCAATATTTTCAAATCTACAGTATTTTGTCCAATGAATGGGTTTCAAGTTAGAATCAATAATCGAATGTTGGCAATGAAGAATGAGCTCTTAATTGCTCTGTTAGATTTAAGCATCAAAAAACTTTTTTTTAATTAATTTTGGAATATGTCACAGTTCCGTGCTGCAGTGCTGCATTTACTAATACAATACCATCCAGGAGGGATAAATACACAACAGAGTTCTATTCCAAGCCAGATCAATTTAGAAAGAAAACCTTAAATTGTCCCCCTTCCCGAGTTCATTATTTAGCTGGAATGACTTTGCAGGTTCATATTCATTTTGTACGCCTGCAGATGATTCGGGTGAATTTTGTTTTTTGGAAAGTAATAATCGGAGCGATCGCCGGGCCGCACGGCGCTCACATGTTAAACCCGACCCAGCGCGAGGCCTCCCTTCGTAGGCTTCATCACCGAGGCTGTAAAAAAATTTCCTTTGCGTTGTCTGACTCACGGCTTTGACTGCCAGGGTTTTCGAAAGAAGCAGATGTTTGCCTGTCGGAAGGGCTGTGCAGATTAGTCGGCAGACCTGCCAATCAGATTGATACGGAGCATCGAGTCTACGGGGTCATTTTGGGGCGGGGAGAGGGATGTTGTCAATCCCTGCCGCCTCCGAGTAACTGCAACCGGCACTTACGCCCAAGTACGCCTACATGTATAGGCGTGCGGTTCACGGTAGTTTGCGCTCATACACAAACATGTGAACACACACACACACACACACACACACACACACACACACACACACACACACACACACACACAGACACACACAAATAATAAACAAAACCTGATAGACATGCTAATAAAAACATGACAAAACAAACATCCATGAAGAACTAAAGCAAACTTTTCTCGCCGTAGTTGTTGTTAGATATTTTCCGTAATGAATAACAGAACATGAACATGACCTTCCCCCCCTCCCCTCCCAATAATTATTGTATTATTATTATAAGAGCCAGCCAGTATCGGTTTCCACTCAAAAGCGGGGTCATGTGGGAGGTTCGGCACGACAAGAGGGGTTTCATGTATTGTCCGGTGTTTGGATGTGGCATGTCCAGTGTAGGCTTATAACAAACACTGATCACACAAAATATAACAATAACAGAACTTCTGATCACTTTTTTTAACAAAACAAAAGGACACAAAGGGCTCCATGTGCCACAACCATGTGGGACATGGAGGAGACCCAAGAATCGGACAGTGACATAAACAAACACGATCCATCTGGGTGGTGGAGGCTGGAGGACCTCAGGGGTCGGGTTGTGTGTGTGTGTGTGTGTGTGTGTGTGTGTGTGTGTGTGTGTGTGTGTGCTGATGGATTTGTTGACGGCCAATATGTGTTTTTAAGGGCAAGCATTGACCCTTATTTGAACTGTTCAAGCTGAAGCGGTGACACGGGGTGAGGTGAGACAGGGGAGAGGTGAGAAGGTTTGACGTGAGACAGGGTGAGGTGAGACAGGTGTGAAGTAAGACGGAATGAGGTGAGACAGGGGTGAGTTGAGACAGTTGTGAGGTGAAACAGGGGAGAGGTGAGAGGGTTTGAGATTGTGAGAGAATTGTGGGGTGAGACGGGCGTGTGGTGAGACAGGCGTGAGGTGAGACAGGTGTGGGGTGAGACAGGGGTGAGGCATTACAAGGGTTTGCGATGACACGGTGTTGTGCACGTGTTGGGAGGGACACACACACACACACTAACACACCCACACGCACACACACACACACACACACACATACACACACACACACACACACACACACACACACACACACACACACACACACACACACACACACACAACCTGTGAAGCTAAATAGAAAGAGTTTCATGGTAAAACACTGATAACGTGTCATTGCTTGGATATCCTGTGCATCCATCCCAATGCTCGGCTCCATCGGGTTGCCATGCAGACAGGTTTACGCAGGTCCACAGTGTGCCCCCGCTGCAGTGCGTTGCAACTTTAATGAAATCATTTATATGATGTTTGACATGGCTCAAATTTAAAATTTGTCCTTTAGTCGACAACAAACTGTCGGTTCGTCTCTTGGAACTTCAGCGTCTTTTCCCCTGTGTTGAGGAAGCCCCGTCTGCCTCAGATAAGATAAGACTTATCTCTCTGGTATGTATCTGACAGTATGTTGAGAGGCACAAACCCAGAGTTCAAAGAAGGTCTTGCTGTCAAATGAATGTCCGTGTACAGTAAATCACACCCGTGCCGCGCCCGCAGGTACGGCTCCTCCATTAGGGGCCATGTAATAACAGTGCTCGCCGTGCACTGCGTTGTTTTTACGAGATGTGTATACCATAAGCTATAGCTGGGGGGGGGGTCGCAAATGACAGGCCCGGGGGCCACATCGGGGGCCGCAAGACAATATAATGTGGTTCATTATGTGTTTAAAGCATATTGTTTCATCTGGCCAGCAAGATAATTAAAACCATGGTTCAGAACATAAGAAAATAAACTCGAATATAATGTCTTAATTTATATTATCAGGAAATGAAAAATAAAAATTCACTTGATGTTAAAACTGACCAGTGGGCCTTCAAAGTGATGTTTTGTCGTCACCTGGTGGACATTTTATGAAATACTTAAAGAAATAAATGTAACTCCCAATTTCCACCTAATCTATCCATCTTTCTATCTTTCTATCTTTCTATCTATCTATCTATCTATCTATCTATCTATCTATCTATCTATCTATGTTCCAGACACCCATGTGACGTGCATCTTTTCGGAGCAGTGCGTGTTACCATGTGCGTTTCAGCCTGGAGGAGACGAGCAGCAGGTCCATTGGTACCGACAGGACGTGCTGGTGTTCCGCTTCCAGTCCGGGGACAGCGGGGAGGAAGAGGAGGAGGACGAGGAGAAGGAGAGTGAGGAGAAGAGGGATGAGGAGGAGGACCAGGAGGCCCACGAGCAGCAGCTACTGGGCCGGGCCAGCCTCTCGCCTCTCCTGGTTGCCAGTGGCAACGCCACGCTGACCCTCAGGGACTGCGGGCCCAGGGACAGGGGCCGGTACCGGTGCCACGTGCGCACCTCGGCCGGCGTGCAGGAGGCTCACGTCATTGTCAAGGTGGAAGGTGAGCAGGGGCATGGTCACTGGGGGCAAACAACCTCTGACACTAATATTTCCCTCATCAACACCACTGGTAAAATGTCACGTCAGTAAACTCCGCTACACAATGACCTTACAAAATATGTTTGAGTAATATGCCTGCATACTGTGTTTGCGTAGAGTGTAAACTGCCATCTAATGTTATCAACATTTGAAGGATAAGACCCAGCAATGGGGCCATTGCCAAAGACGGCCGTTGACCTTCTAGCACACCGTGTTTGTGCAAAGCAAAGCATTTTGATATGTGTCTGTGCATTGCTGTCAATCCACAGCTCCCATTCAATCCGTGAAACTGGAGCTGTCCAGACTGAGCGGCTACGAGGAGGTGAAGTGCACGATCCGCCAGGTCTACCCTGCGCCGCACGTGACCTGGGCGACGGAGCCGCCCTCCTCGCACATGCTCAGACCGATCACGCGCAAACTGGCCGACCGGCAGGGGCTGTACACGATAGAAAGCCGCCTGAGGAGAGTGAAGAGCCACCCGGAGCTCACCTACATCTGCAAGGTCTCCTCCTCCTACGGGACGCAGGGCTGGACCGCCTCACTGAGAGAGAGAGGTTAGCACACGTACTCCAGCCACATTCTGAGGAAAAGTTCGGAGTCAATAAAGACTTGATTTAAGTGCATGAACACAAGAGAGGTTGAGTCTCTCATGTGTGGATTGCGAGCCCAGAAAGAAGGGCAGGGCAGACATAATATACGGTGAGAAAGGGTTTCTCGCAAAGTCAAGGCTAAAGGCAAGATATAACAAATAACTTGAAAAGTTGGAAAGGTCACTTGAGGATAACCGGAGGCTCACTGTGCGTACCTAGATCCTGAGATCACTGGAGAACCCGCAGCTCCCTGGGATTGCCCCAACGTGACATAGGAAGGGGCTGCAAATGTGAAATGCTTGTTGAATCGCAGGTTTTCTGAAACAGACAGCTCACAAAAAAATGCCTGGGTTGTTTTATTTCACAGTTTGTATGTTAGTAGTCCCATCAGAGACCCAAATGTATGTGCACAAACACTGAAAGGGGACGTATTATGAAAAACTCACCCTTTTCATTATACAGTACGTCCCCTTTAAGAGCATACCATGCATACTTTGTCAAGAAACCATTTACGTTTTGTTTAACTTTGGTGTTACTGTATTTCGGAACATCCACTAACAACAGGTTTGTTTAAAAGACCATTTATACAGAAGATTCAATCTTGTTGTTAAATTCTGAAATGTGAACCTACTTTGGAAACATGGTGGCACAGCAGATTGGCAACAAAATAAACTGACAAAACTTAAGACTTGAGATTTGGACATGAAACTTGATGGCATCATAAGTGTTTTGAAATGGGATCCTGGATCCAGTCCAAACCTCCACCTTGGAACCACACCCAATTATTAATTCAATCAAACATTAAAAATAAAATTAGATAAGATCACACTGTAATGATCCATGGGCGGGTTCAATGAAGCCATTGGACTTTTATGAGTCATTGGGAGGATTCAGAGGTGATTATTATGAGCAGCAGTGCTGCAGAATCCCATTTGGCTGATGCAGTAGTGAGTGAAATATTTGCCATGTTGTACCTGCAACCCTGCCATTGCAATGGGATGCCAAGTGTAGATTCCAGGACCATTCATTAATAATCTAAATGGAATAATCATGGAATCATATATTTTTAATACATTTTTGGAAATGTCTCATCTAGTAGGTTAACATACAGTATGTAAGTCTGAGACATTTCAGTGGAACCTAAACTGAGCTATTGACCTTTGAATTTCGACCAGAAGCCCTATATCTCAGTAATTAAAAGAGGTACAAAAATAAGGTCAACTTTTTTGAACAGCTCTGGACATGTACTTTTAGATAGTGTCAATAGGGGGCGCAACTTAAAATAGCCTAACATATAATTCGGGGCTTTGCAAATTATATATGTTAATTCTGGCAACACAGGTATATTCCCCGACCAAATTAACCCCTCGCAACTTACGCATGTTGTTTTTCCACCCATACCTTCTCTTTATTGCAATATAACTATGGCTGCCGTACCAAAACTGTTGCCAAGGTATTCATCCATCTGCACTAACCGGATATCTTAACTTTAACTGTTTCCCCTGTTTCAACAAAATTTGTTGAAACCCATAAGTCATCAGAATAAACCCCATATCCCAGGCTGGGTAACCGCAATCGGTTCTTATTTGATACTTCTGTGAAATGACCAAATTCAATGACCCAATTCACAAGGAATCTGTGACAAAATAAATCTAGGGTTCCGAATGAATGGTTCTCCAGCTTTGAGCCAAGTACCACCTCTGATCACATGCATCCCTAAAAGACAATCTCTTACAGCACTGGAATATAGATTTATGTGACATCATCAACAAAAATTAAAACGGAAGCAAATGCCAGTCACACACGCATACATTTGGTGTACGACCTGGGGGCGCTATGTGTACCAGTTTGAGAACCGGATAAGAACAATCGAAAAAAGTCGTCCAAGTTCGTCCAACCCTAACCTCCTCTCCTTCCGCTCTTACCGGCAGAGATCAGTGGACGGGAGGGGCGGGACATCAGCATACCTTGCCACGCCCCTTCCTACCTGTCCGGCCACGCCCTCTCCTGGATCTTCACCAACGGCAGGGACTACACGCACATCCTCACCTACGACAGCCAATCGCAGGACGTCGCCACGTCGCCGTCCTGGGAGGAGCACACGGAGCTAGAGCCCTTCAGGGTTGCGTTCGGGGATGGATCCCTGCGACTGATGGACCCCGACCGCTCAGAGCACACGGGCATCTACACCTGCGAGTTCTCCGCGCCGTACAAAACACACACCGAAGAAACCGAGGTCACCATTTTAGCTGCTGGTAAGATGGTACACATGTGCAGGTGTACACGCCCACACATGAATAAATAAATATGCTGTTTCTGGAATATCAAGCACATTGCCTGTGTTTAACCCCAGTGGCAGGTGAGCCGCTTCACTCCCTGGAACCGTCCTATTGGTGGGTCGTTGCCTTGGTGGTCGCAGTGCTAGTTCTGGCGCTCGTGGGCATATTGGCCTATCTGATGGCAAAAGGTAAAAGAGCGATATTTTTTTTTTTTGCTTTTAAATGAAGATATTCATTTTAAAACAAATGGAGTGGTATGATATGTTTTGTTATTCATTAATTGATTCAAAAAGGTGTTTACCTGCATGTTTGTCTCCCTTTTCCTGCACCCAGGTCGTTACTCTAGGACCAGAAAGAGGCCAGAGGAGACCACTGAACTGGGATTAGTGAAAGGTGAGAATAAACCACAGCGAGGATCGGTTACCCTGACTCGGATTAAGTGGGGAACGGAAAGGGAATGAAAGAAGGAACAAAGGAAGGAAATCCTTTCCATTGTGGAGCCACCAGATAGCCATAGATAGCAAAAACAGCAGAGAACATGATCAGGAAGCATAATAAAGTACAGAGTACAGTAAACTGCCGAAAACATAATAGGCGTACTACTTAATACATAACCATTGTTCTGTGAGGCTTTGGCCTTGAAAACTCTTAACACCATTTCTCTCCCTCTCCAGATGCCACGGGAGAAAGTTGCCCGAGCGAAGACAATCCGTTGACGGTGGAGGACACCAATGGGAAAACAATTTCAACTTGAACACAAACCAAAACAAGAGCATCACAGGACACAGTGATGTGTAATGTTACCAGCGATTTAAAGGGGATGTTCAGAGACTCTGACATTCTCAACCCCAGCAGGTTCCTTGGGGGACCCCTTGATACGCTCCTTCATTTTAAAGAACAGCTTAGAAAACATCTTAAAGGGGGAACACTCGGCTGTGTGTCGGGTACCTGTTAACGTTTATAATGAACCCCGGAATGTTTGACGCCCCGAGGCATCCAAACCTGTGAGGACCTGTGAGGGGTAGACAACTGAAAAGCTGCACTCATACTGTATGGGGAGAGAATCTGAGCAACAAATCCTTCGATTTTGAAGACATCTACGGGATGGTTGTTTTTTGTTTTGTTTTGTTTTTTGTGCAATGATCGTTGTTACAAAATCTCACTTATGAACACCATCTGTGTCTTGTGATCTTGCTGCCTGTGATCGAGGAACGTCCTTCTAAGTCATCCGGGCTTCAAGGAATTCGGGGGAAATTAAACTAGATCTGATATGAATGTGATGGAAACTTTTTTTTTTTAACACTTAATTGTTGTTGTTGATATATTATAAGTGCCTTTTAGGAGTCATTTAGGAAAATCATTTGTTACAAGTTGAAGCTCTTTCTCTCAAAAACGTCAAAATTCTGTCATAATATGTTATCTATATATGCATAATGTAACACGTTCAAATTTTTACTTCACAGATGTATTTTCATGTTTTATGTTGTTGAAGAATAAAATTATTTAAAATAAAAAGTCCCTGTCTTGGTAAACTTGACTTGATTGATTTGATATTGAGATTGACTTGCCACGGCTGATATAATTTAAATTAAAAAAAAAAACCCCATAGCCCACAAATGAAAATTTAAACAAACAGAAAACATGGCAAATGCAAAACAAGTTTTAAAATACAGCTTGAAATGAAATATTTCCTTCTTTTATATCCACCCCAGCATGCAAATTATGCCAAATCCTCCTCTCTGCACACTGAGTGAATAAGGACATTTATTAAAGGGGGAAAGCAGTTTGTTTGATGGAACTATCATGCTTGGAATCTACCCCCTAATCCACTAAATCCAGATTCCCTCATCTCACTTTTTGGGTTAAAATACTGTAAGGGCGCTTTACACACTGCAGTACCGTTTGGAACCTGGTGGTGGTGACAAAGAGCCAAACCGAAACCCTAAGCTTCGTCTCCTTTCCCACGTGTCCATGGTAGAAATATCATTTTTGCATGCTGTTTGTATTGGTCTAACTTGAAAAAAATGAAATACTTGTCGTTAAGTGAACATAATCAAGTTAGATGCAGTTATTAGAAAGATTTACATTTGTAACTATTTTGGGAGGGTAGTCAGTCATCCCTAACTGACCTTCTCAACCATACACACACTTCTAAAATTAGCAGCATGTCATGTTCTTTTGCTGTGTCCCCTCCCAGCATTGACCGTGGACAGTACAGCCGTACCAGAATTTAAAAAACATTTTGGAGATATCTATAAGCGCAGGTTAGGAAAAAATATTTTCTCTTTTGTGCATGCTATTAAACTAAGCCCTGTTTTGCTGTCCTTGTGCAGGACTGGTATTGTGGGACACTAAAATAACTAATCACTGGCATGTGCACATGACTCTCCCAAAAAGCGAATTATTCAAATCTGGGGAGGGTACAGTGGCCCTGAGAGCTTAACGCACTGCAACTTAAGAAAACCCGCGCAAATAGATGAAACACAAGCGAATTAAGAAAACATCTTCACCAATTTGATGACACAAGTGCAGCATTTAGAAAACACGCTGCAAATCCAGGCGTGTCGAACGAACTGCATCCCAAAACGCTTAGATTAGAAAAATACAACCGCATTAGCCAAGTCAAGTCAAACTTTATTTATAAAGCGCATTTCATACCAGGGCAACACAATGTACTTTACAGAGAAATACAACAAAAGAAAATATATAAAATGTCTGTGCAACCATAAGAACAGTTGCAGAATCAACAAATCTCACAACATGCAGAACATACACGAACGCAGGCGCGCGCACGCACACACACACACAGAAGTCAGTCATAGACTGTAGTGAACAGCGAGGTTTCTAACCTGCTTTTAAAAGTGTTCAGTGTGGGGCCCTCAGGCAGGGTGTTCCATTTACTTAGGCACAGATACAGAAGGCAGCCTCCCCTGCTTTAGAGTTAGTATGAGGGATAGTTAAAATGACCACTACTCAGCGACCTGAGAGTTCTTGTTGGTTTGTGCGTAATGACCATTTATTTTATAAACAGAGCAAAAAAATATATATTATTATTATTATTGTTATATATTGAGGTACAAGGCCATTTAGAGCTTTATATACAAGCAGCATAATCTTAAAATGAATCCTGGTTTTAACAGGGAGCCAATGTAAAGATCTAAGAACAGATGTAATTTGTTCAGACCTTATAGTCCCAGTGAGAATAGGTGCAGTCGCATTTTGGATTAACTGTAGCTGCCGCACAGCTGATTTTGGGAGGCGGGTGAATAGGCCATTGCAGTAGTTTAATCTACTAGCTATGAATGCATGGATTATTTTTATGAAAATATTTTTTAACATGGTAGAAGGCTTATTTTGTGATGTGATTGATATGGCTCTTAAAATTTAGATCGCCGTCTATGATTACACCCATATTTCTGACTTCATCCTTGCTTTCCAGGGACAGAGAATGGAGATGAGCTGTAATTTTCTGTCTCTGAGCCTTTGCAGCAAAGATGAGGATTTTTGTTTTATCTTTGTTCAGTATTGAAAAGTTCTGTGGCATCCATACATTAATATCATTAATTCACTTAGTGAGGGAGTGTATGAGGTGTAGGTCATCCGGAGATTGGGATATCTACAGTTGTGAATAATCTGCATAATTATGGTTATAAATTTTGTGTTTCATTATAATATGTGCAACTGGGAGCATATAGAGATTAAACACTAATGGTCCAAGAATCGAAATTTGAGGCCCTCCACATATATTATTCACTTTGCTCGAGACAAAATCTCCAATGGACACAAAGCACTGCCTGTCCTGTAGGTAGGTTCTGAACCAATTTAGAACCGGGCCAGATAGGCCGACGCATTTTTATAGTCTCCCTAAAAAAATCTGACAGTCAACAGTATCAAAGGCAGCACTGAGATCCAGGAGCAGAAAAACAGATAGTTTTTTATTCACAACTTTAATAAGTGCTGTTTCTGTGCTATGGTCAGGCCGAGAACCACATTAATAAATGTCTTTAAGGCTGTTAATGTTAGATAGTTGTTTGAGGTTAGATAGTTGTTAAGCTGAAGGTAAACTGTTTTTTCAGGTATTTTGCTGAGGAACGGCAGGTTGGAAATGGGCCTGTAGTTGGCAATAACTGTTGCAGCAAGATTGCCCTTCTTCAGGAGTGGTTAAATGACAGCTGTTTTAAATGCTGCAGGAAATATACCTGAATGAAGAGTGCCGTTTAAAATTGCTAATATCTCATATGCTAAGCAGTTAAAAACGTTTTTTCAAAATGTGGTAGGGAGGGGGTCCAGGCAGCAGGTGGAGGACCTGAGCTGACCAACAATATCGTCCAGTTTTTTTTATGTTTAAAGGGACAAAGTGATACATGGCAGCAGTCATATTACTGGAGAACTGGAGAATTGGAGGGTAGGTTCATTTCTCGATGGCGTGGCGATAGTGGCGCCACCCCTAGCGGTCGCCTGCGCCGGCGCTCCGGTTACTTTCTTTCTCTTTAGTATTTTTTTCCTTTTTTTATCACAATGTTCGCCAGAAAAACATCAACAATTAACTCATACGGCCGCGATGCACTCATGGATATAAAAATTTCCCTAAACGAACAACTTTGGGACTTTTTATCCGTGGGAGCAGAGTGGCCGGCGGAAATCCTACGCGGGAACACTCGCAACAACAACTACAACAGAAATGGAGTCGCTGTTCCACGAGCGGGCCCACGGTGGAAGCACCGAGGTAAACGCGGCGGCATTCGGGTCAGAATGAGGACGCAACCTTACCGTCCACCTCTGCCAAGCATCCTTCTTGCCAACGTCCAGTCCCTGGAGAACAAGATGGATGAACTTCGAGCGAGGATTCAATTCCAGCGAGACACGAGGAACTGTTGCGTCCTCTGCCTGACGGAAACATGGCTGACCCCACTGGTGCCGGATGAAGCCATACGTCCAGCCGAGGCCTTCTCCGTGTTCCGCGGCGACAGAACGGGAGAGTCGGGGAAATCCAAAGGTGGAGGCGTCTGCCTAATGGTAAACAACCGCTGGTGTAACGCCAACAACACCAAATTCCTCTCCCACTCCTGCTCGCCGAACCTGGAACAGCTGACCATACTATGCCGTCCATTTTATCTCCCCCGGGAATTCAGCACGGTCATCATTATAGCCGTTTATATCCCACCGCAAGCGGACACCGACGCAGCTCTGTCGGTTCTGCACGATGTGTTGTGCGGATTTCAGAACAGACATCCCGACGCGGCTGTGGTGGTGACTGGGGACTTTAACATGGCCAACCTTAAAAAAGTTCTGCCGAATTTCCACCAACACATCACGTGTTTCACCAGGGGAGACAGAACTCTGGACCATTGTTACACTCCTTACAAGAACGGATACAAGCCCGTCTCGCTCCCTGCTTTCGGGAAATCAGATCACGCCGCAATCTCACTGCTTCCTGTTTACAGGCCTCTGATCGCGCGGGATCTGGTGATGACGAGGGAAGTGAAGCGGTGGACGGACCAATCAGAGGCTGCGCTTCAGGACGCTCTGACTGGCGTAGACTGGGACATGTTCCAAACAAGTTCAAGTGACGTCAGCGAGTTTACGGAGGTTGTAGTAAGTTTCGTGGCTACGCTCGCGGATGAAATCGTTCCCACGGTGAAAGTTCGGATATTTCCAAACCAGAAACCATGGGTTGATAAATCCATCCGCTGCGCTCTGAATGCGCGCACAGCCGCTTACAACGACGGACTTGTATCTGGTAACATGGACAACTACAAAGCGGCGTCGTACAATCTGCGGAGGGCGGTGAGGGACGCCAAATGGACGTACAGAGACACCGTGGAGCTGCAGATGGAGCGGGGGGACACAAGACGCTTGTGGGAGGGGCTGCGAACAATAACAAACTACAAGAGCAGCTCCTCCCCAGCCACGAGTGTGGACGCCTCCCTGGCCAACCAACTGAACTCCTTTTATGCGCGGTTCGAGTCTGGCAGCAGCACCGCTAGCTCGCCGGCTAATTGGAGCTACACCGCTGGGGACGAGCGCGCACTCTCAGTGTCCGTGCACGAGGTCAGGAGGGCTTTGATGCGGGTGAACACCAGGAAAGCTGCGGGCCCAGATGGCATATCTGGGCGAGTACTGAAGACCTGTGCTAACCAGCTAGCTCCGGTGTTCACCACAATATTCAACACCTCCCTGGCTGAATCAGTGGTCCCATCCTGCTTCAAGAGGTCCACCGTCGTTCCTGTCCCGAAGATCGCCTCTCCAACCTGCCTGAATGACTACCGTCCGGTGGCCCTCACCTCGGTGGTCATGAAGTGTTTCGAGAGGCTGATTAGGGATTACATCTGCGCCTCCCTCCCCCGCACCTTGGACCCGTTGCAGTTCGCGTACCGGCAGAACAGATCCACGGATGACGCGGTCTCCCAGGTACTGCACACCACGCTCACGCACCTGGATGGCCAGAAGGGGGCCCATGTGAGAATGCTGTTCATTGATTATAGTTCAGCTTTCAACACCATAGTTCCCACCAGACTGGCTGTCAAGTTGATGGAGCTAGGATTGAATGCTCCGCTGTGCACCTGGATCCTGGACTTCCTCACAGGCCGCCCCCAGGTGGTCAAGGTGGGGAAGTACATGTCAAGCTCCCTCACCCTGAACACAGGATCCCCCCAGGGCTGCGTCCTCAGCCCCCTACTGTACTCCCTGTACACACATGACTGTGTGGCCAGGTCCAGCTCCAACACCATCATCAAGTTTGCTGACGACACCGTGGTCGTGGGCCTGATCACCGACTGCGATGAGAAGGCCTACCGCGAGGAGGTGGCTGACCTGTCACTCTGGTGCCAGGACAACAGCCTACACCTGAACGTCAGCAAAACCAAGGAGCTGATTGTGGACTTTAGGCGTGGATCACAATCGAGGACGCACGCGCCCTTGTGGATTAATGGGACTTCTGTTGACAGGGTGAGCAGCTTCAGATATCTGGGAGTCCCCATCACAGAGGACTTAACATGGACTTAACACACAGACACTCTGGTGAGAAAGGCGAGGCAGCGTCTCTACCACCTCAGGCAGCAGAGGAAATTCCGGGTCTCGGTGAGGATCCTCAAGTCCTTCTACTCTGGAGCAGTGGAGAGCATCCTGACAGGCAACATCACTGCCTGGTTTGGGAACTGTACTGCCCAGGACAGGCGGGCCATGCAGAGGGTGGTGCGTTCAGCTGAACGTACCACTGGAACTACCCTCCCCCCCTTGCAGGAGTTATACACCAGGAGGTGTAGTAGCAGAGCCCGTAGGATCATGAAGGATCCTCATCACCCCAACAACGGACTGTTCCAGCTGCTGCGGTCAGGCAAGCGCCTCCGCAGTCACGCAGCGAGAACAGAGAGACTGAGACAGAGTTTTTTCCCGCACGCCATCAGAACTGTCAACGCTGACCTCACCAGGGGTCCTAACTGAGCCATGCACTAGGCTCCACTACCTACTGTACTATATGTAGCATACTGTACCGCATACTGTGTCACTGTTCAGGGTTGTTCGTGATGCCGTATTGCTGCGCCGTACTGTTGTATACTGTGCTGTATTATCCCAAACACTACCTCACACTATTCACATTCACATGCCACTTTAATTCACATGCCACTTTAAATGCACATATCTGTATATACATAGGCATATTCCTTCTATCTATTCCATTTTATTTCAATTTATTTTTATTGTATTTTATTCTTTATATTTTTATCTTATTCTATAAGTATTCCACTTACTGTATTACGTTTTAGGAGTCAGTTAGTCGGTCTATTAGAAAGGAATTTTCTACTTTTTATTTTATTTTATTTTTTATTTTTTCCTAGGACATATTGTGTGCTATCACCGTTGCATTACATTTCACTGCATATATGTATGGAAGTATGTATATGTATGTGACAAATAAAAAATCTTGAATCTTGAATCTTGAATCTTGAATGTTGAGGCACTAATATTCTCTGATAGCTATAATTTTGTTATTGAAAAATGTAGCAAATTCTTTTTTCAGTGGAGAGCATCTCTGACGGGGTTGTAGATGGTGGATTAATAAATCGATCAACAGTGGAGAAGAGCCCTTTACTATTGTTGATATTTTCATGAATGATTGTAGAGAAAAAAGACAGTCTGACCAGTTTAATTTCTTTGTTGTACTGATTGAGTTTATCCTTGTTCATTTCATGGTGAACCTGAAGTTTTGTATTTCTCCACTTTCGTTCTGCCTGGAGACAGAGCTGGGGAATGGAGCGGTTGTAAGCTGCCTAACAACCGCTCCATTCCTCCAGGGGGCTTTTCATTTTTCTATGTTTTTGGTTTTAATAGGTGCAATGTTATCAATGATATTTAGAATTTTTGAGTTGCGGTTCTTCACAGGATCCTCAGTTGATGATGCCATGAACAGCGGTAACTCATTTACAATTCTCTGAAAGGATTCAATGGTATTTTTGTTAATGAGACAAATTTTTCAATGGATCGGGTACCCCTCTGTTGTTCAGGAAAAGCAGACACATAAAAAGATATGCAACAGTAATCTGAAATTGCAACATCCATGACACAAGTTACAGTGATATTATTGTTAGTTCTTTTGATATGACCAAGTCCACAGTATGCCCCTTATTGTGGGTGGGTGTAGAAACATGCTGAGTGAGGTCAAATGCCTCCACTAGGCAAATTAAGTGTTGAGCATCTGGGTCTGCTTGATTGTCAACATGAATATCAAAATCACCTGAGATAATCACACAATCATAATCAGTGGAGACCTTGGACAGTAGCTCAGAGAATTCATTAAGAAAGCCACATTTAGATTTTGGTGGCCGATAGACAGTCATGATTATAATCGGAGCACTGCAGTTTATAGATATAGCAAGGTGTTCAAAAGACATGAATTCTCTGAGGAGGATTTTCTTGCAGCTATAGATATCAGAGAAGACAGCAGCTATTCCTCTGCCTCTTTTATCAGATCTAGTGGTTTGGATGAATTTGAAGTTAGGAGGTGTTGTCTTAATGAAGACGACTGTGCAATTTCTGTCCAGCCAGGTCTCAGTCAGTAGAGTGAAATCGAGGTTATGCTTATTTATAAGGTCATTAACTAAAAATGAGTTTTTTGTTAGTGACCGGACAACCTAAAGCCATTTTTATTGTTCTCGGTGTATGGCGTTGTGGTGGACTAATAGTTGAAGTCCGAACCGGTAATATATTGTTTTGGTTCCTTTATGGTACAGGCAAGTTACATTATTTGGGTGTATGGTTTATAATTACAGGAATTTGTAAAGCAGAGTGACAGTCATTAATGTTAGCAGAGTGGATCGGACTCACCAAACATCAGTAGTGAAGAGAGGATTTCAACGTAAGTTCCATGCTTATGGCGAGGAGACGGTATTCGTGAAAGTTTGGATGTACTCTGAAGACGTTTGGACGGCTTAAGAAGGTGCCAAAGTTGTCCACAAATGGTACAGTGAGGGAGTAACAGTATCCCTATAGCCATGTGTATAGCTGAAGGACGCATGTGAATTTTAGGTCTCCAAAGCTGGGACATGGGAGTGGGCCAGAGATGATGAACCGTGGGGTCTGACTCTAGAGGACTGTCAATAAGCTTCGTAAAGTCCTCTTTAAGAGTCTCCGATTCTTTGTTCCTGAGATCGTTGGTTCCGACATGGATGAAAACAGTGGAGGCAGACAGGTTTTGATCCAGCAGCTGTGGGATTTTGGAGTCTAAATCCTGGACGCGGGTACAAGGGTTCAGAGGGTTTTAGCCACAGGCCGGGTAATGTGTCGAACCATGGAGGAGCCAACGACGTACACGGATTGAGGCCCGCCAGCAGAGGAGTCCCGAGGGACAGCAGCAGCAGCTGAGCAAGGAGAGCACCGTCTTCCTGGAGGAGGCCCAGGCAGGTGGTCCAAATCAGTGGCTGCAGTAATATTAGGCTAACGTTACAGCGAAAGTAGATTAACTGTAGAAATGGTTCCATGCAAATGTTGTGTATTTTTACACACACGGGTTCAAGCAAGGGCTAGCAGACCTATCAATCCATCATTGAATCAAGTTCAAAGAATTAACAGATAGAGAGCTCCGATTTGTAACATTGAATGTAGTCTACCATGTATGGAACACCAGTTTTCAAACTTAATGGCTGAGTAATGAGTAATTTCCTTGATAAAATTCTAGAATAGACAACCCGGCTCATAGTCCCAAAAATGTAATTATTTGATCGTGTCTCGGAGCACGACTGACAGGTCTGTGTTTATCTGAATGGATCTATTGAATAATCTATTGAATAGTCTAATAAATTCAAGGTTGGGTGAGAATAGGGATATAGGGTCATCTATGAAAATCATTCATGGATACAATTTAACTATAAATATGTCAATGTTTATTTATGATATACTGTACATATAGCTTGCATGCAGGCCTTGCTGAAAATTTGAATGCACCCAACAGCCAGTGCAGTAAACATTTCCATGGCAACAACGAGCTCCACCAGATGTCGCTGTTATACTTTGGGATTGTCGGTAGTGTGGCCCTGAGAGCTCAACGCACTGCAACTTAAGCAAACACCTGCAAATTAAGAAAAACACAACTGCATTAACAGAAGACAAAAAGCATTAACAGAAAACACAAACGCATTAACAGAACTGTAGAAGTACCACAGTACTTCTCCACGACATCAAATAAAACATGTTTTTCTGAGAACAATGTTGATATCGTACAGACTTATGGCTTCTACAGGAACAAAAACATTTCTTTACGCAAAAATACAGTAACACCAAAGTTAAACAAAACATAAATGGCTTCTTGACAAAGTATGCATGGTATGCTCTTAAAGGGGACGTACTGTATTATGAAAAAAGTGAGTTTTTCCTAATAGGTCACCTTTCAGTTTTTGTGCACATACATTTGGGTCTCTGATGGGCCTACTAACATACAAACTGTGAAATAAAACAACCCAGGCATTTTTTTTTAGTATTACAACCGTGACCCATCTGAGTATCTCCACCCACGGCTGAAGAAATACCTTTGCGAAGGTGCGGCTTTTTTTCGACCAAATCACATACCAGCGCAGATCAAATCATACCAACTGTCCCTGACAAAATTGCAGACGTGGGAAATGTCAAAATTTAGAAAATAATTGTGCTGTATTTTTCTTTTGTTGTTTAGCTCTAACTAATGCTAATGCTGTACGTACCTTCAACTGCTGCTTCTACCGCGAGAGATCTGGGCTCACTGCTAAGCATATCATCTGGTTGACCGAGGTCACTCCGTGTACTTCAACCTTGGTAACAACAAATACCGTCCCACTCTAGGCAGCTACAGAAAGAGGCGAGAGTTGTTGCTGACAGAATGAGAGCGACCGAGTGTTTCCAGGGGCTGGTGGGTTTTTTTTGGGCTATGGCAGTCACTCATGGGGGTAAGTGAAATATTTACAGACCAGGTTGGTCTGATTGAAATCAGGAATTGGTTGATTTCTGTGTTTTAATCCTGGCCACCGTCTACTGTATAGAGGAGTGTATAAACGAGTATGAATCTATAGAAACTAATAATACTGTAATACTGTTTTATTCACATTCTATTCAATTTAACAAATCTAACTCTAACCCTAGACAGATCAACAAAATATCTGCTTCAGTAAAACTGAAACTGATAGTAAAAGTTAAGTCTTAAATCATATAATATTGTTATATAATCATGTTATTGAACAAAATCATTTAGAATAGTATTATAAGATAACCTTATAGAAAAAGTATAAGCAATACAATGAAATCAACAGCAGCAATGCAGCATTTTGTGAATGTATAACTAGCTTTACAAATGTAAGACTGAGTGAACTTTGGCCACGGGTTATACTTAACTGAAAGTGCTGGGCCAGGAAGATTAGCTCAACTATAAAATACTGTAGAGCTCCTAAAATAAGTCCTGAAAATAAATGGCAGTCATGACACAGTCAAGTGGCGGTCACCTTACAAAGCTGTCAGGCCGCATTCCTGCACACATTGAAACCAGTCATGAAGGACATATTGTTTCCTTATGTATTTATTTATTTATTTTTTAAATCTATTAGCACAAAGGAAGTGATAAAACAAAAGAAAATGGAAATAGACATAGCAGGAGTTGTGCAGGAGAGGTAAGAAACCCCAAAGGGCTTAAGTAAAACCTCCCCTCTAGGATTTACCATTCATCCCAACACTATGGATATTTGTTTTCTGAACATAATGCGATCAAAAAGAAATAATAATAAAAAATAAAAAATAAATGGGGTGTATGTATGTTTTTTGTCTTAATTTGTTTTATTTGTTTGTTGAATTGAGCAGAAAAATATGTTTTCTGAGGTGAAACAGAAAGCATCCATTAAAATTCCATTAAACCGAAATGTCAAGGGAGATTGAGAGTATAACTCACAGAGGGCCAAAGAAATAAATGAAGAATATACATGTGCAAATAAATACTTCTCTCAGTTTAAATGGTAGGTGCCCTATTTTTCAACCCAGGCCTTATTAAAATGTTGGTTCCTGTCATTTATAGCTCTTCATAGCACAGCCTCACTGAACACTTTACTATTTAGAAACTTGGGGCAAAGTAATAAAAGCTCAGTTAGGCAGTCTTTAAATGTTATACGTAACATATATATATATATATATATATATATATATATATATATATATATATATCCCCACCCTGACCCCAGGTTGTCAGGGTGGGGAAGCTCATGTCAAGCTCCCTCACCCTGAAACCAGGATCCCCCCTGGGTTGCGTCCTCAACCCCCTACTGTACTCCCTGTACACACATGACTGTGTGGCCAGGTCCAGCTCCAACACCATCATAAAGTTTGCTGACAACACCGTTGTCGTGGGCCTGATCACCGACTGCGACGAGAAGGCCTACCGCGAGGAGGTGGCTGACCTGTCACTCTGGTGCCAGGACAACAGCCTACACCTGAATGTCAGAAAAACTAAGGAGCTGATTGTGGACTTTAGGCGAGGATCACAATCGAGGACGCACGCGCCCTTGGTGATTAATGGGACTTCTGTTGACAGGGTGAGCAGCTTCAAATACCTGGGAGTCCACATCACAGAGGACTTAACTTGGACTTTACAAACAGACACTCTGGTGAGAAAGGCGAGGCAGCGTCTTTACCACCTCAGACAGCTGAGGAAATTCCGGGTCTCGGTGAGGATCCTCAAGTCCTTCTACTCTGGAGCAGTGGAGAGCATCCTGACAGGCAACATCACTGCCTGGTTTGGGAACTGTACTGCCCAGGACAGGCGGGCCCTGCAGAGGGTGGTGCGTTTAGCTGAACGTACCACTGGAACTACCCTCTCCCCCTTGCAGGAGTTATACACCAGGAGTTGTAGTAGCAGAGCCCGTAGGATCATGAAGGATCCTCATCACCCCAACAACGGACTGTTTCAGCTGCTGCGGTCAGGCAAGCGCCTCCGCAGTCACACAGCGAGAACAGAGAGACTGAGACGGAGTTTTTTCCCGCACGCCATCAGAACTGTCAACGCTGACCTCACCAGGGGTCCTCACTGAGCCACACACATAGGCTCCACTACCTACTGTACTATATGTAGCATACTGTACCGCATACTGTGTCATTGTTCAGGGTTGTTCTTGATGCCGTATTGCTGTGCCGTACTGTTGTATACTGTGCTGTATTATCCGAAACACTACCTCACCTTATTCACATGCCACTTTAATTCACATGCCACTTTAATGCACATATCTGTACATACATAATTGCCTATTCCATATACATAAGCATATTCCCTCTATCTATTCCATTTTATTTCATTTTATTTTATTGTATTTTATTTTATTCTATATATTTTTATTTTTATTCTATAAGTATTCGACTTACTGTATTACGTTTTAGGAGTCAGTTAGTTGGTCTTTTAGAAATAATTTTTTTCCTAGGACATATTGTGTGTTATCACCGGGTGCGCTACATTACATTTCACTGCATATATGTATGAAAGTATGTATATGTATGTGACAAATAAACCTCTTGAATCTTGAATCTTGAAAATATATATATATATATATATACCTATGTAAAGAAACGTTTGCAGATCGTGCATTTTATAAGGTTTTTATTGTCTCATTTGCACCTCCAAAATGTAGCTCTTTTGGCCACATCTGCACGGACATAAAAGACTAGAAACAAGTTGAACCCCTTCCCACTGACAACTTTCTGTAGCCTACACTACGCTTTGGCTGTACACCGGAAAAAAAGCAAAAGTATTTTTTGGATAAAATAGGTCATTGACATTTATTCAATGCAGGTTCAAAATGTCTCCTGGTTGGCTTACGCCAGGTATTCTCCCTGGCCTCAGTTTGGTGTTGGGGGTATGTGGTGTGGTTTGAGCAGCCACACCAGACCTGGATCTAGGTAACTGGGGTCAGAGTGGCTGCATACTGTACCTGTTGCCAGTTGGTTGGTCTAACGAGCAGCAGGTAAAACCCCCATCCCCACACACACTCAGGAGAGTAGCCCGTATCATGACACATGTCCATCTGCGCCCGGGCTAATTCCACCTACCCCACTCTCTACAATAAACTGGTGTTTACAACCCCCTGTCTTCTGTGTCTCTGTGCCGGAGGTCCCTGGACACGCCACTTGAGTCGCGAGTGGTAGGCGTCACTGTCGCAGTGATCATTTTAGGCTCAAATGTTTGCCCCATTGGAATACATTTAATCACGGTGAGAAGCTGGAGCAGAGTGGTACGTTTCTCAAGCGTAAAGCGTTCAGTGAGGTTGTGCATCTGTTATAAATGATGGGAAACAACATTTTCATAAAGCCTGGGTTGAAAAATACCAAATCTATCCTGTAATCACTTTTTTATATATTTTCAAGTTGTTTATTTGTTTATGTTCTCATATTTATAAAGGTTATTCTTGATTCATTGTTGCATTCATTTATTATTATGGCTCTTATAATGTCCCATAGCAGATGTACAGTGTATATTTGCAAAAGGCTGACACTAATAGAAGACACCAATTCTATGTCCTCATTAAGTTTATTGAATTTAATATATTCAAGTATTTTCTTTAATATTTGCTAATCTAGCCACTGGGGTGCACAAGCCAGTGTATCATCAGTGCCGGTCCCAAGATGAATAGAGAGGGTTTGGTCAGGAAGGGAATCCCCTAACGGGAGCAGCCGAAAGAAGAGGATGATTTTCCTTAATATTTGCTGTTGTTGGTATTGTTGTTCAGTAAAACTTCTATTCTCAACTTTTCTTTCCTCATATAAAACATTTAATTAATCTGCTGTTTTATTATGAGGATCTTTAAAACTCACACATTTAAGACAAGGAGGCCAAGACAAACTTCCCAGTTCTTATGCTTGTAATTGATCCAACCGGCTGTGATTTCTTGCTCTAGGTGCTTCAGATATACCACTTATATCCTGTTTGTTCGGGGGGAGATGCCTGCTGCCGTGCAGTTTTCACCCGTCCACGGAGGAGATCATTCACTGGCTCCTGGTGACCACAACAAACATCCAGGTCCACTCATACTACGAAGGACAGGACCAATTCATGTACCAGGAAGAGCGCTTCAAAGGACGAACCTCCCTGCAGCTCGACCAGATCTCCGTTGGCAACGCGTCGCTCACACTGACTGGGGTGACGCTGCAGGACGCGGGCAAATACAAGTGCTACACCAGCACCACTGCTGACCATAAGCAGTCTTTAATGAACCTGAAAGTGCAAGGTAGTGCACGAGCCTCACTTATTATGTTAATGCTGTGTTTTGAGAGATTATTACGAGTTGGAATTAAACGACAACCGCAGGAATGAGAATAAATAATTTAACAATATCGATTTGTTAGGATGAGCTACGAGTTACGCTGTTTGCTTTTTCTTGATATACATGTTAAATCTGTTCTAACCAGACTCACTTGATACGCACACGGTGCCACAAGACATTTCTGAGACTGATATTTGATTCATATACTTTTTTTAAATGCATCTTCATTTGTACATAATCCCTTTGGAGCGCTTCCTATGCTCTATTTAAGAATAAACGAAGCTGATGAAATATTCAAGTTCACATGGAACAGTTGCAGAATAGAGTCAGCGAGATTCATATTTAGCCTCAATCTGTTGCTTTGAGGCCTAAATGTGAATTGTAACACAACACATGAGTGATGCTGGCTCCAAAATCATAACAAAAGGAAAAAAATTAGAAAAGTTATCACATTCTTCAATTGCTGGGACCTAAAACAGCGTCATGGGCAAAAAAAGGTTGAGAACACTTGACAATTGATTTGTTTTGATGTTGCAATCGAAAAGTGGGTGACCTTTGACCCAATCGAGGCCACCTGCAGACCACATTACAACTCGTGCGTCCCTCTTGCCTTGTTGCAGCTCCGGTTGGTGCGGTCGTCATCGAGCTGGTGACGGACACCGTCACCTGCAGCTCAGCAGGGATCTACCCGCAGCCCGAGCTGGCCTGGTCCACCAGCCCCTCCACAGGTTCAGGACTGAACCAGAATACCACCACGGTCCATCACAATCTCCAGGGGCTCTATAACATCAGCAGCTCTTTAAAGATCACGGCGACCGACGACGTAGCGTCGGCCTACACCTGCATCGTCCGCACTGACGCAGGAACCAGAAGAGCCACGATAAGGCGACTGCGTAAGTTGACGTACTGTGTTCGTACATAATCAGCCCCATTTCTCAGTTTTGGAAATGTGTTAGTGAGGTGGTTTAAATGACCACAGTGGCAGCATAGTCTGGAAGGATTGAAGAAAATGAAAGCGCTTGTAGTTTCTTGATGAATTTGATGTGTTGATAAAGAAGGAGATTTATGACAAAAGAACAGCATCAGACCAGACTTGCCTAAGACGTCCAGGAGAGAACCGAGCCGGATGGATTCTCTGTCGAATGAAACTCGGGCAAGTATTTTATGCTTGCCCAAAGACAACGTTGACCATTTGGTTTCCCTACATAGGTCACAGGTCACATTTCACCTCCCTTTTCACCGGGAGGTGATAAGGGAGGGATATTGTTGCTGCACAGGCTTGCTTTCTTCGTAATTTTTTTTCTCAAAAGCAAATAAGTTTAAAATAAAGTTAGGATTGGTCTGGAGATATGAACATTGTTGCTGTTTATTTATGCTTGCGGATCCATAATGGGGGACATCAAAATTAATTGGAGATTGAGGTTTGAAATCAAAGGTTAATAAATGTAATCCTCCTCCTCAGTAGTATCTCTTTCAATGAATGAAGCTAGATTTTTCAGTGTATACATGTGCTCGTCTCTGAAATATACCAATATCTCAACTTATCTCCATTTTTCTGTCCATCCCTCTGTCCCCTCATTTTCCATCCATCCATTTTTCAGCTACAATTAAAGTTACCGCCAATAATGAGGTAACAATCGACTGCAACACCTCAATGGCTGCCATGGAGGGTTTCCATTCCATCACATGGACTTTCAACCACACCCAGATCATCTGGGATAAAGGACAAGCCACGACCCCGACCCAGGGAAACTGGGGTGGGGAGGTGAAGGGCGTGTCCGACACAGGCAGCTTAAGGCTCCGTGTCTCCTCAGCCGAGGAGAGCGAAGGGACATACACATGTGAGCTGAGGAGCGACGCTGGGGAAACATACGTGACCAACACCGTGCTGGACATTTCTGCAGCAGCAACGGGAGGCAGTGGTGGGCACCACCCTATTATACTTTCAGTTCAACTCCACTCCCATTTTCTGCTAAACAATTCGGATTTATCATGAGGATGAGATGATATTGTTTGATAGGTTCTTCATAACACTTTCCATAATAATCAGGACGCTTGTGTTTACTTGTCCAGGTATTTATGCACCGAGTGACCGAGTGTTGCTGTCAGGACATTATTGGTGGGATGGATTCCAAAAGGGTTCTGCAGTGTTTGCATGTATTTTGAATGCTTTTTCTTATCACATTATTAACGACAGAAAGAATGATCCACTTTATTTACCTTGTTTTAAAGGAGCGGTGTGTAAGATTCTCTGGTGTTGTATCTCTAGCTGCTGAGACGGTGGGTAAACAACCTTCAATTGCAAAATGTTTATCAACTGACCCTCCAGGGAACGTAGGAGATGGCGGACAGAAAAGGCAGGACCTGGACGGACGGGCAGGAAGCCTCCTTCTCAAGGGCCGGGAGCAGAGGCGGTTGGAAGCCGTAGGCACACTGGAAGGGGGAGAGGCCTGTGGCCGAACTGGTCAGGGTGTTGTGGGCATATTCCATCCACAAAAGCTGCTCGGACCAGGACGATGGGTGTTGTGATGTCATGCAGCGAAGGGCCGTCTCCATCTCTTGGTTCTTCCGCTCTGTTTGGCCTTGGACTGGGGGTGGTACCCTGAAGAGAGGCTGACGGTGCACAGAACTCCCTCCAGAAGACAGAGGCGAACTGGGGTCCCCGGTCAGATACAACATCTACCGGGATGCCATGGAGGCGGACGAAGTGGTACAATAATAGCTCGGCGGTGCCCTTGGCCGACGGGAGCTTCGGTAGAGGCACGAAGTGAGTCATCTTGCTAAACCGGTCCACCATGGTCAGGATGGTAGTGTTGCCGCTAGACGGTGGCAGACCGGTGACGAAGTCCACGGAGATGTGAGACCAGGGGCGATGAGGAACTGGCAGTGGGTGTAGGAGACCAGCAGGAGCAAGAAGAGAGGGTTTGTGCTGGTTACAGGTGGGGCAGGCATTGACGAACCCTCGGACGTCCTCACCCAGGGAGGGCCACCAGAAGCGACGCTGGACGACTTCCTTCATCCGCTGGATCCCTGGGTGGCAGGTGAGTCGGGAGTTGTGGGCCCACTGGAGAACCTCGGACCGGAGGTCAGGCAGGACGAACAGACGGTCGGGCGGACATGCGCTGGGTCCAGGTTGGTCCTGGGCGGCGGCTCTGACCTTCTCTTCCACCTCACAGGTGAGTGTGGCAACTAGACGGGAGGACGGTAGAATGGTGTCAGGGTCAGCAGCGTCTTCCTCCTCCTCCTGGAACTGCCGGGACAGGGCGTCAGGTTTGATATTGCGTGATCCCGGCCGATAGGAGAGGGAGAAATTGAACCTTGTTAGGAAGAGCGCCCAACGGGCCTGACGGGAGTTCAGTCTCCTGGCAGACTGGATATACTCAAGGTTTTTGTGGTCAGTCCACACCAGGAACGGCAGCTGGGTTCCCTCTAGCCAGTGTCGCCACTCCTCCAGGGCCAATTTGACGGCGAGAAGCTCCCTATTCCTGTTGTCGTAGTTCCTCTCAGCCGGGGTTAAACGCCTGGAGAAGAAGGCACAGGGATGAAGTTTCTGGTCGGAGGCTGTTCTCTGGGACAGAACAGCTCCGACTCCCACGTCGGAGGCGTCCACTTCAACCACGAACTGCCGTTCAGGGTCAGGCAATACCAGAATGGGGGCTGAAGTGAACCGTGCCTTCAGGGCCAGGAAGGTGTCATTGGCGATGGCGGACCACCGAAACGGCACCTTGGAGGAAGTAAGGGCTGTGAGGGGGGCAGCCACCATGCTGTAGCCTTGGATGAACCTACGATAGAAGTTGGCAAAACCGAGGAAGCACTGGAGTTGTTTGCGGGTGTCCGGGGCGGGCCAGGTGGTGACGGTGGAGACCTTGGTGGAGTCCATCTGGATGGTCCCCCTCCCTACGACGTACCCCAGGAAGGAGACGGACGGGACGTGAAACTCACACTTCTCCGCCTTCACAAAAAGTGAGTTCTCCAGGAGGCGCTGCAGGACCGTCTGGACGTGGTGGACGCGCTCAGCTTGGGATCGGGAGAAGATCAGGATGTCGTCGAGGTACACGAAGACGGATATGTTGAGCATGTCCCTGAGCACGTCATTGACCAGGGCCTGGAAGACGGCGGGGGCGTTGGTGAGACCAAAGGGCATCACCAGATATTCGTAGTGACCGGAGGGAGTGTTGAACGCCGTCTTCCATTCGTCCCCCTCTCGAACCCGGACCAGATGGTAGGCGTTGCGTAGGTCGAGCTTGGTGAACACCGTGGCCCCCTCCAGGAGTTCGAAGGCTGATGAGATGAGGGGCAGGGGATAGCGGTTCTTGACCGTAATGTCGTTGAGACCGCGATAGTCAATACAGGGGCGAAGCGACTTGTCCTTCTTCTCCACAAAGAAGAAGCCCGCCCCCGCCGGGGATGAGGAGGGACGGATGATGCCCGCCGCCAGAGCATCGTTAATATAGGTGTCCATGGCCTCTCTCTCCGGGGCGGAGAGGGAGTACAGGCGGCCTCTGGGGGGGTGGAGCCGGGCTGGAGGTCGATGGCAATATCGCATGCCCTGTGCGGGGGATGTCGCCTTGGCCTTGCTGAAGACTTCCCTGAAGTCGAGGTACTCGGCGGGGACCCCCAACATGTCGGGTGCAGAGCTGGAGCTGGTGGGTGGCTGAGGTGTGGCGGCTTGCTTCAGGAAGACCTGATGGCACGCAGGACTCCATCCCAGAATAGCCCCTGTGGTCCAGTCGAGGTGTGGGTTGTGACGCCGGAGCCAGGGGAACCCCAGGAGGAGAGGGTGACGAGGTGAGTGCAGGATGCAGAACTGTATCGTCTCCTGGTGGTTGCCGGACAGGAGCATGCGGATGGGCACGGTCTGATGGGTGACTGTCGCCAGGGGCGGCCATCCAGGGCAGTGGCAGGTACCGGAGAAGGCAGGAGAACTCGACCAACACCCAGCTGCCGTGCTAGGTTATCGTCGATGATGTATACATCGGAACCAGATTCAATAAGTATGGCAAGGGAATGTGAGCCTTGGGGCAAGAGCAGCTGAGCCTGGCAGAGGGGGCGTAGGTTGGAGGGGGATTTGGAGGTGTGGCTCACCAGGACCTCCTCCCTCACTGGTGAGCCCGGCCCCTTTACCGGACACCCGGAAATGTAGTGTCCAGCTAGACCGCAGTAGAGGCAAAGGTTCCCCACCCGACGACTCTCCTTCTCCTCTGGGGTGAGGCTGGACTGGCCAACCCGCATGGGAGAGGCCTCACTCATGGGTTGACGGGCCGGAAGAGCTGGCGGCCTGGAGGAACCTGGAAGACGGGTTGCTGGGCGGCGCTCCACTTGCCTCTGACGCCTCTCTCGCTGCTGGGCCTGGATGCGTCAGTCGATACGGGAAGCAAGCTCAATGATGCCATCGAGAGAGGTGGGCAGGTCGTGGGAAACTAGCTCATCCTTCACGTACACTGCTAATCCCATCAGGAACGCGTCAATCTGGGCTGCCGGGTTCCACTCGCTCAGTCGAGCCTGGGTGCGGAAGTCGATCGCGTAATCGACCACGGAGCTGAACTGATCGAGAGCGATGGCGAGCTTCTGGACCTGGCAGCTAGCGTGGCAAGCCCTTGCTCCTGGCTAGCCGCTGCTAGCCGAACGTCCGCTGAGGTGGAGGCTCGGACAGCCTCCTGGTGTTGGAGCTGTGACTCCACCCTTCCCAGGCGTGCCAGCAACTTTGTGTGCTGGGTCCATTGTTGGCCGGATTGTTCTGTAACGGGTGTGGTTAAGACTCAATTGCAGCACAAAGACAGGCAGGGATATTTGGTAATGTCTTTTATTTGTAGAGCGGACGGAAGACAGGCAGGGGGCAGGCAGGATACATCGTCGGGGACAGGCAGGTTCGATAACGAGGAGTGCAGACAGAAGACAGGCGGAGTGGCAGGCAGGATACGTGGTCGGAGCGAGGCAGAGTCGGTAGCGGGGAATCAGTCCGGAGAACGCTGGAGATTCTGGTGCAAGCATCGAAGACAATCTGGCAATGAGTGACTCTTGAGAGAGGCATATATAGGGGTTAGATTGCAGATCTGGAACAGCTGTGTGCGCAGGTGAATAGAGTTGGGCTAATGGGACAGGTAAGGAGAGGGAGGGGAAAGTAGAAGAAGGCAGAGATCATGACAGCATCAATAATGTCCTGACAGCAACACAAGGTCCCTCCTTACATAAGGGAGATTCTGGTGGTTTTGTGGTTGTTGTTGTTGTATTGTGGTTGTTTCTCCACTTGTGATGGCAAAATTGTCAACACACTGGTTCTACGGTTTCAGATAGAAGTAGATGGCCATTGATCCCTGTCATAATCGTGTTGTGTGGATTCCTAATCATAACTTTGGTGTACTGCTTAAGAAGGAGACCATGGATAGGTAAGACCTCTGGCTGCCCATTTATTCAGCAACACATTTTGCTTGTCTTGTACAGTACACTGTCATGATGTTGGTAAAATGGTTCTTAGACTCACAACATACATATGTTTGCTCAGGCAGCGCTGTGAATTCAGGACAAGGAAACTCAGAGACGGTAAGGATTCATGTGTTATCGTACAATAAGGTGCTGCCATGCAGTCTCATCTGTATGACTGACTGTGTTTACACTTTGTCGTCACTGTAAGTTGTCTCAGGAATAAACTCAAGTTTCTTCCTCAGCCCAGAGAACAAGTGGGGTTGGAAATAATACGCCATAACGGTGTCGAACGGCAAACCCCTGAGCAAGGCAGCTCCGAAGAAATGCCTTTAAAAGAAGAAGCCCGATGAACCTGAAACCTGTAAAGCCTTCTGGTCCTTTGTGGAAAGTCTGTATTGCAGTGTTGAATGGGAAAACCTGACAGTGGATTACCAAGTACGGTTTGAGGATTACCAAGCAACAGGCAAGAAAGAGGCTGGATTAAAATGGGTTTTTCACAAGAAACAAAAGCCAAGATGTATTTTGACAATCATATTTATTTTGGATTATCTTCACAATGGATTTATTTCCGTATCCGTATTATCATTTTTTTCATGAAGGCACCTGGACCCGACATATGGACTTTATATCATGGTTCCTTGAGATGTCTGAGATCTGCATGTGTGCACTAACCCTGGGCATTCGCACGCCTGATGCAGCGAAAATGAAGAAATCTCTGCGCTGGTAACCAGGAAGCACCACTGTGCCGCACAGCACTAGTGTAATGTGAGAGCTCGCTGGGTTTGCCATGAAAAATGTTTCCATTTTGAATGAATTCCACTTAAAATACAAAAAAATATTATATATATATATATATATATATATATATATATATATATAATGGCAACTAGGTCTTCTAGATCAAAATTGCAAGGCTGCACAAATCCATCTTATTCATCAGTTCCAGCAGAATAGCGGCTGTTAGCAATAGTTCAACAGAACAAGTTTCACACGGAAAGTGGGGAATAATCGTAGTAATGTAAGGTTCGACTCTTTTTTTGAGATACGGTTCGCTTGGCAACTCACTCAGTAATAAGAGACGTTCAATTTCAAATCGAATGAACAAACTGAATGAAACAATCTGTTGGCACCGTGCTCCAGCGGGTTATCTCCCAAATAGGAGCCTTTCTGTGTGGAGTTTGCATGTTCTCCCCGTGCTCACATGGGGTTTCCTCCACCTCACGTCAGTAAGGACCCCCCTCAAAAACATGCACACATCATCGTCTGACCAGCGATGGACACTCATCACCAGGTCCCCGGGCGCGTCCACGTATGCTGCCCACTGCTCCTGGCTGTGGCCCCGGAGGAAGGACAAGCCAGGATGGGTCAAAAGCAGAGGATCCATTTCACCAGCCACCATCAAAGCGTGTGTGTGTGTGTGCAAGTTGCGTGACGAATAAAGACTGTTTCTGTTTCTGAATGACATTGAATTGGAAATACCTCTTTGGAATGTTATTTTCACATTAGTCACTCGGATGAATGTAACCTAGCCTGTAGCCGTGTCTGGAGGCATAGCGATATTAGGCTAATGTTACAGCCAATGTAGATTAACTGTAGAGATGGTTCTATGCAGATGTTGTGTTTTTTTACACACACACACACACACACATGTTCAAGCAGGCGCTAGCAGACTTATCAATCCATCACTGAACAAAGTGAAAAGGATTAACAGATAGGGAGCTCCAATTTGTAAAATCACATTTAGTCGACAATGTATGGAACCCTAGTTTGCAAATTAATTTTTTAGGACCCTGCCCTGTGCTTGTTTGTGCTTGTTGGAATTCTCTGTCCTATCTACTGTGTTGATTCCCTGCCTGTTCTTGGACCCTGGTTCCCTGGCTGTTTCCGGACCCTGGCTCCCTGCTTGTTCCTGGACCCTGGTTCCATGTCTGTTCCCGGACCCTGGTTCTCTGCCTGTTCCTGGACCGTGATCCTCTGCCTGTTTCCTGGGACCCTGGTTCTCTGCCGATAACTTTGCCCTTCACCCTTGCACCTACTCCTGAGCCTCCATTGTGTCTGGCGTTTGGGTTCACCAGACTATATCATAACATAACTAGCTGAGTGATGAGTGATTTCCTTGATAAAATTGTAGAATAGACAAGCCGGCTCATAGTCCCGAAAAATGTATCTATTGAATCGCATCTCAGAGCACGACTGACAGGTGCATGCTTATCTGAATGGATATATAGAGCGGCCATTCTGAGTGGCTGGTACTGCAGTCATGAAAATTAATCTATTGAATGAACTATTAAATTCAAGGTTGGGTGAGAATAGGGATATATGAATTTCATTCATAGATATCATTTAACTATATATATATGTCAATGTTTATTTCTGATATACTGTACATATGGCTTGCATGCAAGCCTTGCTGAAAATTTGGATGTATCCATCAGCCAGTGCGGTCAACAATTTCATTGTAACAGCGAGCTCCACCAGATGTCGCTGTTACACTTAGGATTGTGGGTAGTGTAGTCGGCCCGGAGAGCCCTATGGGCTGCAACATAAGAAAACGCATGCAAATTTAAAAAAACACAACGGAATTAACAGAATACGAACACAGTACTGTAGTACTTCTCCACAACATCACGAATAACACATGTTTTTCTTAAAACCGGTTGATATCATACATACTTATGGCTTCTTCAGTAGCAAAAACGTATTTTACACAATTATTTATAAAGTACTCAAACCCTCACCCGAGACAACTACAATTCTGTGCCATTTTGTTATGCATCTTGATGCAATGGTACGAGGGGTTAAGTAGTTATATTGTAATAAAGAGTAGGTATGGGTGAAAAGCGATATGCATGTGTTACTCGGCGTTCATTTGGTGGGGGGAATGTACCTGCGTTGCCAGAATTTACATATGTAATTTGCAAATCCCTGAATTATGTTAGGCCATTTTAAGTGACACTCCCTAAAAGTACATGTCCAGAGCTGTCCAAAACAGTTGATCTTATTTTGGTACCTCTTTTAATTACTGAGATATAGGGCTTCTGGTTGGGTTTCAAAGCTCAATATCTCTGTTAAGGTTTCACTGAAATTTCTCAAACTTACATACTGTATGTTAACCTACTAGATGAGACCTTTCCAAAAATGTAAAAAAATCAGATTCCATCATTATTCCATTTAGATTATCAATAAATGGTCCTGGAATCTACACTTGGCATCCCATTTTTTTTTTTACGTTGTTGATAAGCAGGTATAACATGGCAAATGTTACACTCATTATTGTATCAGCCAAATGGAATTCTGCAGCACTGCTGCTTGTAATAATCACCTCTGAATCCTCCCAATGACTCATGATTAAAGTCCAATGACCTCATTGATCCCACCCATGGATTATTCAGTGTAATCTCATTTCATTTTATGTTTCCTGTTTGATTGAATGAATAATTGGGTGTGGTTCCAACACTAAGATAGAATCGTGTTTCATATTTAAAGCTGAAGTCAGTTGTCTGTTTATTTTGTTGCCAATCTACTGTGCCACCATGTTTCCAAAGTCGATAAATTCAAATTTCAGAATTTTACAAGATTGAATCTGTATAAATGGTCTTTTAAACAAACCTGTTGTCAGTGGATGTTCCAAAATACAGTAATACCAAAGTTTAACTAAAAATGAATGGCTACTTGACATAGTATTCATGGTATGCTCTTAAAGGGGACATATTATGAAAAATTCACTTTGTCAGTGTTTGTGCACATACATTTGGGTCTATGATGGGCCTACTAACACACAAACGGTGAAATAAAACAACCCAGTCAATTTTTTTGTGAGCTGTCTGTTTCAGAAAGTATTTGATTCAACGAGCTGTTCACATTTGCAGCCCCTTCCTATGTCAAGTTGGGGCTCATTAGAATTAGAACCCCCCCCCCCATGTGAGTATCTCCACCTCATTTGCATTTTAAGTGACACACACACACCGAAACAACCCCTCGAGAACAGGATTGGTTTTCTGTCGAGGCATGTAAGAATGGCTTGAGTGCAAAATCTGGGTGGTAGTTTCAGCAAAAAAAACTTCAAAGACATGTTTTGGGGAGCTCAGAGACCTAATTTAACTGTTTGAAAAGTTCAAGTTCAAGTTCAATGATATGGGACTTTTAAGTATGCAACACCGCTCCCTACAGTAGTTCATGAGTCATGGTACACACAATTTAACAGGGTTATTAACTTGTCATGTGGTAGAGACACAGGTGCAACCCTTAACCTCGAGTAAGTTTTAAGTTCATGCTGTACGTACCTTCATCTGCTCCTCCTACGGTGAGAGATCTGGGCTCACTGCCAGCAGGTAAGCATATCATCTGGTTGAGCGAGGTCACTCCGTGTACTTCAAACTTGGTGACAACAAATACCTTCCCACTCTACGCAGCTACAGAAAGAGGTGAGGCTTGTGACTGACAGGATGAGAGCGACCGAGTGTTTCCAGGGGCTGGTGGTTTTTTTTATGTCTATCACCGTCACTCAAGGGGGTAAGTGAAATATTTACAGTCCAGGTTGGTCTTATTGAAATCGGGAATTGGTTGATTTCTGTGTTTTAATCCTGGCCACCCTCTACTGTTTCGAGGAGTGTATAGATGAGTATACATATAGAGAAATTAATAATTACTGTTTTATTCACATTCTATTCAATTTAACAAATTGAACCCTAACCCTGGATAGAACAACAGAAAATCTGCTTCAGTTAAACCGAAAGTGAAAAAATAGTAAAAGTTAAGTCTTGAATCAGATAATATTCTTATATGAACATGTTATTGAAGAAAATTATTAAGAGTAGTTTTTTAAGATCACGGTATAGTATGTTCAATACAATTAAATCAAAAGCAGCAATGCAGCATTTTGTGAATGTATAACTAGCTTTATAAAGGTGACATGACATTAGCATACTGTACCGCATACTGTGTCACTGTTATGGGTTGTTTGGTCTACATAAGTCTATCCCATATACGTAAGCCTATTCCCTTTATCTATTCTATTTTATTTTATTTTATTTTATTCTATATATTTTTATTTTATTCTATAGTATTCAACTTTCTGCATTACGCTTTAGGAATCAGATTGTTGGTCTAGTAGAAAGAAATTTTCTTAGGTAGCTACTGTGTTCAGTCTAGGACATATTGTGTGTAATCATTGGGTGCGTTGCATTAACATTTGTATGAAAGTATGTATATGTATGTGAAAAATAAACCTCTTGAATCTTGAATGAGTGAACTTTGGCCAATAATTATACTTCACTGAAAGGTCTGTGCCAGGATGTTGGATGGTGACGCAGTCATGACACAGTCAAGTGGCGTTCACCTTCTTAAGCTGCCAGGCTGCATTCCTGTACACACTGAGGCAAAGTAATAAAAGCTCAGTTAGACAGTCTTTATATGTTATACATAACATATATATATATATATATATATATCTATGTAAAGAAACATTTGCAAATTGTGCATTTTATAAGGTTTTTATTGTCTCATTTACACCTCCAAAATTTAGCTCTTTTGACCACATCTGCACGAAAATAAGGGACTAGAAACAGGAAGTTGAACCCCTTCCCACTGACAACTTGCTGTAGCCCACACTACGCTTTGGCTGTACAAAAGGCTCAAACGTTTGCCCCATTGGAATACATATAATAATTACAAAACACATAATTATTCACTTATTATTGTGGCACTTATATTGTCTCGGAGCAGATGTACAATGTATAATAGGCCGACACTAATAGAAGACGCCAATACTATGTCATCATTAATTTTATTGATTATAATATATTAATGCATTTTCTTAAATATTTGCTGTTGTTGGTATTGTTTTTCAGTAAAACTTCTATTCTCAACTTTTCTTTCCTCATATAAAACATTTAATTAATCTGCTGTTTTATTATGAGGATCTTTAAAACTCACACATTTAAGACAAGGAGGCCAAGACATACTTCCCAGTTCTTATGCTTGTAATTGATCCAACCGGCTGTGATTTCTCGCTCTATGCTCTCCAGATATACTACAGATATCCTGTTTGTTCGGGGGGAGTTGCCTGCTGCCGTGCAGTTTTGTCCCGTCCTCAGAGGAGATCATTCACTGGCTCCTGGTGACCACAACAAACATCCAGGTCCACTCATACTACGAAGGACAGGACCAATTCACACACCAGCAAGAGCGCTTCAAAGGACGAACCTCCCTGCAGCTCGACCAGATCTCCGTTGGCAACGCGTCGCTCACACTGACTGGGGTGACGCTGCAGGACGCGGGCAAATACAAGTGCTACACCAGCACCACTGCTGACCATAAGCAGTCTTTAATGAACCTGAAAGTGCAAGGTAGTGCACGAGCCTCACTTATTATGTTAATGCTGTGTTTTGAGAGATTATTACGAGTTGGAATTAAACGACAACCGCAGGAATGAGAATAAATAATTTAACAATATCGATTTGTTAGGATGAGCTACGAGTTACGCTGTTTGCTTTTTCTTGATATAACATGTTAAATCTGTTCTAACCAGACTCACTTGATACGCACACGGTGCCACAAGACATTTCTGAGACTAATATTTGATTCATATACTTTTTTAAAATGCATCTTCATTTGTACATAATCCCCTTGGAGCGCTTCCTATGCTCTATTTAAGAATAAACGTAGCTGATGAAATACTCAAGTTCACATGGAACAGTTGCAGAATAGAGTCAGCGAGATTCATATTTAGCCTCAATCTGTTGCTTTGAGGCCTAAATGTGAATTGGTTAATGAGTGGTGCTGGCTCCAAAATCATAACAAAAGGAAAAAAATTAGAAAAGTTATCACATTCTTCAATTGCGGGGACCTAAAACAGGGTCATGGGCAAAAAGGTTGAGAACACTTGACAATTGATTTGTTTTGATGTTGCAATCGAAAAGTGGGTGACCTTTGACCCAATCGAGGCCACCTGCAGGCCTCATTACAACTCATGCGTCCCTCTTGCCTTGTTGCAGCTCCGGTTGGTGCGGTCATCATCGAGCTGGTGACGGACACTGTCACCTGCAGCTCAGCAGGGATCTACCCGCGGCCCGAGCTGGCCTGGTCCACCAGCCCCTCCACAGGTTCAGGACTGAACCAGAATACCACCAACGTCCTTCCCGATCACCAGGGGCTCTATAACATCAGCAGCTCTTTAAAGATCACAGCGGCCAATGACGTGGCGTCCGCCTACACCTGCTCCGTCCGCACTGACGCAGGAACCAGAAGAGCCACAATAAGGCGACTGCGTAGGTTGACGTACTCTGTTCGTACATAATCAGCCCCATTTCTCTGTTTGGGATTAATTGGAAACGTGTTAGTGAGGTGGTTTAAATGACCACAGTGGCAAAGTCACTTTTAACTGCAAGAACATTAAAAGCAATGCCTCAGTCTGGTGAATACCACCTGGCTCAGTATTTTTTCAAAGCTGCATAACTCCTCCTCAGTATAGTATACCAAACGCATGTTTACAGGTGCTTACGGAGTAAAGAGAAGAAGATATTTTATTGTTTTATATCAACCTATGGCATTTTGTTTCAACGTTAAGCACTTTGGACAAATTGTCAAACTAACATGTGAGGTGGTTTAAATGACCACAGTGGCAGCATAGTCTGGAAGGATTGAAGAAAATGAAAGCGCTGAAAGAGAGATTTGCTTGCAACATTTTCTGTCCTGCTTGGTCCATTTCAGTTGACGTATTTAATGTGTTTTTGAAGGATCCGAGGTAAGATTTCATCATTTGTTGCCGCACAGGCTTGCATTCTTCATAATTGTTTCTCAAAGGTAAATAAGTTTAAAATAAAGTTAGGATTGGTCTGGAGATATAAACATTGTTGCTGTTTATTTGCACTTGCGGATCCATAATGGGGGACATCAAAATTAATTGAGATTTAGGTTTGAAATCAAAGGTTAATAAATGTAATCCTCCTCCTCAGTAGTATCTCAGTCAATGAAAAGCTAGATTTTTCAGTATATTCATGTGCTCGTCTCTGAAATATACCAATATCTCAACTTATCTCCATCTTTCTGTCCATCCCTCTGTCCCTTCATTTTCCATCCATCCATTTTTCAGCTACAATTAAAGTTACCGCCAATAATGAGGTAACAATCGACTGCAATGCCTCAATGGCTGCCATGGAGGGTGTCCATTCCATCACATGGACTTTCAACCACACCCAGATAATCTGGGATAAAGGACAAGCCACGACCCCGACCCAGGGAAACTGGGGTGGGGAGGTGAAGGGCGTGTCCGACACAGGCAGCTTAAGGCTCCGTGTCTCCTCAGCCGAGGAGAGCGAAGGGACATACACATGTGAGCTGAGGAGCGACGCTGGGGAAACATACGTGACCAACACCGTGCTGGACATTTCTGCAGCAGCAACGGGAGGCAGTGGTGGGCACCACCCTATTATACTTTCAGTTCAACTCCACTCCCATTTTCTGCTAAACAATTCGGATTTATCATGAGGATGAATTTATACCGTTTGATAAGTTCTTCATAACATTTTCCATAATAATCAGGACGCTTGTGTTTACTTGTCCAGGTATTTATGCACCGAGTGACCGAGTGTTGCTGTCAGGACATTATTGGTGGGATGGATTCCAAAAGGGTTCTGCAGTGTTTGCATGTATTTTGAACGCTTTTTCCTATCATATTATTAACGACAGAAAGAATGATCCACTATATTTACCTTGTTTTAAAGGAGCGCTGTGTAAGATTCTCTGGTGTTGTATCTCTAGCTGTTGAGACGGTGGGTAAACAACCTTCAATTGCAAAATGTTTATCAACTGACCCTCCATGCACGAGTATAAAAAGTCTAAATCGGTGGTCCAATCAAAACATTTTTATTGTTTTTCACCAAAGATTGACTTTGGTGAGAGTGAGCGACTTGTCAGGCTAAACCTTAGAACGCTATCCTTATTAATTGTTTTACGTTTGAATCATAATTTTTTTATTATTAGTATCATTTGCCCTTTGCATATGGAGCATTTCAAGGTAAATTGAGAAATATTAAAGTTAATTTAAGGTTGTCTACATGTGTGAACGGCCAGAGGAGAGAAAAAGGAGAATCTTACAAAGTGCTCCTTTGAAACGATCGTAAACCTCCAAATATGATGATAAAAAGTGTTCAGGGTAGATGCAAACGCTGCAAAGCCTTGATGAGTCTCTCCCATCAATAATGACCTGACAGCAACACAAGGCCCCTCCTTACATAACATAAGGGAGATTCTGGTGGTTTTGTGGTTGTTGTTGTTGTGTTGTGGTTGTTTCTCCACTTGTGATGGCAACTTGTCAACACACTTGTTCTACGGTTTCAGATAGAAGTAGATGGCCATTGATCCCTGTCATAATCGTGTTGTGTGGATTCCTAATCATATCTTTGGTGTACTGCTTAGGAAGGAGACCACAGATAGGTAAGACATCTGGCTGCCCATTTATTCAGCAACACATTTTGCTTATCTTGTACAGTACACTGTCATGATGTTGGTAAAATGGTTCTTAGACTCACAACATACATATGTTTGCTCAGGCAGCGCTGTGAATTCAGGACAAGGAAACTCAGAGACGGTAAGGATTCATGTGTTATCGTACAATAAGGTGCTGCCATGCAGTCTCATCTGTATGACTGACTGTGTTTACACTTTGTCGTTACTGTAAGTTGTCTCAGGAATAAACTCAAGTTTCTTCCTCAGCCCAGAGAACAAGTGGAGTTGGAAATAATACGCCATAACGGTGTCGAACGGCAAACCCCTGAGCAAGGCAGCTCCGAAGAAATGCCTTTAAAAGAAGAAGCCCGATGAACCTGAAACCTGTAAAGCCTTCTGGTCCTTTGTGGAAAGTCTGTATTGCAGTGTTGAATGGGAAAACCTGACAGTGGATTACCAAGTACGGTTTGAGGATTACCAAGCAACAGGCAAGAAAGAGGCTGGATTAAAATGGGTTTTTCACAAGAAACAAAAGCCAAGATGTATTTTGACAATCATATTTATTTTGGATTATCTTCACAATGGATTTATTTCCGTATCCGTATTATCGTTTTTTTCATGAAGGCACCTGGACCCGACATATGGACTTTATATCATGGTTCCTTGAGATGTCTGAGATCTGCATGTGTGCACTAACACTGGGCATTCGCACGCCTGATGCAGCGAAAATGAAGAAATCTCTGCGCTGGTAACCAGGAAGCACCACTGTGCCGCACAGCACTAGTGTAATGTGAGAGCTCGCTGGGTTTGCCATGAAAAATGTTTCCATTTTGAATGAATTCCACTTAAAATACAAAAAAATATTATATATATATATATATATATATATATATATATATATATATAATGGCAACTAGGTCTTCTAGATCAAAATTGCAAGGCTGCACAAATCCATCTTATTCATCAGTTCCAGCAGAATAGCGGCTGTTAGCAATAGTTCAACAGAACAAGTTTCACACGGAAAGTGGGGAATAATCGTAGTAATGTAAGGTTCGACTCTTTTTTTGAGATACGGTTCGCTTGGCAACTCACTCAGTAATAAGAGACGTTCAATTTCAAATCGAATGAACAAACTGAATGAAACAATCTGTTGGCACCGTGCTCCAGCGGGTTATCTCCCAAATAGGAGCCTTTCTGTGTGGAGTTTGCATGTTCTCCCCGTGCTCACATGGGGTTTCCTCCACCTCACGTCAGTAAGGACCCCCCTCAAAAACATGCACCCATCATCGTCTGACCAGCAATGGACACTCATCACCAGGTCCCCGGGCGCGTCCACGTATGCTGCCCACTGCTCCTGGCTGTGGCCCCGGAGGAAGGACAAGCCAGGATGGGTCAAAAGCAGAGGATCCATTTCACCGGCCACCATCAAAGCGTGTGTGTGTGTGTGCAAACTGCGTGACGAATAAAGACTGTTTCTGTTTCTGAATGACATTGAATTGGAAATACCTCTTTGGAATGTTATTTTCACATTAGTCACTCGGATGAATGTAACCTAGCCTGTAGCCGTGTCTGGAGGCATAGCGATATTAGGCTAATGTTACAGCCAATGTAGATTAACTGTAGAGATGGTTCTATGCAGATGTTGTGTTTTTTTACACACACACACACACACACACATGTTCAAGCAGGCGCTAGCAGACTTATCAATCCATCACTGAACAAAGTGAAAAGGATTAACAGATAGGGAGCTCCAATTTGTAAAATCACATTTAGTCGACAATGTATGGAACCCTAGTTTGCAAATTAATTTTTTAGGACCCTGCCCTGTGCTTGTTTGTGCTTGTTGGAATTCTCTGTCCTATCTACTGTGTTGATTCCCTGCCTGTTCTTGGACCCTGGTTCCCTGGCTGTTTCCGGACCCTGGCTCCCTGCTTGTTCCTGGACCCTGGTTCCATGTCTGTTCCCGGACCCTGGTTCTCTGCCTGTTCCTGGACCGTGATCCTCTGCCTGTTTCCTGGGACCCTGGTTCTCTGCCGATGACTTTGCCCTTCACCCTTGCACCTACTCCTGAGCCTCCATTGTGTCTGGCGTTTGGGTTCACCAGACTATATCATAACATAACTAGCTGAGTGATGAGTGATTTCCTTGATAAAATTGTAGAATAGACAAGCCGGCTCATAGTCCCGAAAAATGTATCTATTGAATCGCATCTCAGAGCACGACTGACAGGTCCATGCTTATCTGAATGGATATATATAGCGGCCATTCTGAGTGGCTGGTACTGCAGTCATGAAAATTAATCTATTGAATGAACTATTAAATTCAAGGTTGGGTGAGAATAGGGATATATGAATTTCATTCATAGATATCATTTAACTATATATATATGTCAATGTTTATTTCTGATATACTGTACATATGGCTTGCATGCAAGCCTTGCTGAAAATTTGGATGTATCCATCAGCTGTCTGTTTCAGAAAGTATTTGATTCAATGAGCTGTTCACATTTGCAGCCCCTTCCTATGTCAAGTTGGGGCTCATTAGAATTAGAACCCCCCCCCCCCCCCATGTGAGTATCTCCACCCACGGTTGGAGAAATACCTTTGCTAAGGTGCGGCTTTTTTTCTACCAATTCACGTACCACCTAGGATCTAATGGGAAGTGCTCTGTTGTTGGCTGCACAGACCAGCACAAATCTTTTACAAGAACAATGTTTTTTAATACCAGCTGTCTATGACAAAACTGCAGACAAGGAAAATGTCATTATTTAGAAAGTAATTGTGCTGTGTGCTGTGTTTCTTGCTGTACACTAGCTAGCACTAAAAGCTGAGGCTTACCTGTCAACCCTCCTGCTTTTCCCAGGAACCTCCTATGTTTTACCTTTCTCTCCCGCTGTACTCTCATTTAAATATTTTCCCGTAAATCTCCTGTATTTTTAACCAAGATATAAAATTAAGGGGGTCCACTGTGCGATCAGAGCGATCTCCGCTCCGCTGCGCATCTCTCCACACAAACAATCCAATAAAAACAGTGTTTTTATTGATGTATTTATTTCCTCCGTTTCCTAATTTAATGAAACAAAAGGAGGAGATCCCACTCCACACCACAACCCCACAATGAGGTGCTGCTCCTCACGCCCCACAACCAGAGTGGTGGGGCGTGAGGAGCAGCACCTCATTTGCATTTTAAGTGACACACACACACCGAAACATCCCCTCGAGAACAGGATTGGTTTTCTGTCGAGGCATGTAAGAATGGCTTGAGTGCAAAATCTGGGTGGTAGTTTCAGCAAAAAAAACTTCAAAGACATGTTTTGGGGAGCTCAGAGACCTAACTTAACTGTTTGAAAAGGAGTATGATATGGGACTTTTAAGTATGCAACACCGCTCCCTACAGTAGTTCATGAGTCATGGTACACACAATTTAACAGGGTTATTAACTTGTCATGTGGTAGAGACACAGGTGCAACCCTTAACCTCGAGTAAGTTTTAAGTTCATGCTGTACGTACCTTCATCTGCTCCTCCTACGGCGAGAGATCTGGGCTCACTGCCAGCAGGTAAGCATATCATCTGGTTGAGCGAGGTCACTCCGTGTACTTCAAACTTGGTGACAACAAATACCTTCCCACTCTACGCAGCTACAGAAAGAGGTGAGGCTTGTGACTGACAGGATGAGAGCGACCGAGTGTTTCCAGGGGCTGGTGGTTTTTTTTATGTCTATCACCGTCACTCAAGGGGGTAAGTGAAATATTTACAGTCCAGGTTGGTCTTATTGAAATCGGGAATTGGTTGATTTCTGTGTTTTAATCCTGGCCACCCTCTACTGTATAGAGGAGTGTATAGATGAGTATACATCTAGAGAAACTAATAATTACTGTTTTATTCACATTCTATTCAATTTAACAAATTTAACCCTAACCCTGGATAGAACAACAGAAAATCTGCTTCAGTTAAACTGAAAGTGAAAAAATAGTAAAGGTTAAGTCTTGAATCAGATAATATTCTTATATGAACATGTTATTGAAGAAAATTATTAAGAGTAGTTTTTTAAGATCACGGTATAGTATGTTCAATACAATTAAATCAAAAGCAGCAATGCAGCATTTTGTGAATGTATAACTAGCTTTATAAAGGTGACATGACATTAGCATACTGTACCGCATACTGTGTCACTGTTATGGGTTGTTTGGTCTACATAAGTCTATCCCATATACGTAAGCCTATTCCCTTTATCTATTCTATTTTATTTTATTTTATTTTATTCTATATATTTTTATTTTATTCTATAGTATTCAACTTTCTGCATTACGCTTTAGGAATCAGATTGTTGGTCTAGTAGAAAGAAATTTTCTTAGGTAGCTACTGTGTTCAGTCTAGGACATATTGTGTGTAATCATTGGGTGCGTTGCATTAACATTTGTATGAAAGTATGTATATGTATGTGAAAAATAAACCTCTTGAATCTTGAATCTTGAATGAGTGAACTTTGGCCAATAATTATACTTCACTGAAAGGTCTGTGCCAGGATGTTGGATGGTGACGCAGTCATGACACAGTCAAGTGGCGTTCACCTTCTTAAGCTGCCAGGCTGCATTTCTGTACACACTGAGGCAAAGTAATAAAAGCTCAGTTAGACAGTCTTTATATGTTATACATAACATAGATATATATCTCTATATCTATGTAAAGAAACGTTTGCAAATTGTGCATTTTATAAGGTTTTTATTGTCTCATTTGCACCTCCAAAATGTAGCTCTTTTGACCACATCTGCACGAAAATAAGGGACTAGAAACAGGAAGTTGAACCCCTTCCCACTGACAACTTGCTGTAGCCCACACTACGCTTTGGCTGTACAAAAGGCTCAAACGTTTGCCCCATTGGAATACATATAATAATTACAAAACACATAATTATTCATTTACTATTGTGGCACTTATATTGTCTCGGAGCAGATGTACAATGTATAATAGGCCGACACTAATAGAAGACGCCAATACTATGTCATCATTAATTTTATTGATTATAATATATTAATGTATTTTCTTAAATATTTGCTGTTGTTGGTATTGTTTTTCAGTAAAACTTCTATTCTCAACTTTTCTTTCCTCATATAAAACATTTAATTAATCTGCTGTTTTATTATGAGGATCTTTAAAACTCACACATTTAAGACAAGGAGGCCAAGACATACTTCCCAGTTCTTATGCTTGTAATTGATCCAACCGGCTGTGATTTCTCGCTCTATGCTCTCCAGATATACTACAGATATCCTGTTTGTTCGGGGGGAGTTGCCTGCTGCCGTGCAGTTTTGTCCCGTCCTCAGAGGAGATCATTCACTGGCTCCTGGTGAACACAACAAACATCCAGGTCCACTCATACTACGAAGGACAGGACCAATTCACACACCAGCAAGAGCGCTTCAAAGGACGAACCTCCCTGCAGCTCGACCAGATCTCCGATGGCAACGCGTCGCTCACACTGACTGGGGTGACGCTGCAGGACGCGGGCAAATACAAGTGCTTCACCAGCACCACTGCTGACCATAAGCAGTCTTTAATTAACCTGAAAGTGCAAGGTAGTGCACGAGCCTCACTTATTATGTTAATGCTGTGTTTCGAGAGATTATTACGAGTTGGAATTAAACGACAACCGCAGGAATGAGAATAAATAATTTAACAATATCGATTTGTTAGGATGAGCTACGAGTTACGCTGTTTGCTTTTTCTTGATATAACATGTTAAATCTGTTCTAACCAGACTCACTTGATACGCACACGGTGCCACAAGACATTTCTGAGACTGATATTTGATTCATATACTTTTTTTAAATGCATCTTCATTTGTACATAATCCCCTTGGAGCGCTTCCTATGCTCTATTTAAGAATAAACGTAGCTGATGAAATACTCAAGTTCACATGGAACAGTTGCAGAATAGAGTCAGCGAGATTCATATTTAGCCTCAATCTGTTGCTTTGAGGCCTAAATGTGAATTGGTTAATGAGTGGTGCTGGCTCCAAAATCATAACAAAAGGAAAAAAATTAGAAAAGTTATCACATTCTTCAATTGCTGGGACCTAAAACAGGGTCATGGGCAAAAAGGTTGAGAACACTTGACAATTGATTTGTTTTGATGTTGCAATCGAAAAGTGGGTGACCTTTGACCCAATCGAGGCCACCTGCAGGCCTCATTACAACTCATGCGTCCCTCTTGCCTTGTTGCAGCTCCGGTTGGTGCGGTCATCATCGAGCTGGTGACGGACACTGTCACCTGCAGCTCAGCAGGGATCTACCCGCGGCCCGAGCTGGCCTGGTCCACCAGCCCCTCCACAGGTTCAGGACTGAACCAGAATACCACCAACGTCCTTCCCGATCACCAGGGGCTCTATAACATCAGCAGCTCTTTAAAGATCACAGCGGCCAATGACGTGGCGTCCGCCTACACCTGCTCCGTCCGCACTGACGCAGGAACCAGAAGAGCCACAATAAGGCGACTGCGTAGGTTGACGTACTCTGTTCGTACATAATCAGCCCCATTTCTCTGTTTGGGATTAATTGGAAATGTGTTAGTGAGGTGGTTTAAATGACCACAGTGGCAAAGTCACTTTTAACTGCAAGAACATTAAAAGCAATGCCTCAGTCTGGTGAATACCACCTGGCTCAGTATTTTTTCAAAGCTGCATAACTCCTCCTCAGTATAGTATACCAAACGCATGTTTACAGGTGCTTACGGAGTAAAGAGAAGAAGATATTTTATTGTTTTATATCAACCTATGGCATTTTGTTTCAACGTTAAGCACTTTGGACAAATTGTCAAACTAACATGTGAGGTGGTTTAAATGACCACAGTGGCAGCATAGTCTGGAAGGATTGAAGAAAATGAAAGCGCTGAAAGAGAGATTTGCTTGCAACATTTTCTGTCCTGCTTGGTCCATTTCAGTTGACGTATTTAATGTGTTTTTGAAGGATCCGAGGTAAGATTTCATCATTTGTTGCCGCACAGGCTTGCATTCTTCATAATTGTTTCTCAAAGGTAAATAGGTTTAAAATAAAGTTAGGATTGGTCTGGAGATATAAACATTGTTGCTGTTTATTTGCACTTGCGGATCCATAATGGGGGACATCAAAATTAATTGAGATTTAGGTTTGAAATCAAAGGTTAATAAATGTAATCCTCCTCCTCAGTAGTATCTCAGTCAATGAAAAGCTAGATTTTTCAGTGTATACATGTGCTCGTCTCTGAAATATACCAATATCTCAACTTATCTCCATCTTTCTGTCCATCCCTCTGTCCCTTCATTTTCCATCCATCCATTTTTCAGCTACAATTAAAGTTACCGCCAATAATGAGGTAACAATCGACTGCAATGCCTCAATGGCTGCCATGGAGGGTGTCCATTCCATCACATGGACTTTCAACCACACCCAGATCATCTGGGACAAAGGACAAGCCATGACTCCGACCCAGGGAAACTGGAGTGTGGAGGTGAAGGGCGTGTCCGACACAGGCAGCTTAAGGCTCCGTGTCTCCTCAGCCGAGGAGAGCGAAGGGACATACACATGTGAGCTGAGGAGCGACGCTGGGGAAACATACGTGACCAACACCGTGCTGGACATTTCTGCAGCAGCAACGGGAGGCAGTGGTGGGCACCACCCTATTGTACTTTCAGTTCAACTCCACTCCCATTTTCTGCTAAACAATTCGGATTTATCATGAGGATGAATTTATACCGTTTGATAAGTTCTTCATAACATTTTCCATAATAATCAGGACGCTTGTGTTTACTTGTCCAGGTATTTATGCACCGAGTGACCGAGTGTTGCTGTCAGGACATTATTGGTGGGATGGATTCCAAAAGGGTTCTGCAGTGTTTGCATGTATTTTGAACGCTTTTTCTTATCATATTATTAACGACAGAAAGAATGATCCACTATATTTACCTTGTTTTAAAGGAGCGCTGTGTAAGATTCTCTGGTGTTGTATCTCTAGCTGCTGAGACGGTGGGTAAACAACCTTCAATTGCAAAATGTTCATCAACTGACCCTCCATGCACGAGTATAAAAAGTCTAAATCGGTGGTCCAATCAAAACATTTTTATTGTTTTTCACCAAAGATTGACTTTGGTGAGAGTGAGCGACTTGTCAGGCTAAACCTTAGAACGCTATCCTTATTTATTGTTTTACGTTTGAATCATAATTTTTTTATTATTAGTATCATTTGCCCTTTGCATATGGAGCATTTCAAGGTAAATTGAGAAATATTAAAGTTAATTTAAGGTTGTCTACATGTGTGAACGGCCAGAGGAGAGAAAAAGGAGAATCTTACAAAGTGCTCCTTTGAAACGATCGTAAACCTCCAAATATGATGATAAAAAGTGTTCAGGGTAGATGCAAACGCTGCAAAGCCTTGATGAGTCTCTCCCATCAATAATGACCTGACAGCAACACAAGGCCCCTCCTTACATAACATAAGGGAGATTCTGGTGGTTTTGTGGTTGTTGTTGTTGTGTTGTGGTTGTTTCTCCACTTGTGATGGCAACTTGTCAACACACTTGTTCTACGGTTTCAGATAGAAGTAGATGGCCATTGATCCCTGTCATAATCGTGTTGTGTGGATTCCTAATCATATCTTTGGTGTACTGCTTAGGAAGGAGACCACAGATAGGTAAGACATCTGGCTGCCCATTTATTCAGCAACACATTTTGCTTATCTTGTACAGTACACTGTCATGATGTTGGTAAAATGGTTCTTAGACTCACAACATACATATGTTTCCTCTGGCAGCGCTGTGAATTCAGGACAAGGAAACTCAGAGACGGTAAGGATTCATGTGTTATCGTACAATAAGGTGCTGCCATGCAGTCTCATCTGTATGACTGACTGTGCTTACACTTTGTCGTCACTGTAAGTTGTCTCAGGAATAAACTCAAGTTTCTTCCTCAGCCCAGAAAACAAGTGGAAATAATACGCTATACCAGCGTCGAACGACAAACCACTGAGCAAGGCAGCTCCTAAAAAAAAGGCCTTTGAAAGTAGAAGCCTGATGAACCTGAAACCTGTAAAGCCTTCTGGTCCTTTGTGGAAAGTCTGTATTGCAGGGTTGAATGGGAAAACCCGACAGTGGATATGGATTTATGGATTACCAGGCAACAGGCAAGAGGCTGCATAAAAATGGGTTTTTCACAAGAAACAAAAGCCAAGATGTATGTGGCAGGTTCGCCTACCACACGCCATCCAAGTGGGGTTTTCAGGGACCTCCGGCACAGAGACACAGACGATGGGGTTTCAGACACAGTTTATTGTAGAGAGTGGGCTCAGTGGATCAAGGCCCGGAGCAGATGGACACGTGTCATGACAAGGGCTCCTCTCCTGAGTGTGTGTGGGGATGGCGGTTTTACCTGTTGCTCATTAGACCAACCAACCAGCAACAGGTATGCAGCCATTCTGATCCTGGGACCCAATTACCTAGATCCAGGACAGGTGTGGCTGCTCAAACCACACCATCCCCACACCACAATGTATTTTAACAATAATATTTATTTTGGATTATCTTCACAATGGATTTATTTCCAAATGATGATCGCTTTTTTTATGAAGACATGGACTCGAGGCATGGACTTTATATGGTTGTCCCTTGAGATGTCTGAGATCTGCATGTGTGCACTAACTCTGGGCATTCGCACGCCTGATGCAAAGGAAATGAAGAAATCTCTGCGCTGGTAACCAGGAAGCACCACTGTGCCGCAGCGCACTAGTGTGATGTGAGAGCTCGCTGGGTTTGCCATGAAAAACGTTTAAAATTCTACGTAAAATCCCAAAAGATTGGCAACTAGCTCTTCTGAATCAAAATTGCAAGGCCGCACAAATTCATCTTATTCATCAGTTCCAGCAGAATAGCAGCTCTGTGTTCAACAGAACAACTTTCACATGGAAGCGGGGAATAATCGTAGTAATGTAATGTTGGACTCTTCTTTGAGATGCGCTTCTCTTGGCTACTCACTCAGTTAAAAGAGAAGTTCAGTTTCAAATCGAATGAACAAACTGAATGAAACAATCTTGTTTCATTTGGTTCAGTTGGTGTAACGCACGGTGAGTGAGGGAGGACTTCCTCAGCGATGAACGATCGTCAGAGGAAACGGTCCGGCTCAGAGCTGTGAACGGAATTCTTACAAGAATTATTTCATTCTGTGAAAATGATTTGTTTTGGTGGAATGCGAAGTGTTCATATGTCACATTCAATATGAATATGCCCAAACCTTAAGTCCTCAGGAATAATGTTCAGGTCGTGGGTTGAACATTCCATCACTCAGTCACTCTTTTGAGTCCCGGGTCATTTAAAAAGTTTGTAAGTCTTGCATCACTAACTATTAGTAACCCATAATAATAAGTACAGTTCTATGTGTTTGTTACCTTTCATGAGGTTTGTAGTGCCTGACGGGTAGTGGTGTGCCGTGGGAATATTTCATTGTAAAAAGTCTGCCATGGTAGAAAAAAGGTTGCGAAACAGTGCACTAAGGTGAGTAATAACAGAAACCTTTATTCACAGGTTGCCATAGATGAAGATATGTGACGAAACCTGCCCGTCCTGCACATGTAGTGCTGTCCCCCATGGGTCATTCACACTGAGTCAGTGTTGGCTTCGTTAAGGGTTTTGGGGAGAGATATTCAAACAGTCTGCCTTATTGAGGGGAGGAGTTGTGACTCGTGCGTCTAATCTGACAGTGAGCTTACTCTCAGGTTCCTTCTTACACCATGAGCTCCAGAAAAACTGTCGAAAGCTCACGCCTGTGAAGCCCCCTTGTTTGTTCTTAAAATTTTAACTTTTCGGCGTGTGTTGAAATAATGTTTTGTTTGTGTTCACGGCCAATGTTGTGTTAATTATAAACATTGTAGCGGGAAATCACTGTGAAATGCCACCTCCAGTTTTTGTGTCATCTCCCTCCAACTATGCTAAAAATGTCAAGGGATGAAACATTCACCGCGACTGATAATTCCTCAATGGGACAGGTTAGACAGGACAGACCGCCACACAGTTCTACCACTCAACACGACTGGTTTCCACAATAGCAAATGGAGAGGAAATATGTTGTTTGCTCTCACTCAAAACCGAACCAGCAGCCTTTTTCAGATCACTTCGACTTGAGTTTCCTCTAAAGCATCGCTATGTGTTTGACATATTCCTAACACGTCATGCACGGCAGAAGCAGCACATTCTAGGCGGTGTCACAGAAGCAATGAAGCTCCACCCCTCAAAAATGTATCCCCTCAGTCTGATGACGTTAGCAACAACTGTCTCTTGTCATTCCCATCCGGCTTAGCCTCTTATTTTAGCTAGCACACAACAGCAACACGGCAGGTAGGATGCGTCACAGCCCAGTCAGGG
>NC_137206.1:21611040-21631040 GCF_960531495.2 Zeus faber | reverse complement strand
AGTTTGATGTTCATTCCAGAGGAAGCTCACTGTAAACAGCTATACCGAAGACGTGCTACTTTTTTTTAAATCATCTGTAAATAAAGAGCATCAACACAGCTGATTGGACAGTCACAGCAACATTGGACAATTAGAACAAATAGTGACATCTAAAGGAAGCCATAGGAACTACTGCTAGCAGAATTCTCTTGAACAGAGTCCCGACCACACTGCCTGTTTTGAGAGCTTGAAATCTCAGCAGCCATCAAGAAAACAGAAACAGTGGAACAACTGGCATTTGCAAACCCCCGCTGCTGTATCATGGTCAATTTGCACAATGAGTGGAAAAAAATGCTTATTGCACCTTTACAGAGGAATTCATGTTTGAGATTAAGGTAACCGGATGTACATTTGTTTTCACAGTTGTGTGAATATGCGTGTGTGACGCATGCGTCGTACTTGACGATGAGAGGTATGGACATGGAGGTCTCTGGAAGCCTCTGCGAGATCAGCAGCAAGAAGACAGACTGAGCCAACAGCACTGAGATGGACAAGGTCATCTTCTCGCCGCCTACACACACACACACACACACACACACAGAGACAGACAGACAGAGACACACACACACACACACACACACACAGGTTAGGCTTTAAAAATAGGGTCCACCCACCTTCCCCATTTCCCAATTCCACCCCTGATCTTCAGGGTGTGTGTCTGGTGTAGGTTGGGTGGGTGGTGCACTGACTGTCAGCGGGCAGGTAGTAAACCAGGGAGGCCAGGAAGGAGATGAGGACACAGGGGATGATGATGTTGACGATGTAGAACAGCGGCTTGCGCTTAATGATGAGGTAGAAGGTGATGTCCTGGTGCTTGCTGCTCTCCATGGGGATGTGCTTGTAGGTGTTCTTCTTGGCAGGCCGGTGGATGACCTCCCACTCGCCGTTCTCTGCCGGGCACATGGGAGTTTGCGGCGTTCACACAAGGCAGGAGGGAGGCGCGAGGAGAGAGAGAAAGAGAGAGAGAGAGAGAGAGAGAGACAGAAAAGAGGTCAAACAAAATCTCTTTAGCTTTGACACTGTGCAATCATCGCCTGTTTAGATCCTGCCATGTGACCCGCATCCCCTGAGGCACCGACCTGTCCAGCTGGCCGGGTCAATGACAATCCACTCCACCGTGAACTTTACTTCAGACTCGTCGGTTTTCAGCAGCATAGTGATCTCTTTGGCATTGTAGGTCAATGAGCTGCAAAGCAACATGGGGAAATTGGGTCTCGGTATTGTTTCGCTTTGGTCAGTGTTGATGGGGGCTTCATCATTTTAATCCCATTGCGTCATTTTATTCCCCCGCGCAGTGTCTCCTTTGAGACTTCTCAGATCGGCGAGATCAGAGAGGACGATTTTTCCGGGTGAAATCAGCCGTTTGGAATGAATTATCTATTGGCTCCACACAGTTGTGGCTTCCCATGGCACATGACTCCTCACCATATAGTCGTTCGCTTTCTCACTGCATTTTTTGCAACTTTGAGTACAGTCATGTTATGTTACTTGAGGACGCTCCCTGCAAGAATACGTAAAAAAAAAAAATTGGCCCGTCCTCCATTCACTTGCATTGGCGTGGGCGGAGTTAAAAACGGTTCTGAAAAACATTCTGGACACATATTGTGGCTTGAATTTTTATAAGGAGCCACACAACCTGGCGACCAAGTCACGTCAACAACAACAAAAATTGTAAACTGGGGGGGGGGGGGGGGGGTTACGTGAATTTTAGGGTGCAGTTCTGCCAGTCGAAGGGGAAGTAGTTGACGTTGATGGAGCAGGAGGAGCGGAAGATGGCAGGGGGCAGCCAGTAGACCAGACCTTCGGGGTAGATCAGCACATTACAGTAGTATGCAATCTCGAACTGGGCATCATTACTACACAACAGAGAAGAGGAGCAAGGAGGGTGAACACATACACACTCACATAATCTAATTTTTTTTCTCTAATACAGCAAATAGATGGAAGAAAAGTATTATTTTAAATAAGGGGGTCTCAAATTAAATCAAGTTTGATTTAGGGGGTCTCTGAGGGGGAAAAAAAAAACAAGGTTGGAAACCCCTGGTGTAGAGCACCGTAAAGTAATCCGTGTCTCTTAGCTACATGGTAGGAAAGGAGATTATTCTCACTTGTTTTCCAAAACGATCTCTGGCAGCCAAACCATTTTTGATGGGAGACGCAGCACACTGATGTCATCGAACTCCGACGAATTCCATGACAGCCTGTAGTCGTTCCAAGTCTATTAACATGCGAATGGATAAAGGATCATACATGGAAGGACTGTATCAAAAAAAGACCATTCTAACTGGAGTATTTCTGTACCCATAAGAAAGAAATGTAGGATCTTATAAAAGTGAAACAGTGGCTTACGTGTTCTATCCATACGTTGGTCAGCAGCGTCTCATCCACCTCTTTCTACAGGCGGAGGAAGTTAATGAGTTACATCATTGCATCATACATCATGAGTGGCATCATCACAGCCTTGGGGTCATGTCTTAGGATGGGTATCCACATACAATACTTTAAATTGGCAATCCATAACATCATCTGTACAAGTCTCTACACGCCCCGAAATTCCATTCCAAATTTCAAAACGGGGTTTTTTTCTTCCGTCGTCTTGTGATCCTTCGGTTTTGTTTTGTCTCGGTCTCTTGAGGTGGCGGCAATCATTTTTCATCCGAGTGCGGTGAACCTCTTACGTGAATATTCATTCATAGACAGTTTACCGACCACGACCAGCTACGCTGCTTTACCGAGTTCACCGCGGCTTTCGTCCACTTCTTGCACGTGCTCGACTTTGGCATTGTGAGGCAACAGACCCTGCCCCCACCATGGAAACAGCATATACAAGAGCACACACATAACCAAAATACATTGAATGGCAGCTTCTTTTTTTTTTTTAAAGCATGCCAGCTGGAAAAAAGTATCAAATATTGATACTTATCACTATATTGATGCTGTTGTGGCATTTGAAGCCGACTTTGCCCAAGGTCGTTTCAGTCTCAAACACACACACACACACACACACACACACACACACACACACACACAGGACATACCAGAGAGATAAGGTTGGAGAGTGTGAGCGCAAGATACACGTCCACACTGTCCTCTTGGTTCTCGACGGGACGAAGCTCCTTATTGTAGCCTTTCTCCTTTAACAGGTAGTTTATGAGGCGTTCCTCCTCATTCCTGCCCAAGGACACTGTCACACACGTGCGCACACGAACGCACACACACACACACACACACACACACACACGCGCGCGCGCGCGCACACACGCACAAAGGAAAATAAACAGCTGTCAGTGCGCATGGATGAATCCATGAACACTGGTCAGAGTTCAGCTGACTGTGACAGCTGTTTTGTGATGCTTCAGGGAAAATGAAGGGAATTGTTATTCTTTTTATTTTCATTAAAAACAGGCCAAATCTTTGTACAGGGTGTCTTACAGGGTATTAAGTCATTGCAGAACACATTTTAGCTCAAATTAAGTCAGACAAATAATCTCCTTTATTTAAATAAGAGAGATAAGTACAAATAATCTCTTGAACTTGAACTTGAAGTATTAAATATTTGGTCAAGGGCAGAGGTAAGTATTAAGAAGGTTATGAAGTAGATTCTACAGTATAAACTGTTATTATAAGACTCCTTTTGGCTAGATAGAAACATAACTGATCCATCTCGAACAGGTAAGTGTAGCCGATACGTTTGAAGTAAGTATTAGGTTCAGCGGTAGCCTCAGGGTTGGATAACACCAGAAGGATGCAGAAGAAATACATTCATAGGTAAAATCTGACAAAATATTAATGTTTGAATTGAGAGCTCCTAAATTCACATTTAAGACAAATGACTTTTAAAGCCTAATATTTATAAAACAGAGTTTAAAACATTTGAATGTCCTGCACACACCCTGGTATAATTATTCCAACATAGGTAGGGGGGCGTCATACATATGACAACTGCTTACAAAAGACGTCACTACAGCAACTAAACAGGCCTGGAATTATGTATTTCATTCAACACGTCACAGATAAAATACATTTTAATATTTGTCGTAACTTTCTATCTTGTCTCTGTTGATGAAATACATTATGCCCACTGAGAGCCAGTCTCCAATGAGGCTCCGACTTCTGCGATGCAAGCGAAATAGGCCTTCAGCACACTGCATTAGCTGTGTCATAAAATCAACTTACCAGATAAAAGTGCAGCGAGCAAAAGCAGGGTGGCCGGTCCAAAAAGGTTCATGATGGCGCCGTACCGAGAGAGCGTGTCGAGGCTTTGAGTTCCTGGGTTCTTCACCCTCCTTGACGGACAGAAACAGGTGGAGAAACAGGTGCCGCAACAGTAGAAGCAGAAAATAGATCAGGCCCCAAAGCCAGATTCTTCCAGCGGTCTGAACGTGAAAGGGGATGGCGTAACAGCCAGGCAAACTGAAAGCTACCACCCATTGCATTTTTGTGTATAAACTGAAGACTGGATTGAATCACATTCACAAACTTTTAAGGCAGTCAAATGGGAGGACGGGAAAGTGTGCAAAAAGGTGGACATGGTCCGAATGTCCAATATCTGAACAGTCAGGACTGGATAACTCTGGATTCCGTAACGATTTTGAAGGTATTTCAAACACTTACTGTACCTGTATTGTCAAGTGTCACAGATTTCAACACGGCTTACCAAGAACCCAATAATGGTGGCCGGCCTATAGACTTATGGCATGCTGCTTGTCGTGAGACCCAACCAGGTGTCTTCCCCCCCCCAAAATTGCATTAATAAAAAAACAAAAAAAACAACTAAAAATGTATTTGAAAAAACAAAGAAATTGTGTGTTCCCACACAGTACAGTGTAACATTGGTCTCAATCACAGAGCGATGGCCAAACTCAACAGCAACAAAGGTGAGTAATTTTTATTTTTTTTTTTATTTACCACACAATATAGAGACTACACATGACACATACAAAAAACACATTGAGGATATCAATTAAAAGACTATTGCCATTTCATTTATTAATAGAAAAATCTACAAAGGTTCATTCAAAACAGTTAAAATCATGTAAGCATGTCCTTTTTGGGTTGGTCATTGTACCATTCTAGTCCATGTATTCGCATCGTCCCGGATGTGTGCTGCCGTCGCCTCAGAGCGATAGGTCGTTCTTCGCCTCGCCGCCGCTCAGGGTGTGGATCATGGCGATCATGGCCGAGTGCTTGTTCAGCTCCTCCTCCTTCTGTTTCAGCTTGCCCTCCACCTGGCCCTTCTGCAGCTCCAGAGACGAGGCCTGGAGAAGGTCAGAGCACTTAGGAGAGGTACGTCGGCGGGGTCTGGATGGAGGCCTCAGCCGAGAGAACGTCCCTAGCCGCGCTTTCTGACTTTCCCCCTTGGGTTCACTCCGCCCTTCTGTCGACACCGTGTCGCAGTTTGAGGCGGTAAGACAGACGACCGGTGTTCCCTCCTTTAGAGGTCACACTCTGCAGACAGACAGACTCACACGCACCCATTTCAGAAACCAACAAAAAGCAAGAATAGACTGAACATCTTTTCCCGTCAGAGGATGATATTTTAGATCTAGTTGTTAAAATGGATTCATCACAAGGCCCTAGGATGACTTTTGTGGGCGAGACTCAACCCACTCACGCCAAGGCTGCATCCTGATTCACAAAAGGCTTGTATGAATTGAGTATGAAGATAAGCACGAGGTTCAGTCTTTAAGGAGTTTGAGGGTCTTATAACATCAGAAGAACTTGTGTCATTTTGCCAAAATATGACACAAGTGACTATATATTTCTGACAAAATATTAACGTTGAAAAAACAATCCTCAAATTCAAATTTAAGGCTATCTTCATACATTTGAAGACTAATATTTGACATTGAATATTTGACTGCAGAAACCCTGGTGAATATGGATCTGCCCATTCAAAAATGTAAGCGCATCACCTTTAATACAGCCGTAAGGAAATTGCTCTGGCCAAATGTAGTCTAATCCCGCCCCCATGCCCTCTGACCCCCTTCGTTACCCTGATGCTGGCGTCCTTCCTGGCCTGCTCCGTCTTGTTGAGCTCCAGCCTCAGGGCGTCCACCGCCTCCTCCAGTTTTCTCCTCTCTCGATCCTTCTCTTTCCCCCGCTCCTCCGCTGCATTCAACTCCCCTCTCAGGCCTGGGGGGGGGGGGGGGGCACGGAAACAGACGAATGGGGAAGCAGAACACCACAAAGCTTCGCGGGAGGCCGAAAACGAGACACGACGGAGAGAAAGAGAATAGACAACCGAAATAGAGAGAACAGATAGACGGGATAGATAGACAGACCTGAGATGTCATTGTCTCGCTCCTGGAGATCTGATTGAAGTGATTCGATCTTTGACTCCCTTTCCTCCAAAACTGACAGTGTCCTACAAAAGAGAGAGAGAGAGAGAGAGAGAGAGAGAGAGAGAGAGAGAGAGAGAGAGAGAGAGAGAGAGAGAGAGAGAGAGAGAGAGAGAGAGAGAGAGAGAGAGAGAGAGAGAGAGAATATAGAAATCGTTAAAAGGGAACTTAAAACACCAGTAAGATTTGACAAATGTCCTATTCGAGAGGTGTTGAATCGTATTCGTGTGTGTGTGTGTGTGTGTGTGTGTGTGTGTGTGTGTGTGTGTGTTACTTGTCGTGTTGCAGTCGCAGAGCCTCGTGGTTCTTTCTCAGAGAGTCGTTCTGTTTGGTGAGGTTGATGTGGGACATCTGCAGCTCCTTCAGCAGACGCTCGCTCTCGTTGAACCTGAAAACAACGACCAACCATCACACACAGAGAACAAACGTTTCCCCGTGGCTGTCCGTTTAACGTCAGGGCCCTCTCTTAGAAGAGCAAGGACACGATTTACAAGGATGTGAACGTCCTGTCGCATCTACCTACCAGTTGATGAGTGTGTGTGTGTGCGCGTGTGTGTGTGTGTGTGTGCGTGCGTGTTTGTGTGTGTGTGTGAGACCTGCTGAGCAGGGTGTTGTAGTCTCCTCGAAGGGCATGGTGCTCCTGGGAGTCCTGCTGCAGGCGTCCGTTGTGCTGGAGCAGCTCTCTCATGTCGGCCTTGGAGCGCTCCACCTCCAGGACCTTGGCGCCCAACTCCACCTGCAGCTCCTCCCGACGGCGCTCTGCCTCCTTTAGCAGACACCCCAGCTTCCGAGCCTGGAACGGTTGAGGGCCCACAGTCAAAATCATGAATAAACATCAGGACTTTTACTGATATTATTGACAGACATATTAGGGTATATATGTATACAGGGTAGTGATTTCAGCTTCTCAGCTAGCTACTAGGCATTTGTATGTGCGGATGGCGTTTGACTTGGATCAGTGCATCAAAAACTTAAGTCACAATGTTAAAAAAAAAAAAAAAAAAAAAAAAAAAAAAAAAAAAAGGACACACTTTCAAAGGAAAACGTTACCTCAGCCTCGGCTTGAGCTCTCTGGTTACGGTACTGAGCGATGAGCCGGTCAGCCTGAGAGAGAGCCAGAGCTTTGGCCTCCAGCAGGTCCTGCAGGTGGCTCTCCTTGGACTGGGAGAGAGATTATCAATGACAAGCTTGTCGAGGCCCCGCATGGGTTCCTCGTGCCGTCAGTACGTCTGTGTGTGTTTATATATATGAGTGTGTGAATGACGGGCATAGAGCTTCCAGTTTTCAAAAAGGAGATGTATGAAAGGTCATGTGATAAATTGAACTCCGCAATTCACTTTGTTGCTGACCAAGGAAGTCGTTGTTCAATTTTTGCCAGCAGTGCACTTGGCATCCTCACACTCGTGAATAAACTCACTTCTAAAGCAGACAGCTTCTGCTCGTACACCTCGATGATCTCTGATACGCGCAGGTCTTCAACGTTATCCTGCAGCTTCACACAACAGAGGGACACCAGTGACAAACGGACACAGACATTACATCCTAATGCTCTGAGAGCTGCCGATATAAACTATTTACATATGTAAACTCTTCATAAAAAAAAAGAAAAAGAAAAATACATAAAGTGAAACAACAGAAAATGTGACCTGTAATTCTTAGATATCTGATAAAAATGTGTTTATTGATTTCTTGGTCAGCTTAAGATGATTTAGGTTGGCTGTTCACATTCACAAAAGATGTTACACCTGTCTGGAATTTGATGCAGAAATAAACAACAAAGTGGCAATCACTGAAAATATAGCTTCTGCTTTAATTTAAGAGTTAGTCAGCTCATGGATACAATGGTGAGAAGGCAAATGATAGCAGAGGTTTTTGATTTCAGATTCTAATATGACTGTTCAGGCTAAGGTCACATTGCCCCAGATACAGTATCAATCAGATTTAGGACTACATATGAAAGTGGCCATGGTCACATTTGAAAGGATCAGATCCCATGTGATTATTGCTGTTCTCCCTGTTCTAAAAAACTGATCTGTGTCACATATAAGTGTAAGAAAAAAAATCATATTGCAGTCACTTGTACCTGTAGTATGTAGCCTTGGACTCTGAAACTTCTTAGAGGGAAAACCAGAATTACTTTGGTTTTAACACATTGTCTGTGACTTTCAGTTTATCACAGTTTAGTGGAAACAATAGAAATAGAAATAGAAATAGAACAATACCTACAGGACCTACTCTGCATCTCTTGTTCAAATTTGCACAAACACACCTCTAAGCCATTCTGTATCTTCTCGATCAGGTTATTGATGGTCTTGCTTGAGGAGCTGGAGGAGTCTGATAGGCTGATATTTGTCCTGGTGGGAGGGACTTCCTCCACTGCCACGCGCTTGACCGACAGCTCCAGCTCTTGGTGGCGATAGGCGTTGTTGGCAGCGATGCTTTCCCCTAGACTTCAGGAGAAACACTTGTTATGGATTAGACAAATGAAATGAATGACAGCAAAATTTAAAAAAATAATTTCAATATCAGATGATACTGGCAACAAGCAGCTAGCATTATATCTTAGGGCTCAACGATATTGACAAAACCAAATACCAGAGGTTTTTTTTCCACAAACACATATTACACAAGATATTTACACATAATATTTGAGAAAGAGTTGTATTATCCTCATGCAGGTAGAGGCACTGGTTAGAACAGCTACAACATTCAATGAAGTTCAGAAAACGACATTACTTTAGTGTAATGCAGGCTTACAGACAACATTATACATACATGTATATATAATATATACATATATAATATACAACTATATCACAATAACCAAAATCCCAGACGATATCTAGTCTCATATCACAATACAGATATTATATCAATATATTGTCCAGCCCCTTTACAACTAAATAAGAAAATATTTGTCATGGTATTAGGCCTCCATACTGACATTGCATTGTCTAGTCTATTCATTCAAAATAATTTGCTCTTCAGCTGGCTAATCCCCCTGCCCATACATGTCAAATACTGATAGTAATGCCAAGCAGCTGAAAGCATTTACATCAAAGCGAAGGTTCCTGCAATGGTTAGCTGATTGACATGACGAGATACAAGGTAAAGATCCATCTCACATGACGGAGGGGAAGTCGGGGAGCGGCGTGGCTTCAAAGAGCAGAGCCAGGCCGCTCTGCACTCGCTCTCTGTGGTGGGACGTCAGCGCCAGAGAGAACGGAGTCACGATCCTCTGGTCCTGATAGAGCGCAGGAGAAAGAGACAGAGATGTAGAGATGTATTCTTTCCCCAAGAACGGTGATGTGATGGTGACCCGCGGCTGTCAGTTTCTGAAACTTTTGCTTATTTTTTGATAGTTACATTGTCTTACGTGCTCCACATTAACATGTTGGAGACAGAGGCACAATTATGAGGTCGCTGTGGTTTGTTCATTTAAGAACACCATCAAGTCATTCCTGCAAATTCTCCGTATTTGCGAGAGCTTGCAATCTGCAACAACTCTTCTGCATTAAAAGGTCAAATCAACAGACCACTCAAACTTTTTGCCCCTTCCCTGAAAACGTCAACGGATCGTCAGAGTGCTGATTTTATTTGGTGCTTACTGTATGTTGAATTGAAAGTTTGTTTTGTAGACATTTTACTGTAACCCAAGGGAAAGCACAGGATTATATTTTATGTAACTTTGAGCCCCTACTTTATCTTGAGATGAGTGGTAAAGTATTTCCAGTTGTTTTTGTGAAATGCATAATGTGTAATTATAATAGGAAGCGATTACATTCAGTATGTGATTACATTTAAAAGGAAGTGATTACACTTTTTCTTCATTGGTACTCCCTTGACTTGGAATTTTGGGCCATTCTTGTAATTTTACTGGAAAAATAAAGAAGGAAAATACACAGAAAGCTTTCGGTTGCAACAATCACAATGAAACTCAGCAAAATCCCAGAAGGGTCTGGTTAGGTGATTTGAACAGCTGTACACTACACAAAGCTCTGCCATCATACCACCGGTATATTACCCACGCTGCAAAAGTAAACAACACAATCCGTCCATAACAAGGAGATAATGAGACCTTCGTTGGCTAAACACAACCAGGTTCAGCGCCCAGTTCCCAGGATAATAGAATAAACAACTGGCAGGCCGGCCTTGAACAGGCCTTGAACACATTCTTGAAGCATCAGGCTCCAAAAACCACCTGAAGTATGGCTGCCGAGCACATCCTGGTGGCCGAATACGTCCAAGAACACAGCATGTGAACTCCCATGCTCAAATCCAGACCATAAAAATAAATGTGCATCTCCTCCCCATATTATTCCTCTCCATATTAATCGTGAAGAGGGATCGACGAACGACTCTCCTTGTTTAGGAAAGAGTAGACACGCTCTTTTTCTACTTCTCCCTGGCGGTGCACTATACAGACCTGTCTACTAAGAGTGTGCACGTTTCCAGGGGTGTACCTGCAGCATCCTGTAGAAGTCAGTCTCCATGTCCTTCACCTGCTGTCTCAGTTTGCTCATCAGCTCCAGGGCCTTGAGAACAGCCTCTGCACACACCTGGCTGAAAAACACGCCCCAACACAATATAATTAAATAAGAAATGTACAGGACAAGTTTGCAGGACTTTCGTTTTCAGTTACATGGTAGGATATTTTCATTTTGCTTACAAAATGGCTGCGAGGGTTCAAAAATGACTGTTCCAAGCGATTACCACAGTTTGGGAATCCTCCATTTTAACAGGAATTTGAAAGATTTAAACAAATTTGAAGTGGCACACACACACACACACAGACACACAGAGACACACAGAGACACACAGAGACACACACACACACACACACACACACAGACACACACACACACGAAAAGCTGGCATGAAACACACACACATACACAAAAAAGGATAAAACCATAAACAAAAAAATTAGTCATGTTTAAACATCCTGCCACTCACCTGAGGTCACTGTCTGAGCCGAGGGGGCAGATGAGAGGGTTGTTGCCATGACAACAGGCGAGGAGGGATTCCACCTGCGAGAGGCAGAGCTGAGCGCTGACCTGGCGAGAGACCAAGACCCTAGTCTGGTCTTCACTGCACAGGAGTGTACAGGTTAAGGCTTTGTATCATTTATGCTATTACTGTATATATTGTACACCAGCGTTGCGATAACAACGTAGTGATCACTCACATTGGTGTCGCTCTTCACATCCCAAGCAACCAAACAGTAGAATGAGTTTTCAGATCTCTAATCTGCAATCTCCAAGTTTACATCCCCTGCCTACATTTTGACTCTAGCAATGCCTGTTTTCTCATTCAAATACGATTTTAAACATATCCAACTATGTGACCCTGTTGATGTAACTTGTTCTTGTTGAATGTCTTTGACATAAAGTCGGACTAATTACTAAAAGTTCCTTTTGACAAAACGGCAGTGTCTCTTAACTCCAATGACTAAGTGTAATGTACTGTAAATGTACACCGATCAGCCACAACACCTGTCAAGGGCACCTGTCAAGGGGTGGGATATATTAGGCAGCAAGGGAACAGTCAATTCTTGAAGTTGATGTGTTGGAAGCAGGAAAAATGGACAAGCGTAGATCTGAGCGACTTTGACAAGGGCCACATTGTGATGGCCTTAACGACTGGGTCAGAGCATCTACAAAACAGTGCAATGCAGTTGTTAGTACCTACCAAAAGTGGTCCAAAGAGGGACAACCAGTGAACCGGCGACAAGGGAGTGAAGTCCAGCTTGTCTGGTTCGATCCCACAGAAGATCTATTGTAGCGCAAATTGCTAAAAAGGTTAATGCTGTTATGATAGAAAGGTGTCAGAACACACAGTTGATCGCAGCTTGCTGTGTATGTTTAAATGTTGTGGCTGATCGGTGTATGTCAAATTAACAAACAAACAAAGACAGAGACACAGACAGAACCAGACACATCCATCCGGGACATGTTAAGGATATGCAGTAGCAGGTTTGTGACATGTGTGATGCGCAGGCAGTGTTTTCTGAGCTGAGCGTCTCCCTGCGCCGAGCCAAGACCCTTGAGGAGCTCCAACACCACGGGGAGCAACATCTCCACAAAGCCCAGCACAGACCCAGACACAGTGTCACCTCCCAGCGCCTCCTAGGGAGAGAGAGCCATGAGCGAGAGAGCAAGAGAGAAACGCACAGGAAACTAAAATGAGGATCAACAGAATTATGAACAACACAAACAACGTATCATATGATAATAATAATAATAATAGAATAATATAACACATGTAATAAGAACAGTTAGGAGTTGCCTTACCTCCAAAAGCACGTTGAGCAGCTGCAGGGTCTGGAGAGAGCACGACTCCGCCCCCTCCACAGGCGAGCTCAGCCACTGGACCAGGTTTAACCCCGGCTGCTGTCCCAGGCCTTGCCTACGCCCATCTGCCCTGAGTTTGGGCCCAGTCGGCCGAAAAACAATGTCACACAGCATCGAGCGGAGCCCAGAGACCCCACACAGAGCCAACAACAGCTCCAACACCTACAAGTTCAACAACACACACACCGCTTGGTTCAAAGCTATGATCGTTTAAAGGCAACTGTTTCAGTTATTTAATATTTTGCTGGGGCATCCCATAGAAAAACACAAAAAATTACAGGAAGGGATAAGAAGGACGCTGGAAAACAAACAAAATATATATTATATTATATATTATTATGCACATATCTATCAACACATCTTTAATTTGGGTAAAGGCAGCGTACTGTAACACTGTGTCTCTCCCTCACCTTTGATGCAGAGTCTGAATCTTTTCCATGAAGAAGCCCCAGTACCTGAGACACACAGGCCGAGAAATGCTCGTACCTACAGGTTGGAGGACAAATTCAAAAGATTGATTTTGTGGTTTATATCTCTCTCTCTCTCAAACACACACACACACTAACACACACACACACACACACACACACACACACACACACACACACACACACACACACACAACTAAACAGGCATTCCTGTGAGCTCTGGGTGAATTATAAGCTAAATTAACATAAAATATGTTTTAATTATAATGAATACAAATTAAAATGTTAAAGTTGAATAAACAAACAAACAAACAAGTAAATAAATAAATAATATTGAAAAACAGTAATAAAAATTGATTAAAGGTTTTTTCCTTTCAGAGGGGATTTTTGGCTGCTGCAGCAGCATAAGACAACAGAAACAGTTCCAAATTATTGAAAGATATAGGACAAAGGTGAGGATGCTGAATACGGAATAGAGTTTAAATAATACAAAATGAATAAACACAAATAAAACAGTTTCCAACCCAGTGAGATAATCGGCTATCTTGGGGCTCTTTAACAGGTCAACGAGGAGGTCGACGGAGTACTTCCTGGTCAGACTTCCATCGCCATTGACGATGATGTTGAAAATAAGCTGGAAAGTCTGGTGGATGTTCTTTGCATCGAACAACTGAAACGAGGGCACGCATACACAAAAAACACAGAATTATAGAGACAGGATAAGAGAGCTAACGATTGGGGCTCTGTTGACAAAATAAAATATCCCAATATATTTTGACAAACAACTCGATATCAATAGTTTGATGATATTTTTGGGATCGCTATTGGTGCTTTCATGATATATTTACACAAAATAAATATTTGAGAAACAATCATAAGCAACAAGGATATTATTGTGGATTAGAGCAGCTATAACAGTCTCTGAAGGTCAGAAAACTGCAGCCTTGCCCTTGGGCCACACCAGAAGCGACACCGTCAGCGTCACACAAGCAACACGAAAGCGCCAGGTCGTTTGGCGATTCACAACTTCACCCGGGTCCGCCTTCACTCAGTCTATAACACGCTCGCGTAAACAGCTTTCTCGAGACTTTCAACTTCATATTGATAATAATTTATAATCATAATCATAATTTATCAACTTTCAATGGGCAAGTGAATTAAGTGAATCTTTGCTTTAGTTTTCAACCTTTTACTTTTCATTTTATTCGCATTTGGAGTTTGTTTACGAATGTAGTTTTATTGTTTATATTTCACACATCAGTTTCTTGCTTGAATACAATGCATTTTATCGCTGGAATATACAAATACAAAATGTTTTTTCGCTGGAATGAGTAATCATTTTTTTATATATTGCACCTATTAACAGGAGGAAGGCGGTGCCGGTTCTTCTCCGTGGATCCAAGGGAGAAGGCCCAGCAGCTGTGGGTTTGTCCCATTAACCAGTGGAGAATGCAGGAGATTTCCACAACCTATGTATGTGTATTTATTGAGCTGTTTCTGTAATCAAGTGTTTTCTGATTGTTTTTTGCTATCAGTTATTTGTTGTTCGATTATTTAATGAAGAAAAACATGCAATAGATATATTCTTGTACATTTCATAAAACATATTAATAGCTTAATAATATCTTATAAATAAATGGACAGATTTCTCTACTACACAAATCTAGTGCTTGACAAGTCAGTTTGACTGGAGCCCACACGTAGTTGACTCTTAGCAGCAAGACGACCGTCCAGCTCCGTGATGAAGACAGGTACGACCAATAAAGTTTATAAAACTACTTCCCAAATATGAAGTTAATTCTAAAGTCTATTCTTGGGCGTGAAATTTGTTTTCCTGCTGGAATGATAATATTTTATCACGTTTTTATATGTATGTGTATGTGTGTGTGTGTGTGTGTGTGTGTGTGTGTGTGTGGTTGATGCATACCAGGCTTGGTAATTCAATATTTCCACTAAATATAACTTTTGAATTGACCTCTATGGGAATCTATGCTCCAGTTTACACTTTGCGCCCTGGAAGAATATCCGAAAAAAACCCACAAGTTTAGGAGCCTCGCGTCATGCCGCTTTCCAACACTGACGCTTCTGCTTGGTGTGACCATCCACATTGATTAACAGCTTATCTGAAGCGTTGCTGTGCCACGTTTGTGATGCTGACGTGTCACTTCTGGTGTGGCCTGGGAGTTATAGACAACATTTAACTACACTGTATATCGCAATATCACAATATCCGATCCAAATCCCAGACGATATCGAGTCTCGTACCACGATATGAAGACGAGTCTGACGTACCTTCTCTCCAACCTTGTCGTTGAGTGTGAGGCTGGCCAGTATGGAGAGAGCAAATACCACCACGGTCAGACTGTTATGAGCCATGAAGTTTATCAGCGTGCGGTAGAAGGGCTTCACGTTGTCCTGCAAGGATGCAGATTGCACACACGGGCATGCACACATACACACAGGACAAAGCAGAGGTTTGCGCTGTGACTAGTTCAGTTATCTCATCTTCCATCTCGTATTTTTTACGACACTGTGATTGAAGACTCACCAGAGACTTGATGTGACTCTGCACTGAGTGGTTGTATCGACACAGGTTAGCCAGGAGACCCAGGCATGGCATTATGATGTCATCATTATGGGACTGGCTGTGGTGAGACCCAGGACACAGATGTCATCTTCCACACCACAAAGAAAATGAATGCAAGGCTTCATTTTCGTTTTTTAACCTACTGTATACAGTAAGAGTTGCTGCTCACATGTTCATCATGAGAAATTCTATTAGCTCATGAATGTAGTTTGTCGAGTGGAACACCCGTGCGTTATACGTCAGCTTCTGCAGTACCTGTAGACACTGAAACACACACATAATGCAGTTATGTAAACCACAGGGTTACATAACCTTCATGTTCTAGACAGAACAACATGTGTCAATATGTCATTGATACTCAATTTAACCATGAAGGGTAACAATAAACTGGCAAGATGAATTCATAAAATACTGTCTCTCATACAAGAATGCCATACAGTGTATCAATGTTTAGTTTCAGATGACTGTGGGTGTGAATGGCAAGTGTAGGTGTGTTTGCGTGTGTGTTTGTTGTGACCCTGAGATGGACTGGCACCCTATCCAGAGGCTATCTCCTCCAGCATCGCACCAAAGTTAAGAGGAATACATGAATGATCTCATATTACAATCATGCCCTTACCTGTAATACCACTGGCTCTCCGGGTGTCGCGCTGTGCCAGTGGATTATGGAGGCCAGGGTGCTGGTCAAGTTGTAGCTCCTGTGCAGCACCTCCCTGCTGGCATCTTCACAGGCTGGCAGTGGTGAAATAGCAGACAAAAGTGAAATAATAATGCTAATGAAAGAACAATGATGCACTATTTTTTCTGCGATATTATCTCTTGAATTAAAATCTTTATCCATGAAGCCAGCAATGGCAAACATCATGTTTACAGTTTACAAGGTAGGTAGCAAATAGTTTTTAAGGAGCAGGCATGTGGTTTGGAGCGGCATTATAGGTGGTGGGGTGGTATTAAACAGTGTGCGTGTATGTGTGCGTGTACCTAGTTGTGCCAGCAGCGTGATGACGGTTCCTGTGAGGGCCGGGCTGGTGTTCGGGTTCCCAGCCAGCTCCACCAAACCCCTCACACACTGGCTGGGCAGCATCTGGCCCGATGAAAGCAGCTTGTCACACCTTTGGCTTGACACCTCCTGAAACAGATGGACGAACACACACACACACACACACACACACACACACACACACACACACACACACACACACACACACACACACACACACACACACACACACACACACATTATGCCGTTATCGCGGTATGGGAGGTCAGGGAGACTACACGGCGCAGTAAAACTAACCTCCACTTGTCTTTGGAGCTGGGCTGCATTCTGAGCAGACCTGTTGTCCCTGTACTGCTGGATGGCAAGGAGGAGAGACTTCAAGCACGTAGTCACATCCATCCTGTGGATAGATAGAGCGGTAACTAACCAGAGAGATAGATACCTTCCTCATTCCTGGGGGGAAATTGCAGTGTTACAGCCGCTCACATTAAAACAATAGCCAGTAATAATAATAAAGTAATAAGTATGGAAAATAAAAATGACAATATACAATAAATCAAAAAAATAAGTAAAATACACAAGAATTTGGTCATATACAATAGGCCATATTTTTTTAAATATTGGCGATAAACAATAAACCTAAAGGAGGTTTATTGTTACTACCATAAACAGAAAAATCTTTTTAAGGTGAGCCGATGACGACTGACTGTTAAAGGCAGATGGGGCCTGACATCTTCGGCACGGTCTCAATGGTCGCGACCACGAAGCATCATTCATGGCTAAAGACCATAAGAGTGACGGTCAAAAGGAGGTTATGGGAGGTGGTAAACTCAGCTTCTGAAAACGCTTGTACCGGTACATTACCTGAGCACCTTTTGTGGAAAATATTTTCGTTTCTTTATTCCGGACTCGGCGGTGTTGTTTTGTACGGTACGCACTTGTTGTTTACGCTCCGTCCAGGACGACGACACACACTACTTCACACTCTACTTTACACACTACTTTACACACTACTTTACACACTACTTTACACACTACTTTACACACTACTTCATACACTACTTCACACACTACTTCACACACTACTTTACACACTACTTTACACACTACTTTACACACTACTTCATACACTACTTCATACACTACTTCACACACTACTTCCTCCCGCTCCCCACTTCGAACACAGGCAGAACGAACCATGTGGGGGGTGGGGGGGGGGGGGGTTACGTCGGGAATTATCAAGAACAAGTGAAAATATGTTTTTTAATCTCACATGATGAGCAACAATACAACGAATGCATATCTTGTGTGTTCGAATTGGGGGGGGGGGGGGGGGGAAACGAGACCGCCGCGTCTAAATGCGCAGCGGAAGTTAACAGAAACATATGGGGAACCCCTCGGAGTCTATTACCTTCAACGTCCAACGTCCGACGTCACGCAGACGTCACGCGGGAATAACTAACCAGCAGGGGGCAGTAGTGGGCAAATGGTTTTGCCCGTTATATTTAGATGGATATAATAATAATAATAATAATAGTAACTAACTAACTAATAATAATAATAATAATAATTACAATAATAATTATAACAATATAAAAGTGCTTTTTCACGTAACCTAATGCCGCATATTCGAAACTGATCATTTATAAATGAGTAGCGACAATAGTCAATCAAATTAAAATAAATTGGCAAAATTGAATTCTGATGAGATTAATCACAAGTTTTGCCTCAACATCAGCTGATCTCAAAGCACGGCACTTATGTCCTGACATACTTGATGGGTCTGTTTCTATATGTTTGTGACTTTGAGGAAACTGTGGTTTGAAAGAAATGTGGTTCCCCTTCCGCTATCAGTGGGTGAACTATGGTCATGAAATACACAGCTTGTTAGGTTAAATTGTGTGCAAAATAAGGTGGGGGTGGTGGTATAGGACTGTACCCTGTGCCCTGTAAACTGTATTCACCTTTGCATATATAGCTGCATATATGTCATTTCACACAATGTTATATTACTGCTGGCCTCATTACAGCTTCGCCTGCGAGAAGAGATACAGCTGAAAATGTACATTTGTACTTCAGGAATGAATAGAAAATCAAAAAGTATGCTGTATATGATTCAAGCAATGCTTGATTAAATTCTATCCAAATTTCCATGAAATGTGTGGTGTACAAAGGTGCACAATCTGACAAAACATCACATCGGACCTGCTGCAAACTCCTAAATGGAGATTTTTTTTTTTTTTTTTTAACCGTCCAAACCATTGCATTTATACATCTTACTCATGTCCATCAGCTTTAATTTGCATCTTTAAAAATGTTAGGATTGATATTTCTCCATCTCCACCGCAGAAAGCATGCTTGTCAGAGAGCTGTACGAGAGTTGAATCAGTAAACGCCAGCACGCGTGAATTGTATTGAAGTACTTTCCATGAACAGGATCGAACCTTAAAACATAATCAGTGTGTTACATTTATCTTTGAATTGAAAAGAACCAATCAGGTTACATTTGGTGACTTAATGTTTATATTCAAATTATTTCTACAGACTGGCCAAAAGCTGTGACTGATACAATTTTTATTGTTCATTGATCTGAGCTCTAAGTAACAAATCATAGCAAAAGGGGTGTAGAAATTCTAAGAATAATATGTGGTTGGCAATAAAGGAGGCAGTTGTGGGTGTTGTCATCTGCTGTTGATGTGTTTGACCGGTGCACGGCCTACTGTGGACATGCAATTGATGTATGATGCAGCATTTTAAATAAACATAGAAAAGGATCCAACAGAGCAGAGTAGACACTAAATCAGATCATAACACAATACCAGACAAGATGACACTTGTAACATGTATTCAGAAATTAAAAGATATAGATGAAATACAATAAAAGCAGCCCCTAAAAAATAAATGGCAACCGGTCACAACACAATAAAAAGAGTCAGGAGGGGGCACGTCATTTCAACAACACGTGTATCCAACAACAAGTGTTAGATTAAACCAAAAAACAAAAACTCTTCAATGAATACTTGTGATAATGGGAAGTAAAACTTCACGAAACAAAACAAAAGTCCCGAACAACAAAACCTTCTGCAGCATTTCCAGATCTTGGGAGTTATGTCCCATTTATCGGTCGATCTTCAGAGCAGGAAGAGGGCATGAACACGACATAACAGGCAGAATCACCCACATCTGGAAGAAGACAGACAGACAGACAGACAGACAGACAGACAGACAGACAGACGGACGGACGGACAGACA
>NC_137206.1:21566040-21606040 GCF_960531495.2 Zeus faber | reverse complement strand
CCTGTGCACTTTTGATGTTTTCCATGCATGAGGTTCGAGTTGAAAGTTGGGGGCTGCTTATTGTTTGACCGGCAAGTTTGTTTGTTTTTCTGCAGGAGTGTTATTTGTTATTCCCTGGTTGGACATCCTCCATAGAGTGGATTTGAGAACAGCGCACTTTAAACTCCCTCTGCAATTGGTCAGTAGAGTCACTACCATCTCTCCGCTCTAGAAATAGTAGAACCTATTTTACAGTATAAAAAAATCACAAGGTAACCGGCATGCATGACCACATTCCGATGCCACCGTTGAGTGTTTGCCGGGGCCGACGTGTCGGAAGGTTTGCAACGTGGCCCGATACACTGCAACCGCCACCGGCGTAGCTCGACTGCCATTTGTTTCCGTGGCGTTTACCGATCCAGCATCATCGGCCCCAACGGTGTTTCTCTTCCACCCAGGTTCTGACGGCCGACGGGGTTCCACTGAGGGTGAACGCGGTCGTCTTCTACCGGGTGGTGGAGCCGTCGCTGTGGGTGACCAGGGTGGCCAACGGCGCCGGGGCCACCCGCATGCTGGCACAGAGCACCCTGAGGGCATCCCTGGGAGCGCGCACGCTGGCGGACATCCTGGCGCAGAGGAGGGGCATGGCGTGCGGGATGGAAGTAGGTCATGGGCGTTCCTGCAGTGCGTCGCCTGGCTCTGTGTGCTCGTGTGTTTGCGCTTTTGTGTTTTCCGCGCCACTCGTTTCTCCTCCGCGTGTCTGCACAGGAGGTTCTGAGCGCCCGGTCACGGGGGTGGGGCGTCGAGGTGGAGAGGGTGGAGCTTAAAGCCATGAGGCTCCCCCACGACCTTCAACGCTGCATGGCTGCAGAGGCCGAGGTATCGAGGGAGGCTAGGGCCAAGGTACACACACACACACACACACACACACAGAAATACATCTTTCTTACTATATTTTATCCATATACACACACAGATACGAAAATAAGTGTTTCTGTATATTAATATGTGTGTGTGTGTGTGTGTGTGTGTTCCAGCTGATTTTGGCGGAGGGTGAAGTGAAGGCCGCCCGCGTCCTCAGTGCGGCGAGCGCCGGGCTGTCTCCCGTGGCGATGCAGCTCCGGTACCTCTTGTGCCTGCCCTCCATCGTCTCGGAGGCCTCCTCCACCGTGGTCTTCCCCTGGCCCACCGAACTCCTGCAGCCTCGCGTGTAAATGGCGCGAGGCGTTATGTCCTCAGATGTGAGGATTTGGGTTTTTAAACGCACAGTGCCGGATCAAGGGGGCCAACCCGTGTGACGCCAAAAAGCATCGAAAAGTATGAAATGAGAACCTTGAATAAAGGCTGATTGATTTTTGCGCTTGCCTCCTTTAATCTGTGACCGCTTGAAGGTCGATTTAAACACAATGCATCTGTGATCAGAGACGCCCTAGCTATGCAGCAAGTGTACAAACCCAGAGTACCAACTAATAGACGGTGTCTACAACACGCCCTTTGACAAATAAGTGACTGAATGGCGTGCAAAAATTCAAAATCACCGGCGATAATGAGTTTGTCATGGAGCAGCACGTTAGAAGATTGAAAACATCAGAAAATCCCGACAAGAAGCTAACCCGTGGACGGTTTGTGTTGTCGGTCGTTGGTTGCCAAGAGACCGTACGCATAATCACTTATGAGGATAACAGCCAGAGAGACAGCTATGGATCCTGCGGCAGGAAACGGCCAAGTAAATCTCGTAGTCGTGGTTGCACCGATGCAATGCAACATGCAATGCATCAAGTCCTCTCGTAAAAGGAGGTTTCTAAACAGATGCTTTGGGACATTGTTGGAAGTCTAGTATAAATTGTATAAAATAACTCCATAATGTATCATACATGTACATAAAATGTATTTGTGAAGAGTCCGACTTGTACTTTTTTATTGATGTACAACTTCAAATCCACCTGGTCGAACAACAAACATTTTGGGATTAATAAAAAAGGTTTGAAAAATAGAACATTTCAATTTAACAGTCATTTTGTTCCCCTTCCCCGGTTCGACCCCTTGTCTGATTACATCCAGTCACGAGTCAGAGGAGCGATTAGCGGGCGTGACTTCCAAAAATAAGCTCTTTAACTGGCCGGCACAGAGCGACCTCACTGTGACCTTCCAGTGGCTTCTCACCTGTTCGGCTCTAGATTGAGAGTCACTGTCCACTCCTCCTGGACCAGACTGAAAACCAAACCTCAAAACACCAAACTGAAATTTTTTGGACAATGGACATGCGTATACAAGCATCCCATACACATAGCATCGAATAGCATCACTTTTATTTCACAATCACTGCCCTAAGTCACGTTGACCAAAATGGTCTGGCACCAAGACGTTAGCAGTAGATCCTTTAAGTCCTGTTGGGCTTGTTTGTTGTTCCAGCACATTTAACAGATGCTCGATCAGATCGAGATCTAGGGAATTCGGATGCCAAGTCAACACTTTGAACTCTTTGTCATGTTTCTCAAACCAAGTTTGAGTTACAGTTTCTGCAGTGTGGCAGGGCGCATTGTCCTGCTAAAAGGACACTGCAATCAGGGAATACCGTTGCCATGAAAGGGGGAACTTGGTCTGCAACAATGTTTAGGAAGCTGATATGTGTCAAAGTAACATCCGCATCAATGCTAGGACCCATGGTTTCACAACAGAACTTTGCCCAGTGCATCACACTGCCTCCACCGGCTTACCTTCCTCCCATAATGCATCCTGTTGCCATGTCTTCCCCAGGTAACACGGCATATGCAAAAAGAAAACGTGATTCATCAGACCAGGCCACCTTCTTCCATTTCTCCATGGTCTAGCTCTGATGCTCACACGGCCATTATAGGTGCTTTCGGCGGTGGACAGGGGTCGGCGCGGGCACTCTGACCGGTCGGCGGCTACGCAGCCCTATATGCACCGTGTTCTGACACCTTTCTATTATAGCAGCACTAACTTTTCAGCTATCACTACCCCTTGACATGTGCCACTGGAATGACATGAGCAATGTTATTCACTTCACCTGTCAGTGGTTTTACTGTTGCGGCTGATTACGCTCAGTTTAATTTACTTTGTGATCTGTTCAAATCTAATTGTTCAATGAACATATTTGCCAAAGACTGTTTTTTACTTGAATCAATCATTTCACAAAAGCACATAAACAAGTTAAAAAAAAAAAAAAAAAAAAAAAAAATGAAGGGGGTGAGTAGGGCTCTCATTTGGGATGCCAATATGCACAGATACAGTATGTTACAGTCGGCCCAGGCTTAGTTTTATTGCCTTTCGAAGATTTTGCTGTTTCTGCTCTGTACTTAGCATGTAAATTATATGTTTTTATCCCTGCATACTGTAACTTTAATGCAGTAAATGCTGGGCAGGGCCGGCTGGAGAGCTATTAATAACCAGAGCTGGGGCAGGACCAACTTTGGATGGAGAGCACTAACTGACAATCACGCTTGTACGAGGGGGACTCCTCCACACGGCCCTGCGGATTTCTGATCTGTTTTTTTGAGAAGTGTGCAGTTAGGCGTTCGATCTTCTCCGTTTGGGTGCAAAATATGATTTCGAAAGAATGTGGTGAGAGCCGCAAGAAGGTCCTTGAGACATGTGCTTTCGGGTGAGAGCCACTCATGCAGTGTGAAAGGAGGGGTGCATGCTTCCTGTGCCTTGGCAGAAGGACCGATAACGAGAGTGAATGAGAGAGTCGATGGAGATGTTGCACATTATTCAGAAACTCGGGGAAAGCCTCGGACCGTCTTCAGGCAAATACTTTAATTTTCAATGTTTACAAATGCACCCGTTTTCCTTTTTTAACTTCCATTTTTTTTTTTCTTTTTTAGTCTTGGCCCCCTTTTCCGCTTTCTACCTACCTCGATCGATCCATCCTTCTAGAAGTGAGTTTGGTGATAAGCTGCTGCCCGTGTGCCTCCTCCCTCTTCGTTCTTCCCCTCCCTCCCTCCCACTTTCACTGCTGTTGATCTCCTAGTCTCTCCCCGACTCTCCCACTAGCCCCCCATCTCTCTCACCCTCTCTCCCTCCTTCTCTCTCTCGCTCTCTCTCTCTCTCTCTCTCTCCACCACATTCTCCCGCTGTGTTCCATTCGCTGGAAGGATGTCACCGTGGCGACTCCTGTGTCTGTCAGGCTTTTTCCTGATCTGCAAAGGTTGGGAAAACATTGTCAACTTCTTCTTCTTTACTGCCTGACTGCGTGTGTGTGTGTGTGCGTGTGTGTGCGTGTGTGTTTTGGTTTATCTGTCTTGTTTTGTTTTTCTCTCAGGGATTGGGATTTCTGTGGACATGGTGAAATGTCACTGGGGACTCGAGGAGGGACTTGTTAAGAGATTACGTTTGCCTCCATGCGTGTGACCGTGTTGGGTTTTTCTCTCACACTTAATCTACTAAAGCAAAAACAACGGCCGCGTTTGAACCAAGCCCTCCGCACTACGCTTTTGCCTAACACCAACGTATATGTGCATGTGTCAGGCCACAACAAAGGGTCTCGGCTGGATGGAAAAGCTTGTCTCTCTGTCATCCTGTTGTGGTCTGCACTGTTAGAGCTGTCTCATCGTGCAGACCTACACGCATGCAAACTCAAAGTCTCATCCATTCATCCTTTTACAGTGTGTGTGTGTGTGTGTGTGTGTGTGGAGAGGGGGGCGGGGGGGGGGGGGGTAGCAACAGGATGAGGTGTTTTTTTATAGCTGGATGATCCTATTGAGGGCAGCACAGGACTTGTGTCTAATTACGGGAGAGCACGGATCACCCAGGTTGCCCTGACTCGGAACACTAACTTCCTTTCTCTGCAAAGCACTCCTCAGAAAGTATTAGAAATGCAAGGAGCAGTTTCATTGCTAAATTAAATCTTTATTTTTTATTCTCTTGACACGGACGCAATTGCATTGAGGCATGCAGGCCCATGGCGACCGCCGTCACCAACCTATCCGTCCCGTCCCAGAGCTAGAGCAGCTTTTAGGTTGATTTCACCTGCAGCTGGTGGCCAAAGCCCAACACCAACTGACACCAGTGTCACCCGTCTGCCGGGGCCGAACCGTCCAGGCCAAGGCAGAGATCCTGTGGCAGAGTTAACTAGGTGAGAGGGTGAGCAGCTTTGGATAACGACCATGCTGAAGCGTTTTTTAAAGAGGCTCAGGCAAAAAATGGACACTCTGCACCCTATGGGTATTTCTGGAAGGGGCAGCCCGCGAAGTTGAATGCGTCGCTTAAGAGATCGGCTTTGAGAAGATGAAAACTGTTTTATGACGTAACCAGGACACGAAGGCTCGCGCACTCTTTTTTTCCGCCGTTGTAAATTGTGGTTCGCCCTTATTCGGGCCAACATTTGGAGAACATATTTGCATTTGATTTTGAGATGTGTCATGTGTACTTGTTTACCTGGGATAAACAGGGATGAACAGCTTATGTGTGCTCCAGGATTGTGATTGCCATGGCGGAACATCCAATGTGCATCTGTCGTGCACGTACACGTTGTGTGAGCTATAAACTGCCTCAACATCTCTACCTATCACACCTGTAATGGTAAATACCGCCAAGAACCTCTGTGGTACTGTACAAGCTCCTTACATGGAACATGTCTGGACTCTCTGAGTAGTTCTAATAAGTGTCTTCCACCGTCGTGTACCTTCATCATGCATGCGGCTTTTCTGAGTTTGTTTTCCCGCATCACTTCACTGATCACCCGTCTCACTGATGAGTGTCAAAAGGCGTGCACGTAAATTACCACGTACGGTTTTAAAGATATTTAGATATCTATCAACATTGAAATACATTTGAATGTTTCTTTTTTTCCAAATATCTCTTCATAACTTCTCACGAGTTGTGGGTGTAGAGTGCAATTTGAAACTGAAACGTATAATTGTACCACATCTTAAATAGTATTTATCATATCAACGCCCTGGTATTGTCTCCGTCGCCCTTTGACCCCGTCGGGTCCACGATAGGTCATTGGTTTTTCGGACAAAAAATGTGCATTTCTCTTTCAAGTGACTTGTTCGCCCCCGTCCCTCCCCAGAGGCAGAGAAGTCAAAGAGGTCAAAGTTCATACAGGTTCCTCTCGGGAAAGCTTCGTTGGACGCGTGCCGTGGGCGCCGTTGATCCGAAAGAAGAGGTGTGGGGCTTTCCGCATGTGCGATCACGAACGATCTTCATTTTGAATTTCAGAATAAGAATGTGGGCGTTGAGAGGAGAGTCATAAAATGCCCTCCCCTTCATCAAACAAATAAAAAGAAAATACGGCAGTGTTGCAAAGTACAGGAGAGCTTCTGAGAAGTGGGTAAGGTCCTCAAAATCTACATTTTCGCAAGTTTGTGGGTGTGAAGGAGAAAAGCAGAACATGCGTGCTTCGAGTTAGCATATCCAAGATTAACATACAGGTATATCTAGAGAACATATCACACACACAGTGAAAACCTTGCTCTACATCCCGCTCCTGGAATTCAGAAGTCATACAAGTGATGCTCTAACAAAGATGAGACCTGCAAAATAATCCGTACCGTCGAGGGGCTCGAGGGTTTGTTCATAAAATGTTAGTTAAAAGCCCCTTCCTTGTGCCAGCCTTCTCAAGATGTCGCCCCCACCCTCCTCGTCCTGTCGTTTGTTGCAGGTGCCCCAGGGCAGGAGCAGAGCAGTGCGGCGGAGTCCTGCGACAACTTCACCGACCTGGACCTGTCCCACTGCCTCATGGGGACCAGCCTGTACGTCAGGCTGCTGCTCTACACCCGCGCCAACCTCCGCTGTGGCCGCGAGCTCAGCCACCGCCGCCTGGCCTCCCAGCCGCTCTTCGACCTCGGCCGCCCCACAGCCTTCGTCATCCACGGCTACCGGCCCACGGGGGCACCTCCCATCTGGATCGACCACCTGGTGCAGCTGCTGGCAGAGCAGGAAGACATCAATGTCATTGTGGTGGACTGGAACCGGGGCGCGGCCAATCTCAACTACTTCACGGCGGTGGCCAACACGTGGCAGGCAGCCCATAACCTCACCTCATTTATCACAACCATGCAGGTGCGTGTGTGGTGTCAGAGTGATTCTGAAAGAAAGTTATTATTCCGTTTTACTTAATGCGACTTAAGGTTTCCTCAGTGCGAAGATTCTTGTTTCTTGTAATATTGCACTTGAAACAGGGGAAACTTCCTGTTTTGAATGTAGGAGGAGGGTGCCTCGCTTAGCTCCGTGCACCTGATCGGCGTCAGCCTCGGCGCTCACCTGGCAGGGTTTGTGGGAGCCAACCTGAAGGGGAGAATCGGTCGAATCACAGGTGAGAGGGGAGAAGTTCTCCGGATCCTATATTTAAGTAGCGGTATGAATAGAAGAACAACGGGGGGTTTTGAGAGGGATGTGGGAAAAAAAAAAATGCGCCGTCCTCCGTCCCCAGCTTTGGACCCGGCGGGACCCATGTTCACCGGCGCCACCCCCGAGGAGCGGCTGGACCCTTCAGACGCCATGTTCGTCGATGTCCTGCACACTGACATGAACTGTAAGAATCCAAATGGATGGAGGAAGGGTGGGATGGGCTGCACGATGGTCTTCGTGACTGTGCCGCAGTCAGAGGGTCGGGTTTAAATTCCACCGGGCCGCTCTGTATCCTGTCCAAAGCGTCTTCGGCGGCACGCTCTACCCAAACCTTAATGAGAGTGCTTCTGGATGAGATGGAAGTATATTGTGGCCCATGCAGATGCAAGGTTGCACATAGCCATAGATTTCTCGAACACAAAAACACTGTCTTTCCGTGGGCGAGCTGTTGATGATGAATGGCGTCGTGTCTTTGCGCAGCGTTTGGACTGAATGGCGCACATGGTCATATTGACTACTATGCAAACGGGGGAGGCGACCAGCCAGGCTGCCCTAAGACCATCTTCTCAGGTAAATACACACACACACACACACACACACACACACAAAATACGACACCATGGTTCCTGCTCATAAGTGCCAGCTCACTGCGGTCTCTCCGTCGCGTAGGGAAGTCTTATTTTGTCTGCGACCACCAGCGCTCCGTCTTCCTGTTCCTCTGCGCTCTGAACCAAACCTGCAGCCTGACCGGCTACCCCTGCGCCTCCTACAGCGACTTTGTGGACGGGCGGTGCCTCCAGTGTGAGGCCTTCAAGCCCGCACCCTGCCCCATGCTCGGTGAGAAGAAGCAAATAACGAGAACTGATTCAACACACGAGTCACCCACCTTCAACTATTTTTATTTTTTTTGCCGCAACATGTTGGCGGGGACAGCTCGGCTTACCTGTGGTTCTCTCTCGCAGGCTACGACGTCAGCAGGTGGAGAGACACTCTGCTGCGACTGGGCCAGACCAAGGTCTTCTTCAGTACCACCGCCACGCTGCCTTACAGGAGTGCGTTTCACTTACATCCTTCAACACAACCGACCAGGGAGCGAAGTTATCCATTGATAACTGAACCCCAGGCCCTGTTATAGCATTAGCAATCAGTAGTTGGATGCCTGCCAAGTGAACCTCAGCCTTCAGATTCGGGTAAACTAGTGTCTGACCAAGTGAACTCTTAAGTAAGTAAAGCTTTGAATTTGATGGGATGGGATATGCCATTATTAATCACTGATCGGAATGTACAATATGGCGGCAGCATCAAACAGAGTAGGACGTTTTTAAAACGCGACCAAAACATATACAATGGCAGAGACTTAAATTAATTAATTCCATAATCCATAAATTAATTACATATAACCACTTTGCTGGAACCCAGCATTGGGTTCTGAGGGTGTGACGCCGGTTGTTGTCCTGTGCAGAGGCCAGCTACAGAGTGGACATGGTGACATGGAACCAGTATCTCCGCTGGGGAGTCGTCTACCTCAGGCTACACAGTGGCAGGAACTACACGGAGACACGAATAGACCAGTGAGACACTCACACACGCACGCACGCACGCACACACGCACACACACAGTTTCAGAGAACCTTATCTTTAATGTCCCATCAGATCATGAACAGCTTCCTCTTCCTCAGAAGGGGAAGCACAAGCAGAGTTTAGCCACAATAACGTTCTCCACACCTTCACCCAGCAGCGTCAGTGCCTCCAGCATCACGTTCCCTGCTTCCCGCTTGGTTTCCAGTTAGAGATTCCAACCTGTCCGACAGCAACATCCCTTTCAACCTCTCTTTCAACCTCTCCTTTCTGCTTCTTCCGTCTCGGTATCCAGCAAGCTCTTCCGGTTCGAGCAGTACACCTCCACGCGCCTGCTGGCCCAGTTCGACGAGGACCTGCAGCCCGTCCAGAAGATCTCCATGCGCATCAGCACGGGGAACGTGATCGGACCGCGCTACAAGATCAGGCTGCTGCGCATCCGCCTCACCCCGCTGGAGCGTCCCGAGAGGTGAGGGGGGGGGGGGGGGCGCAAAGGATCTCGCGGCAGCTCGCTCGGTCGGTGCTGCGAACGACGGGAGTGTGTCGCCGTTTCGATTTAGTGCAATCCAACCCACGCCCAATCTTATGGGTCGCCGCTTTAACGTCACTCTTTGTCGCCCTTTTCCTCTCAGGCCCGTAATGTGCAGATTCGACGTCATAATGGAGGAAAACATCGATATGGCTTTTCGGCCCCTTCCGTGTGACTCGTCTCACGTCTGACGGATGCCGGGAGACATTCCCCTCAGACAGGGACACCGCCACGCCAACGCAAACCCCACTGAACGGGGTGCACCAGGTCTCCTTGACCCACCGGGGTCTCACAAAAAGGACGGCAGTCGCCTGAGTTTTGGAAAGCCAGGAATGCCCCAGTACTGTACGGATCTCTTTGAAGGCCCCTTGTAATTGTTTATGCGAGTGAAGCACGTGAATAAGCCGAAGCCACTTGTGTGTTCCCACTCCGTCCGTCTGGCTGTCTGGACGTGTGACAGGAGTGACCTGCATTAAAGCTGCGTGTCGGGAAACCCATCGACCGCCAGCCGGTCTGTGCAGAGACTTTGAAGGAGCTCGCTGGGGTTACTGTAGTAGGCCTTTCACGTCAGCGCAAGGATCTGTTCTTTTTATATCTTGTCCTTTGGCTGCGTTTTCATCCCCCTCTGAAAATAATCCCGACTCGGCTAAAACTTAACCGGATTGAGCTGTACGGGTCGAAGTGGCAGAACAAAACATGTTGATAAAGTTCAGCTCAGCACTTCTACATACTCCTTCAGAAGGTATGATGATATAATAGACATGTTATCTATACTGTATATTGGACTATACAAAATATGTGAACCTGTTAACGTCACTTGATTATTAAATGTGCATTTCATAATGTTAAAAATACACAACACAACCCCTCAACCCCCGCTAAATTGCACACCACCTTACACATAAAATAACAAACAGGATGTGATGTTAAATCCCTTGTGCTGATGAGCCTACGCCAGACAGGTGGTCCAGCCAAACAACTTCAGGAGAGTAGCTCAGACAGCGCAACACAAATCTCTACGAACCAGCTTCAAATGGCTTACTGTAGTCGGCCAAGCACCACTACGAGCGCAAATGTCACTGTGTCACACACTACTACGGCCCTTGTCTTCGGGGCTTGAGGATCCCGCCTCTCTCTAAATGTTCAGTCCAAAAGGGAGTCAAGTGAGATTGCAACGCCCATTCACTCGCTGCCTTATGCCAGTTTTTCTTTGGCAACACCTCTAGAATACACTACAGCCATGATCACACAGAATGGTGGACCACTGCTGTCTCTCTTCACTGTGCACTTCCAATTGGTGACAAAGGAGGGTCAAATTCTATTATTTCACGACAAAATGTGTAGTTATGTGATATTATAGTCAACTCATTGATTACACAGAAATGTGGTCCCAGCTACAGGATGACACTGCCTTAAATCAGACGACAGTGATGCTGCTATGACGTCTGTCCAATCATTCATAAGCATTTATGAAAAGTTATTTTAGACTGAACTGTGTAATTATATATCTATAAAGCAAAACAATATGCTTTCATATATATGAAATCAAAAAGCTATTCATCCATTTTTCAAAAATGCAGTGAACTGATGAAAAAAGGTTTAGTGTTACATTACTTTCGTTTTCTTTTATGTTGTAATTTGGGTATGAAGGAGCAGCTTAAGGAAAAATTATTGTTTGGTTTGGTTACATTTTTTTATAAGTCATGTATACTTATGTATCAATGCAGCAGTTATTTTTGAATATATCTGTATTTCACTTAATTTTGTAAAGTTGTATGTTCATGCTGATTAAACTGTTGCTTAGCATACTTTTCGTTAAATGACTACAGCAAATAGTTTTATTCCATTCCACTATCTCTTTCTATCTATATTCCATATCTGCAATTCCAAGTGTCCAATCTACACTTAAACACTCAATCATTTTCACTAAAATGCAAGAAATCTTTGTAACAATCATTTAAAGACGATTAAGGTGGATTGCACCTCGACCAAGTCAAAACCTGGATGAAATTGCGGTTCAGCCAATGATCCTGCTGCACCAAACTTTAACTTTAAATAAACAGGTAATTGTATTTCAACCTAACTTTTAATCTTTTCGTTTTCATCATTGAAAAAAATAAAATAAATAAATAAAAAATTAAGTGCTCCGGACAGGTTTAACATTCAGAAAACCCACAAGGACTCACCAGGTTTTAAAGACGCCAAATATTTTATTTGGAAATGAGCGTGTATTTCATCAGCTGGACACTTTGTCAGTAGTTTTTAATACTTGCCTTAAAAAAATCTCTTGCCAACAAAATGCTGGTGACAACCTAAAACTATTCAGTGTTAACATACATCTACTTCAACTGACAGAACTAACAACATGATGCAATCAGCACAGTGCAGATCAGTCTAAGGGAGCTGCGGTTCTAAATCAATTGTTTGGATATTACGAGGAGAAACATAATATAAAAAAAGATTTATATACAAAATAAAGTGAGCTACGGCTGCGCTCATAGGCTCAGAGCCATTTGACAAGGATCTTGCAGCACTAGAGAGGGACAGAGAGAATGAAAGAAAACCAAACGACCAATAAAAACAAAAGACGAGAAAGACGAGTATTTAGGTAACAAAGGACGGCTGTTGAACCCTGAAAGGAGATCTGCACATATCGTTTTAGTTTACCGGAGGCGGCCGGCGGCAAACCCGGCCGTAGCATGGCAGCAAGCCCGCGTTGTACTTCCATTCCAGTACTTTTTTTATCAGCTGGCCATCTGACACAGCAGGAAGAGTCGGCCATGAAAGCGGTTCATGTCGGGCTGATCTGCAGGATTGTCGCCTGCTTTCCTGTCGCCACCTAAACAGAGACAGAAGTATGTTTGAACAAGCAGAACCTGTGTATGGAAATCTAGTTGATGCTTGAACTGAGCAGTTCAAGGTAAAAAAAAAAAAAAAAAAAAGTTATATATAAATAATAATTCTACTGTATAACGTTACATTATATATATATTTTATGTAAAGGCCCCAGAAGAAGTTTTGGAACAGCACTAGTTTCCTGTAATAAACTATGTTTGGCTCCACGACCTCTAATCACTGGGGGTGTTACCATGACGTGATTCTAGTTGATCATTGTCTTTTTGTGCCTCTATCACAGTGTGACCAACAGTGTAATAGTACAATATCCACTGCGCCTCAACCCAACTGATCAAAAAACTTCCAAATTTTGGGCTAAAACTCCCTCTGATATTTGGATGAAAATTGTGGAACCGACAATGCGGAATCTTGTGGATTTAACGAGAAGATGGTGTTCAGCTCAAACAACTGTGATTGGACGATTATGTACAGGTACTCCTCACTAAACGACGTACCTGTTTAACAGCTGTTCGGACTTATGACAAGCTTGTGTCCAGCGTCAAGCAGCTCCTCGCGCATCACCCTTTAGATATTTTTACACTATATATACTACATACACTATATACACTGTTTACACTATATACATCTCACAGTTCTCAGTCTCAGTCTTGTCCCCACAGTCTGTCAGTATTCACTACACTAGCGTTCGCAATGGCCACGCCCCCTTACCACATAAATATGTTCATACATATATGCAGTGAAATGTCTTTAGTTAGTAACTAATAGTTACTAAACAGAACATAATAGCTAACCTAATTAAACTAGTAGCTAACTAACTGAAACTGATTCCTAAAATGTAATGCAGTTAGTGAATAGATTAATATAAAATACAATAAAATAAAAGAACTAACTTCAGAACTTATGAATCACCAGCTGTTCACAGGGGTTGTGAACTGTAGAAATCACACAGGTCCTCGTTTTCGAGCAATTCACTTAATGACCTGGTGCTAGGAACCGAACTAATAATACTAATAATACAAAAATAAGATTACTACTACTAATACTAATGATAAACAACAAAATAATTTTTAAAAATTGTATAAATAAGCATTTATTCATTTATAAATTAAAAAATATATATTTTATCCAATCTTTACATTTGTGTTTATTTCAACTATATGTGCTAAATAAATCAACCACGTCTTGACTTTTTCCAATAATAATTAAAACGATGTCTAATTATCCCCAAAAAAATAAATAACGTTACAATTCCTCAATTATAATTATGATAAACTATCAAATCCTGGGGTTTATAGTCTATTTTATGGCAAAAAAGTAGGAGCTGCTTCCAAATTTAAAAGCAGCACTATGTAACTATTTGGGATTTGGCGCCCCTACAGTTTCTGAGTGCAATTCCACTTTTATGCCACTGTCGTAAAACCCGGTCCGGTGTCCGTGTGGGGGTGGGAATGAAAGAGGTGCCATTCTCCATGTTACAAGTCAGTGTACCAACAAAATGATTCTGAAGCTGTTATTTTAAGGTAAAACAGTTACATAGTGTTGCTTTAATTAGAATTCATAGTGAAATGCACCGTCTGCGATCGAGTTACTAACCAGCATCATCGTTTTTGTGGCTCTATCGTCTGGGTGGTCCAAGGCGGTTTCCAAGAAGACGGTTCCTATGGAAAGCTCCTCTTCTCGGTCCCTATGACAAGAGAGAACAATAAAAAGTCATCTTGTGTCTGTTGTTGTTTAGGGCGGCAGATATTCCTCTATAATTCCATTTTAATTTTATGCTTTATTATTCTCAATATTCAAATACATTAATATTTTTAATGCTCAAATGTAGTACTGCTACGCTCGTGTTCTCACAGCCCGGTGGAAAATGCCCCGCAGCCGGCATGGACTGCAAGCCGGTGGTTGGGAACTTCTAGACTAGAGAACATAACGTCGGTGATGATGGGGTTTATTTCCTACTTTTGTCCCCACATCTGTGGAATAACTGGACATTCTGGTTGAAGGCACACTCTCCCTTGTACACATAGTGAAACACCGTAGGAGAGGTAAATCCGCTGATGTGGACTTCGCACACCGTTACCAGGAATAATTCTCTCCAATGTGTGTTCACTGTACGGCTGAACGATTTGGGAAAATAATCAAATTGCGACCAATATTGCACCTGCAATTTAGTAGGTGATTTGTTTTGTAAGTTCCTTATCCTCTGTATTATTCACCAAACACAAGCAATACATCTTTCTATTGTATGACCAACACAACATTGGATACAATCAACATATAAACTGACCTTTCCTGTAGGCCAGGCCTATATGTTATGATGAAATGAGAGGAATTCATGCATGAATAGATATGAATAACCTATCTTTACTTAACTATTGAATTGTATGAAGAAAAACCTTCAATCACAATGAAATATAGACTGATTATTTAACTTCAAGCCTTGTAATTATTAGAATCTGAAAATGAACATTCAAGAAATAGGCACACATACGTCCACATATATCCTTTGTGCCCGCAAGTAAATTGGTATATTGGATCGGACCCATCTCTAATATCTGGCATATTCGTATATGGCTATAATACATTGATCATCAACATTAAAACCACTGACAGGTGGACAACCGTAAGGATCTGAGGGATTTTGACAAGGAACAAATTGTAATGCATCTCCAAAACGGCAGGTCTTGTGGGGTGTTCCCAGTATACAGTGGTTAGTACCTACCAAACGTGGTCCAAGGAAGGACAACCGGTGAACCGGCGACAGGGTCATGGGCACACATTGGTTCACTGATGCGCGTAAGTGAATGAAGGTGACTTAGTCTGTTTTCATCTTCATTTAGCGGATGGTCGGGGTTACGGTCCAATCTGATCAAGCATCTGTGGGATGTGCTGAACCAACAAGCCCGATCCATGGGGGCCCCACCTCGCAACTTCCAGGACTTAAAGGATCTGCTGCTAATGTCTTGGTGCCAGACACCACAGGACACCTTCTGGCTCGACGTGTCAGAGCTGTTTTAGGGACACGAGGGGGCTCCACAATATTAGTGGTTATTAGTGGAGGCTTTAATGTTGTGGTTGATTTGTGTATATAGATCAATTGCAGATCCATACACTTGAGTAACAGGATTTTTCACAACAATATTGAATCAAATCTTTATGCAATAGCACTTATCCAATCCACAGGGGGGAGCGGAGGCCTGGGTGAAATTACTTTTCAAAAAAATGGCCAAACGCAATCATCCATGTAAAAGTCAAAGGGATTATTAGTTAGTTAAAACAAAAAACACTTGACCCAGGTCGAGAAGAGCGGAAGACTGGAGGTCTGCTGTCAGACTGCAAAGAGCTCCAAAAATTCAAAGCTCAAAAGAAATTTATTTATGAACATACTTAGTAACATAATATTTTTAGACTTCAACCACTGTTCACTTGGTAGAATAAGATAACACTTTATTAATCCACCATGGGGGGCGAAGGATATGGCCCTTACTACTGTGCTATGCTACTGAAATTGCCCAAAGGCTAATCCAAAAACCTATTAGTTATCATATGTTTGACCAGGCAAAAGATCACCTGGTCAAACATCTAGGAAGCAGACCTCCATCGCATCAGGTTCCTTGTCCAGGCTGTTTACGACGTCCTACCGAGTCCAGCCAACCTCCATGTCTGGCGCAAAAGTGATACACCTCGCTGTCCTCAATGTCCAGTAAGGGCATCCCTGAAACACATTCTTAGCAGCTGTCCAAAAGCACTTGGAGACGGGCGCTACCGCTGGCCCCACGACCAGGTGCTTAAGGCAGTCACAGAGAGTGTGTACACAGCCATCAACACCAGTAAGGGCCCCCACAGGGCAAGAACCATCACATTCCTCAGAGCATGAGAGAAGCCCCACACTCAACCGAGGGCAAAGTCTAGTCTCCTCACCACTGCTACTGACTGGCACTTGGAAGTGGACCTTCCAAAACAACTTACTGTAAGTTCCCAGCCAGGATAACATCTACACGGCTTCGCCCAGACATGATCATTGTTTCTGATTCCACCAAGCAATTGATCATGCTGGAGCTCACAGTGCCCTGGGAAGAACGCATGGAAGAAGTCAATGAAAGGAAGAGGGCCAAGTACCAGGAGCTTGTGGAAGAATGCAGATCGCAAGGCTGGCAAACTCGCTGCCAGCATGTGAAAGTGGGCTGCAGAGGATTCGCAGGTCGCTCACTCTGCAAAGTGTTCACACTGCTGGGCATCACCGGGAAGCCAAAGAGGAAGGCCATCAGATCTGTAACTTGAAGCCGCCGAGAAAGCCACCAGGTGGCTTTGGATCAAGAAGGCAGAACCGTGGGCAAATGCTGCTGGGACACAGGCTGGGGTCTGATCAACCCTGGTCGGGTCGCCTGGGCGAGGGTGTCTGATGCTTGAAAGACCGGAAACACCCAGTGACCCCAGGGTCATCACTGATGATGTGTCCCAGCGCAGGCGCAGGATGTATCTCGCAACTCCCCAAGCCAGCTTAGACGCTTGCGTCATTTTTCATTAATTTAAATTTAATTAGTGGTTTGATTCCGAACAAAGAAATATATTCCTCCTCACCCTATTGCCTGCACCGCCTCTCCTTCCTGGTTGATGCAGCCCGGACCAGCTGAAGAAACCTCCACCTTCCTCTGCTTCTTCCATGACACTTGTTTCATCAAACAGGGGCACAGGCTCACTGAGAAAAGAGATGGGAACAGTTCACCTTTTGTTCACCATTTTCGTTTACCTTCAGAGTCAAACAATTCCAGAGACAGAGTCAGAGTCAACAGTTGCACTTCCAGGCAACCAGGGCGAGATTATTTGCAGTGATGAAACAAAGTTATTACCCAACTATTTGACATGTCCCCTTTTGATACAGACCATATCGCAACCATTACAGCCTGGTGTTAAAGAAAATGTGGATGTGCTTTAAACTGCAATTCACTTAACTAAATGCTGATTCAGAAAACCTGACTCAACGGAGGTCAATGGAAAAAGAAACAATAAAATGGACATAGAAGCCATGTCCGTTTTTGTTTTTTTTTATAAAGTATATGGTTCAGACAAAAACATGTTGTGCCTAAGTCTGTATAATGCGCATAATCCATCTACCGAAGTTACAAACAAATGAAATGGCTTTAATGGCACTTTACCTCCCAGAGGCCAGGGGGTGCTGTGACAAACTTCCCCCAGCTATTGTTATCTTCACCCCATCCACCCTTCCTTGCCTCCTCCGTTCCAGGTTATGCCTCAGGTCTGCAGGGTCTCTAGCAGGCTGCGGGCTGTCAGGCTGTGAGGAGACATTCAGTAGTGTCATTCAAACCCGTAACATCAATCGATTGGTCTCACACAGCACAATATTACCAAGGGGTTGTCAATATTCCAAAGGTCTAGACATGCACCATTTATCTGTCATGGTGCCTTAACGTTGAAAGGTTTAACACAGTTTGTACCTGAATGGCAAACACAGGCTCACTGTCAAGCATCGTGTTCATACTCATGGTGAAGCGTCTGGATAGTGGGATGAAAATAAAAGGGAGGAAAAATGGGTAAGGGGTTGGATTAGAAGCTTCTTCCCAATATGCTTGTCTCAATTTTTACAAGGGTATCTTGGCTCTATGAGAGCAAGATACTTTCATGGTGACAGTGTGTCACCATGAAAGTGAGGCGTAGGTTATATGTTAGTATTGTATAGATTGTATATTTTACATCATTGTCCTCCATATCAAACATAATATCAAGGTGGTGAGAAAAACAGACAGAAAAAACACTCAATAAAATACAGCTTCAGGCAGCAATAGACAGGGTCCAGTTTAGCCGTGTTTAGTATGTATTACAGTTTTCCGGGTTCTCTGAAATGCAGCGCAAGTTTCAATTTTCCGAGTTCACATTGAATTCCGTATCAACTCCTAGGGTGTGCGGTCTAGACATCGCAACTCTCCAAATGCGAATGGCCACCCAGAGACATAAACCAAACTTATATAATATCAATTCATGTCACAAGTGGAAGGTCCCAACAACACCGTTCCATTCAAACAGACTTAACACTGCATGTCCCTCAGAGACATTTAATCAACTTTTTAAACTTTTGGGACTAAAATAAAACAGATACAATTCAGACCCATTGCTCTAGAGCTGCAAGCGAACTTCATGTGTGAGGACACAAACACAGAATATGCTGTTAACTGATTTGGGGGTGGATAAGGAATGTCAACATTTAAATTCCGCCAGCTTACTATGCATGTTGTGTGTAAATAGAATTTGTTTTTCAGTCTCGTGTTTCAGTCTTTTGCGTTGTATTGTGTTGCGTTGTGTTGTGATGTTCATATCGCTTTGACGAGGAAAATACCATTTCTGGTTCTCCAGAGGGTAGAAATTTAAATAGACAGCTCATGGATATCAGTGACACCGAAATCTGCGTTGCGATTCAGTCCGGTAGATACCGATCATACAGGACCGGGTGCCACATTGGCACTGAGTTTCAGGGCCCAACACTAGTTACGACTGGCAAAATAAGGAGGGACACAACACCGGGTAAGACGGGAACAAAATGTGTTAATTTACAAAAATGACAAGAGATAAAATATCAAACGAAAACACGTTGGGTGTTTAGTCAGGTCCTTCCAGGCCAGCGCAGATACTGCCTGAAGCAACAACTAAAGAGCAACAGAGTCTACACCATGCATCTTGTACGATGAGAATGCCTGCCTGCCCCCCCCCCTAGCCACAACCTGAACATATTTAGCGAATTGGATGATGTTCTTAAGAGACCCACGGCAAAAACTCATGTTGCTCCACCACCCGACCGGAAGTTGTAGAACCTTGGTGTATTGGCGATGCGCAAAAGTTCTGCTACTTCCGGTGAAATTTCATTGGTTTTTCAGTAATTCATGCTAAATGTAGATCACCCCCCGCCCACGTTCAGAGATTGTGAACGCTAGTGTAGTGAATACTGACCGACTGCGGGAACGATACTGAGACTAAGAACGGCGATACACACCGCGGTATTGTACGCAGCGCACAATACCGACTGGTCAGAGAGCTGGTCGTGAGTCCGAATGGTCGTTAAACAGGTAGGTCGTTAAGTGAGGAGTACCTGTACTCAACTAATGATGGTTGTAAAACAGGTAGAGGGGGAAACATTTACCAATTAATTTAAGTATGATCAAAATAGAAATGAGGTCAAAATAACTTAAACAACATAAAGACAACTGGACACACCAAACAGACCTGATGAAATGAACAGGAGGGAACATATACTGTATAGGGACATTGCGAAACCAAAAAGACACAATAGGGGTGATAGAAATATCAGAAACAAAAACAATTTAACTGAATATTATTAAACAAGGGACTAAATAACACAAGTGTACATGCTTACATAAGTGCAAAATAAATACAAAGCATGGATCTATAAAAAAAGGATTATTGTTAAAGTAAATACTAAATAAACCATCCTCCCAGGAGGTTGAACTGAATGGACTCCTCCATAGCTCATAGCCCTGCAGCTGTGGAGTTGTTGTCCTTTCGAGCAGGTGTAACAAACTTAAATACCTGCAATAAAATATTTTTGTTATATGAAACAAAACCTATCTTTCATTATGTGTTTTAACTTTGTATGTGCATTAGCAATGTAGTGTGTAAAAATATCAATTTAAACAAACATATAAGGCCGGTTAAAACAAACTGTGTGGGAGTGGGAGCGTCTATCATAATGATTTATACTGTGGGCTGACATACGTGTTTAATGTGGGCCGTTCCTCTTCATCGGGCACCTGCAACTCTTCCTTGGGAAATCTGCCATCTTGGGGTGCTGAGAAACGCTCATTTAGTGTAATCGTGTTGCCTCTGAAATAGTGCTCTGTGTGGTTGAAAGCAGGGATATGAAGAAAATCAGCATTTTTAGTGGGCAGAAGTACTACTTGGGCAATCATCAAAAAGAGGTTACTGACCTTTGACCTGGTGCACGAGCGTTATGATTTCCTGGGCAAACGTTCCAGTGTGTATGGTGCTCTCCCTGTAGGTCCCAGAATGCTCCAGCATGGGAAGGAAGTCGAGGCGCTGGCGCCCCACATTGACCAGGTCCAGAGACAGCTGTCTGTCTGATGAGTAACACAGTGCACTGGAGAGAAAGAGGGAGGCCATTATTCAAAGCGAAGCTGAAAAAAGTTAATTCCACGGAAGAAAAAGAAAAGTGAAAGCAAATAGACAGCAGGTTGTAATGCAATATAAAAACCATATTGGGACTAGGGCTGGGCGATACTGACTGGATTCAATAAATATAATTCCCAAATACCTCAATATTAGTAATTTCAGGACTATTGGTGCTTACATAGGATATTTACACACAAGAAATAATTATTGAAAGAATATTTAATGAAAAACTCTTAACTCTCCTAATGCTACTTATTACTATAGAAGGGAAGGCTGTGACTGTGATATGAAGTTGGTTTGACTACTACCTACAAACCATATTTATGGTAAGTCACTTTCGCTCCATTGCCTTGACTTGTCACTGGGAGATTCTGCTGAATCACATAATGTAGTGTAATAATGCGGCTATTGTCACGAAGCAGGTATGGCTTTTGATTAGAACACCTACAACAGTCAGAAACTTTAAGTGACTTGACAAAATTTATCTATCACGATATCAGAAGAACCAAAATCCAAGATATTATCTAGACAATGTTATATACACCGATCAGCCACAACATTATAACCACTGACAGGTGAAGTGAATTACATTGCAGGTGCCATTGCTCCAATGGCACCTGTCAAGGGGTGGGATAGATTAGGCAGCAAGTGAACAGTCAGTTCTTGAAGTTGATGTGTTGGAAGCAGGAAAAATAGGCAAGCATCAGGATCCGAGCCACTTTGACAAGGGCCAAATTATGATGGCTGGATGACTGGGTCAGAGCATCTCCAAAACAGCAGGTCTTGTGGGGTGTTCACGGTATGCAGTGGTTAGTACCTACCACAAGTGGTCCAAGGAAGGACACCTGGTGAGCCAGCGACAGGGTCATGGGTAAGCAAAACTCATCGATGCTGATGATGTCAGAACACAGTGCAACGCAGCTTGCTGCATATGGGTCTGTGTCGCTGCAGACGGGTCAGAGTGCCCATGCTGATCCCCGTCCACCTCTGAAAGCACCTACAATGGCCACATGAGGGTCAAGAACTGGACCATGGAACAATGGAAGGTGGCCTGGTCTGACGTTTTCTTTTACATCATTTGGATGGCTGGGTGGGTGTGCCGTGTTACCTGGGGAAGAGATGGCACCAGAATGCACTATGGGAAGAAGGCATGCTGGCGGAGGCAGTGTGATGCTGGGCAATGTTCTGCTGGGAAACCTTGGGTCCCGACATTCTGATCTGATGGCAGTGGCCTTTCAGCAGGATAATGTGCCCTGCCACAGTGAAAAAAATTGTTCAAGAATGGTTTGAGAAAGATGAAAAAGCGTTCAAAGGTGTTGATTTGGCGTCCAAATTCCGAAGATAGCAATCCGATCAAACATCTGTGGGATGTGCTGGAACGACAAAGGATCTGCTGCTAACGTCTTGGTGCCAGATACAGGACATCTTCAAAAGCCTTGTGGAGTCCATACCTCGACGGGTCAGAGGTATTTTGGAGGCACAAGGGGGACCTACACAATATTAGGCATATTTTAATGTTGTTGTTTAATGCTGATTGGTGTATATTGCCCAGCCCTAAATGCTGCTTAGTCTGGAACCACATGACTGATCAAATGGTAATATTTGCATAAAAAAGTACAACTAGCTGGTCAAATAAAGTGCAGCAGATCACAACTACATACATTCAAATGCCTTCTAATAATACATTCTTCTTAAATACAGGAATAGAGAAGCAACTTATTTACCTTACCAAGCACACTTACCTTGCATCCGCGAGTTAGAGGCGCAATGAGTTACTGCTTATAATAGCTACGACTTATAAGATGCTCAAAACAAGTGGACATGCACATTTTGAAACACACAAATTGAAACAAAGCCGAAATCAAGCCTATTTTATTGCTATGTTATGCACTTTACGGAAAATGTCTGAAACAATAGCAGTGTCCTGGCCTTACAAGTCAGGGTACTTGGGACAGGTGCGGGTGAAAGTTCACATTTTTTCCCAACTTTTTCCACTGCTGTCTCTTCTGTGACCATCAAGCTGTTCAAAATGATTTCATTCATATTCAGCGTAAATATTCTTCTTTCCAGCATCCTTTTAGTTCCAATGCACCAGACCATTTTTGGCATAGCGGTCAGCCAATGGTTTAAATAATGCATTATGTTCTTTCACAAGGCCAAACCATAGGCTTCCAGGAATGATCTTGCCGACAGTGCCGAGTGAATCTTCATGCCGTACTTCGCTGGTGCAACGCAGACAGCCATCAGTGGACAAGCAACATCCATGGCATTTACATTGAGGAGTTCGTCCAAGCCAACAGGTGAATTCTGAGTGAAGCGGATAGGCCATTCTGATGTGCAACAGGTAAACCAATTGGGTCTTCCAGATGTATCCTTAGATTCCATTATTTTTGCTTTTTTCCCCTCAGTGTTCCTCGCATCAATGTGATGTCAATCATGTTTGGGTGAGAGTAAAGTACAGCTGCAGCAACCATAAAATCAATTGATGATCAATTTCAATTGATGCACTATTACTCAAATAGTGGATTAATCCAATAGCATATGGCTTTGCCGTTTATCAGACCCAGTTGGCAAAGATGTCGGGGTCATCCTAATTCCAGTGCAGTCATTTTAACCACCGTTTGTTGGCAAATGCATAGCCTCATGGTTCATTCATTTGCCTTGAAAATGTATTAACTCAGTAGAACAGTGAAAACCTGTAAATTCTTGAACGGTGGATGAAACAAGTTTTCCTGGTTTCCAAACATTCAGGTTTCCAATGTGTGATCTCCACTGAGCCTCTCGCTTGGTCTGGTCTTGCTTGGTCATCAATTCCCCTTTTCCTCAACATGGCTGTGTGGCAAAACCAAGTTCCGACTTCTGAGATGTGTGATGTCATGTCTTCCTTAATGTTCCTTTTTTACCGGAGTTATTATAAGAGTTCATTAGGTCATGTGATGAGTTTGCGTGTTTCAAAACCTCCAGATGCAGATTGAACATCTCTGTTGGTTGACCTGCCCTATTTTGGGATGACATCTTTAAAATACGACCAATCCAGTGGCTTAATCTTTTTTTTTTAATTATTATTTCTGTTCAGGCTTTTTGCATCACCAGAGTACAACTGTATCTTCATGATCCCCCTATATAGGCTGCAGTCTAGACTTTCCATTAGGAAACAGAGAAGCACAGTTGACGATTAGGTCGGCCACGATTAGGTCAGCCACACAAGAGCACACATTTTCTGACATTCTCGTCAGAAGTTTCAATTGCAAGGATTCTCATCTCAAATGGTCGTCCTCCAAAAAGATCATAGCTATGGACAAGGATCTCATTTTATTTGTAAAAAGGATCCATTAAGTCATCCAAATATTTGGAAAGTATTCATCCTTTTGCTGTAAACGTTCTGTATACGTTAAAATGCCTCAGTTAGAACACGTAAAACAAAAGCTCAACTTCGGTTGCTGCAAACTTGACCTTCAAATTGTCAAATTACAACATTTGTAGGCAACCAAATGGTTCCTGATGAAATAATGAACTTATTTTTTGATAAAGACTTTTGTCTTTTCAGACTTTGGTGGGTGTATCCTCACATGAGCCATAAACCGCCCCAACTGGATGCACTGTCGCTGCGAGCCACTGTCTGGATTCTGGGGTCAATGCAATCCTAGAATAAAAAAAAAAAGTATATTTACCAAAGTAGATGCAGGCAGGAGCATTGTTCTGGATCGCGGCATAAAAGTCTTGATTCCAGTCAGAAGCTTGTCAGGAAGGGGTATCCTCACTTCATCTGAGTGCCAGCTCACTTTTCGGGAGTATGAAGTAAGCACTCTTATGCGCAGTAGTTGAGGCCTCCGGGCGGTGCTTGGCCATATCCCAGATGTGTTAGCAGAAACAGATGAATCACCTTACAATATTGCTTCCTCCTGTGTGCTCTTTAGCTCCAGTTCAATATCTTGGTCTTGGGTATAAGGAGAAATGGTTCATATTTCACATTTCTTTCCGGTCTGGAAGAAGGAAGACCTTACAGACCTGGATTGTGGATCATCATTTTACTCCTTGAATGATGACTCATGGCCACCATGGTTATGAAGTGTCCCTTTCACCAATGTCGATTGCTTCTTTCACAAAACTCCTATAAATCCTTGTGTTTGGTTTTATAAACAAAGCCTTTGGAGATGCGAGACTTTCATTGAGACTCCTTTCATTCATTTTGGCTTCAGTCCTGGTGAAGTTTCTATTTGAGGTGCGCAACCTTTTTATGGCTTCCTCCAACATAAGGAAACAGAATCTTTCCACTTCATTACAGCAGGCCCTTGGGTTAAGTCTGGCATTAAGACTACTCAATTTCCAAATGTAGCTTAACCTGATGACAGGTGTTCCATTGGGTGTCCATCAGCAGTCATGGGCTTTGCAGGAGAATTGGACAATTGGACAAATATATCGGCAATCGGCGATTGCAATTTCCAAATGTAGCTTAACATGATAACAGGTGTTCGGTTGGGTGTCAATCAGCAGTCATGAACTTCGCAGTTGGCTTGGACGACTAGACGAATATGTCAATTCTGCAATTGTTTTGTTTTTCTTGGGGGTGATTTTTTTTTGCAGGATTTGTTCCTTTTATTTTGCTAATTGAATGGTTTGTCTCCTCGAGAATTCAATCGGCAAATAATTAAGCTGTCTTTAAGACAGCGCTGTGTCACTGCTGAAAATAATACGCTCCGCTTCTTTGTATCGTTTACCTCCTGGTGAAATCTCATGCGCTGTGAATTTTATTGGAGATAGTCCTTGCTTTTGGCAAACCATGTGGCTTTGATGTCACAATGAGTGATGTCACACTCAGCCAATCAAAAGCTCAATTTGATCCACCACAGTCCACCAATCAGAGGAGAGATTCTTGGACACAATCACCTTAAAGCTATGTGCAGCTTTTGGATTATGTTGACGCTTCAGACCAGCATAAGTTTTGCCAGTTTTTTTCAGTATGATTGTTGCAAAGAATTGCCGAAGGCCAAGTGGAGATGGAGATTGGAGATCTTCTACACCAGGGTTGGAAATTATTTTTGCAGACAGAAGTGATGAGGAGCACATTTATCAGAGCCCCATCAGAAAGGATAGTTCGTTAAACACGTGAATATATCGGCAATCGCTGGTTGTTGGGTCTGACGGTGGCCGGTAGGAAATTTTTGACTATTGTCAAATCCTACTTTGTGGTTTACATGTTGGTCGGGGAATAATCTGATTAAACTTTGATCCTTTTCGCCTTGCCATTTTACAAACTGTGAGCGTTTTCCAACTGATGCGGATGAAACTGTTGCTTTCCAAGATGGTTTGATAGTAGGAAAAACTCTTGAGACAAATATGAGGGTGCAAATCCAGTTATCACAAGCGTCATCTTATGCTCTTCTGAATGTAGTCAGAGAAAGGTGATAGCATGTGCTCCTTTACCAGTTGAACAAAGTGCTCTGACGGCTGAGATGTCACGCTTTGAAACTTTGGGAGATTGCAGCTTTTGATAACATTTCAGATGAGTACCTGAAGGGCTGTGCATATCCGGAAAGTCTGACAAAACCAGATGTAGGTGTCTCCCTTTACTTGACAGTTTTGGTACCCCTTTAGTCAAGGATGACGCCCATGAGATTCAAAGCCCCTATCTTGCAGCGTCACACCAAGATGAAGCAAATCTCTCACGCCATCGCGCAAAATTCAAACGGGATCACAATTTCCTCCGCATAACGGTCCAGCTTTGATGAGCTGTCGCTCATCTCCATTTCGGGCTGTTCTTATTATGAGCTTTGGGGAAAAAAACATGAACTTTCACCCTTCACCCTGCTGATTTTTTAAGCAGAGAATACTGTACCTGTTTTTGTTTGTGAGTTGGCCCATGTCCACTTTAATGGTTAGCATCTCATCTGCATCCTCTCTCATCTCATCGGGCGCCTGCTGACTCTTCCAAACATGTTCCCTCTGACGGGGCGTTTTAGGGTTTTTTCTTGGTAAATTCTGGCTTTTATCTCCAGGCCTGTTGCTTTCCCATTGCCTGAGTTCACCTTGGTTTCCCCGCTCAGGCTCTTCCTCTTTGTGCTTCATGTAAAAACCACCCTGCCTTGGATGGAAACCCAAGCTGAGGAGGCTGGGAGGCGCTTGTCGTTTCTGCGAGGGCTGTTGTAAGTCAGGGTGGTTCCTTGGGGAGCCAGTTGTCCTCCTTCCACCACGGCCAGCATCCTCTCCCCCTCTCACTGGATGCAGGGCGCCACTACCCCTGAGTTTAATTGGGCCACCAGGCTCAGGAAAGCCCACAGGGCCGTTTCGGGTGTTCTGCGCAGAACTCCTGGTTTCACAGCTCGGGTCTCTCCTTCCATCTTGAACCGGTTGTACCCTGTTTTCTTCCCAGGCTTCAGACCTGTTTAATTTCCTGAAGCGATCATGCAGGGACTCTGTTTGACCAGAGCGACCGCATCGCTTGTCGTCATTGCAGGCTCTGCCACCCTGATCCAAATCCCACTGCGATGGTCCGGTATTGTTTGTAAAGCCATGTCTATGTTCAACCACGACTGGCCCGGCGCTCCGGGAATCCCTTGGCCCTCCTCCAAATGCATCTCTGTGACGCTCCCTAAGCTCCTCCTCTTTTCCATACCTGTGTTGACATAAGAGCAGTTGAGAATGTTCAGTGATACATGGAACAGACTATATCTGTCAGAAGGCAATGCTGGATGAGTGAACATTGAGTGATGCTACTAGCATCACATGGTATAAGTGAATGGGAATTCATTGATTACTACTGTAACTTCTTTTTTAAGTTACTTCTGTTACTATAGTGTCGAATGTTATATCTAAAGGAAACACTAATAAACACCTGATAATACAATTTGGTCTGAATTATAATACAAATTTTGAAACTGTCATATGTAAACAAATACTTAAGGAGATAATTTTTATGAGTTGGAATTAAATCAGTAAAAATCTATATTGAATCTTTTTTGGCCTTGTGTGGAGCTATTATTTGAGATTTTAATGAAATTCAGAAAACAGGTGAATGATTTAAATTTAGAACAACAACTTTACAACTTGCAAATTTGGAAGAACCGGGGCCCCTGGAGAGAAAACCATTTAGCCATGCAACAATGCATGTCAATACTTCAGACACTCTCAACTTTGGTGAACTATCAAATTATTTTAGGGATGCATAGAGCAACTGAAAGATAACTGTTGTTCTGACAAAGAGGTGGGGATTCTTCCTTCATCCATTCTTTTCACTTCCCCCCTGCAAATGTCAACAGACTCATGGACTTATAAAATTTACCCAAGGGATACGGGGCCATCCATCTCTCTCTTGTGTCTTGAAAAGGGACTCCTCTCCCGATGCGAGTCCTCCCTTTGTCTTTCCATGTGTGAGCTATGTGTGTCCCTCCTTCCTCTGTCCCTTTCATCTCTTCCCTGTGAATCCGAACTTGGCCTGGGGCTAAGGTTTCTGGGCCTGCCCTGTCCTCTGCCGCGGTCTTCTCTCCTCCAACCCGTGGAGGAATCTCTTGGCTGGTGCTTTGAGTGAGACGGAGCCGTGGGTGCCAATCTATCCGGTGAGTAGAGTGGTCGATCCCTCTGTTGAAAGTTGTTAAAAATGTCTTGGAACGCTTCTTTCGCCCTCTCTCTCTCTCTCTTTCTTCCGTTATGGCCATGGGGTGGCCGCATTGGTGACAGCCTCAAGCGCTCCGCGTAATCCAGCTCATCGGGAAGGAAAGGCGACGTCTTGCGGTGGAGCTCCTCCGGATGGGGGTGATGTTGGCGTCCAGTAGGCTGGTGGTGGCTGCCTCTGAAGCTTGGTGATCTTCTCTGCTTGTCGGAGTGAATGCCCTCCCTAGAGTACCTCCAATGTTCCTGGGGATCTTCTCTCCGGTGGTGTTTGGTTTCAAAGGGTCTCCCATCCAGCTGTGCGACTAACTTCTGCGGATCAAAATCAGGCTCATCCCATGGGAACCTCCGGGACCGGTCGCTGTGCCTGTGGGGGCTGGTCCTGGATGAATATCGGATCAGAGAAGGCTTGTTAGGACGTAAATAAACCAGCAAACCCTTTATTTAAGTTTACACACATTTTCATTTTTTTGGTGGGAATTTAAATGTGGCCTGTTACATGACATTTTTATATTGTTATAGTATGAGACAGTATTCACCTGCAGTGTGGTGATTTGGACCTCTTTTCTGACATTTCATCCACCTTCAAGAGAAAAAGAAAATGATATTTTACAAATGCATTACAGCTAAGAACTTAGTTTGTTCAGAGTCCGTGCTTTCAGACGTAAAGCAGAGCATAATTAACACATGTAAATTGTAAATTATACTCGTCCATATTGCAAACTCAAGTGGTAAATTAACATAAACAACTCTCTCAAAAGTGGTAAATAACAAAAAAACACACTCCTTAGTTAGCCACCAGCTAAAACTGGCCATTTTATTTTCGGTTCAACCGGCTAGCGTTAACTCGTGCTATATGCTTAATGCTAACGTTAGTTAGCGCGTGTGCTAAATGCTAAGCTTATTACGAGCTTGTGCTAAATGCTAACGTTAGTTGGCGTTTGTGCTAACGGCTAATGTGCTAAGGTGGTTGACTTACCTCAGTCCACTTCCGGGATACAGTCGCTAGGCAAAGGGCTAAGCGGAGGATAAGCACAGCGAAAAAACACCAGTAAATCACACACCTAACACATCGAATAAACCGTGTAAACCACAATCATATGTTTAAGTACTCAAAGTGCATTTAGTTGATGGTATTTGAGAAGCTTAGAGTTAATATGTGATGATAGTCAGGACTTTGGTTCTTGCAGTAAAATCGCCCGTCCACGCCGTGAAGGATTCTGGGAAAGCCAAACGTTGCACGTGACGAGGGCAGCCCTTATCGTATCCCTCAACACTAGTACTACCACCACTACTACCACCACTACTACCACCACTACTACTACTACTACTACTACTAATAATAATAGAATCCCCATAACAATAATAATAAGAAGAAGAAGAAGAAGAAGAAGAATATTCAAGATTCAAGAGGTTTATTCGTGACAAACATAGACACACTTCCATACATATATGCCGTGAAATGTCAACGTAACATATTGTGATTACACACAATATCTTCTAGACTGAACACCCTGGCTACCTAAAAAATTCTACTTGACTAACTAACCGATTCCTAAAACATAATGCAGTAAGTAAGTCGAATAATAGGGAATAAAATAACTCAAATGTGATGCAGAGTGGGGGTACAAAATAGAAATAAAGGGAATAGACGTATGTATATGGGATAGGCTATTATATACTGTATGTACAGATATGTGCATTAAAGTGGCATGTGAATAAAGTGAGGTAATGAGTGTAGAGATATACAGTACAGTATACAACAGTACGGCACAGCAATACAGTAACACAGAACAGAACAGCATTACAAAGCAGTACGCAGTAACCCAGAACAGTGATACAGTACAGTATGTAGTAACCCATAACAGTGATACAGTATGCAGTACAGTTTGCAGTAACCCAGAACAGTGACACAGTATGCGGTACAGTATGCTACATACAGTACAGTAAGGTTGTGGAGCCTATGCAGTGAAATTACATTTCACTGCATATATGTATGGAAGTATGTATATGTATGTGACAAATAAAAATCTTGAAATCTTGAAATCTTGAATGTGTGTGGCTCAGTGGGGAGCCCTGGTGAGGTCAGCGTTGACAGTTCTAATGGCTTGCGGGAAGCAGCTGGAACAGTCCCTTGTTGGGGTGATGAGGATCCTTCATGGTCCTGCGGGCTCTGCTACTACACCTCCTGGTGTATAAGTCCTGCAGGGAGGGGAGGGTAGTTCCAGTGGTACGTTCAGCTGAACGCACCACCCTCTGCAGGGCCCGCCTGTCCTGGGCAGTACAGTTCCCAAACCAGGCAGTGATGTTGCCTGTCAGGATGCTCTCCACTGCTCCAGAGTAGAAGGACTTGAGGATCCTCACCGAGACCCGGAAATAAGAATAACAATAATATAACATATATTAACAATTATATATAACAATTAATATATTCTTAATCCCCATAATAATAATAATAATAATAATAATAATAATGCTGCAGACAGCAATACACAGGGTCCAGTTTAGTCATGTTCCGAACCCTCGATACTCTACTCCCCGCTGGACCCGAACACAGCCCAAGTGTGTAATGGTCCAGGGTGCAGACTGAAGCAGCAAAAGCCAGCAGAGAACGTAATACACGCACACCGCGATCCTGGCAATCCATTGTGTCCCACTGAAGGGCCAATGGGAAACGACTAACACAACACATACTGTCGCCACAGAGAGAGTGTTAGTCACTTAACACAAGTAACACGTCAGAAATCGAGTGGCCCGTGGTAAGAAAATATCCCTCAGTACGTCGGCCGAAATGCAGAGCGCCGACTGGGAAAGGGACCCTGCGGAAACGTTGCGCAGGTAGAAACAGACAAATGGGGACGGCGACGACCAAGACACCACCGTAGAAATGTCCCGGATCCCGACGATCCTAAAAAGGGCAGTCGAAGCTGCCACAGCTAAAAAATTCAATTTATGGTAAATTTGCAATGATTTTTCACTAATTCCTGCTAAATACGTAGATCGATGTAAATAAAACTTGCACCACAAGACGTCTGAAACGCCTTGGTTCCAACGAGACCTCAACCATGTTCTTGACACTTTTTGCCTGAAAAATACCAAGAGAATAATATATTTAAAAAATTGTTTTCCGAGTCCCGGTGACACGCAGAATCGTGTCCCGCCTTAATTAATGCATCAGAATATCACAATATGAAAATGTAACTGCCCAGGGATTTGAACATTTTAACATGCTTAATGATCAGCTTTATTCAAATAATAATGCCAATTGGTAAGTTATATTTCAATCTTTATATCATATCATTTCTATAATAATTGTATTATGCGTTAACTATGCTAAAAATTATTTAGAAATCATTTAGAGATCCATTATGTACCATGTTACCGTTAAAAGTAGATGTTTTATTGCAGTTAACTTTTTATTTAACGGTCCAGGGCAACACTTACTATAATCACTGTAGGCTTCCTCCACGAGTATTTAAGGAAATACTTTGTCATAGAAGTGAGAGTATGGATGTCTATATGAATGTTATCACTGAGAAAGTTGCTTCAAAGGCCCCAGCCTAAATAAGTTCAACTCGACAGTTCATATCAACCATGCTGTACCATGATAGCATCGTGATTTTAACATTATATTTTTAAGATGAGATCGAGAACTAATACTTTGAGCTATTACATACAGTTTCTTAATTTATTCAACTCACAGACACGATTGGCTCAATGAAGTTTTATTGTTGTTTTCAGCAGTTATCCATGCACCACACATACAATAATATATGCCACCAAGCTGCAGTGTCACGGAATTGGGGTAATATTGTGATAAACGCAACTATATCCTTTTTATTATTTCTTCATATACAAGGAGACCTTTATACCTTAGGGAACCCGGAAAACCTCTAACCATGACACCAACTGTAAATGGAAAACAGTGACCCGACATGAACAGAGGGTTTGCCAACAGACATGGGAACCTTAAATGACACATTGACCTGCGTGCACTCCAGTCTACTCTGACAGCGAGCACCCACGCCATGTTATGGAAAAAAACGCAGAGCTGTCACAGCGTGGAAAGCGAGAGGTTTCAGTTGGGGGCGGGTGGGCGGAGCGGCGTGCCCCGGTCGGTGCGAGCTTGGGGTGAGGTGTAAGGCCTCAGAGGTGACGATGAGTTTGCGCCGCGGTTTTGGAACGTTTACGGTCCAGTTTTATTTGTGAGGTATACTTTATTCTAGGTACTCGGCCGGCGTCTTTGGGGTCACACAATGAGTTTGTCCCCGTCGTGTGAGGCGGAGGCGCAAGCATCTTCAGAGCGGTGAAACCCCAACTAAGTGCACACTAGGCTACAGCGCAGCTACAGTGAGTGGCAAACACATACACAACACACTGTATCATTATTAAACTGACCTGCTGATTAAAAAATGACGATCAATTCACCCGAAACCCATTTTTCATATTCCTACACTCTCCATGAAATGTGACTTTCCCACACTTATCACGAGCAGTAGGAAAACCAGATCTAGGAGCTACATTTTAAGGATCAATGGTATGTTTATAGTATCAGTAAATGATCGATCTTCCCCCCGGTTGCGGGACGATGGCGTTATCTACAGTGGTTTGTGGAAGCTGGGGTTGGAAGGGATCGATGGAAAGTGTGGCTGCGTAGACTCACTGTCAAGAGCACGGCAGGTCAGTGATGATACAAACGCACAGGAACCAGCAGAAACACTGATGAGATAAGAGAAATTCCCAGACATTTTCAAAAATGCACAGCTACAACCACGGCCTAAAACAGCAGCCCCTCAGTGTGCATACCAGATATACATATATATATATATATATATATATATATATATATATATATATATATATATATATATATATATATATACACGGGCTAGCTGACTAGCCCCGAGTCATGATGCACACAATAACCCCCCGTTTCCATAGCGACAGTAACATCATCACACCCCGACACTGAGACAGATCTATGTACAGAATATCACGCAGGCTGCGCTGGGAGTCGTAAGCTGCGCGCTGTGGCGACGTTGACGCAGACCGGCCAGAACTTCTCGCCCAACTTAATTTCGTGACCGTATGACCTGAACCCCTCACAGTTAAAAGGGAGCGGTAATATGTGCGGTGTGCGTCCCCCGTAGTATTTAGGACATGAGCTCGGTAATATGGATGAGGAGAAAGGCTTGGAGAGGCTGCTCCCCGTGGAAGGCCCAGGGGGAGCAGGGTCTCTCCTCCTTCCAGCGGGTGGTTCGGGCGGTGGGATTCACAGACAGGGAAGGAGCTGATGGCCTCTTATTCTGGTCTGGTGATGATGACAGATACAGTAGTCCACTCCAGTTCTCTTTGCTCTAGTCCGCACAGTTCCCCGTCAGCTCTGGTGAAAACCACAATCCTAAAGGAGGAAGAGAAGAGATGTCGTCAGGAGAAGGCACAGCCCACACAGGTCATTTTTAATGTTTTCGCGTCTTTGTCTTTTGGTTTTCCATGAGTTACGATTTTAAAAACCTGACCTTATCTTGAAATTGCAAAATGTTATTAATCTATAGTTGATTCCGTATTAAAGCACTGTTTTTCCCGTGCGATTTCTGTCTTTATCATTGAGCAAAACACAATGAAAATGATTAGTTTCTCTTAGTTTTCCAACAAAAGGCCAGACGTGCCTGTGTGCCGGCCCCTCCCAGCGCAAGGCTACTGGACGTCCAGTTTGCCAGGGCCGAGGCTGTGGATGAGCTGGGAGGACTCTGAGGCGGCACTGTAGGCTTGTATCAGCAGGTTTTTGTTCAGGTCCCCGAGCGCCGCACCGCTGCCCGCCTGCAGCTTGGGGCACGGGGGGGTGACCTCTGGGTCGCCGCCGCTGCCCTGGGCGGAGCGCTGCTCCAAGGCGTTGTTGACGTCCCCTATCCCCTCGGTGACCGGGGAGAAGTCCTGAGCGCTGGCCTGGTCGTCTCTAGAAACTGGGCTGATGGGGGTGGGGGCAATGTGTGAGAGAGGAGCATGGTTTGGGGCCCTGAGTCAACGGGTTACGCCTCTCACTCACACATTCATACATGAACCTTCACATGACAACGGCAACATGCACAAAGTAAAACACCTTTTTGCCGGAATTGAACCAGCAACCTTTTAATTGCCAGGTGACCATTCTACCTCCTCATCTGATGTCTGATCGCCTGTATGATGAGTTCAATGATCTTAATATGATTGAAACAAGTGTGGCTCCTTACTATGCATATGATAACCATATGATGATAACCATAATCAGATAATTATGACTTATTATGATATTTATATTAGTAAATGCTTCTTGCCATGTATTCTGATTTCAATTGAAGAATTGACAGAAATACTACTTGCATTATTGTCCTTTGTAAGCAACGTCAACATGATCTGACAGAATGTTTAGACAATGCTGATGTTGAGAAAAAAAGACTGGATCTATTTAGTAGTAGCTACAGTGTTATGTAAACAGTACAAAGCGGTGACAGGGTGACAGACAGACAGAGAGACAGACAGACAGAGAGACAGACAGACAGACAGACAGACAGGCAGGCAGGCAGGCAGGCAGGCAGACAGACAGACAGGCAGGCAGGCAGACAGACAGACAGACCCCCCACCTGACATCCATGGACTGGACTCCATCAGACAGCTCATCCAGGCAGCTCTTGCTCTCCAGGGGTCCCAGCATGATGACGGGGGCCTCAGCCGGGGTGGAGGCCTCTTCCTCCGCAGCTAAGCCAGGAGAGCCCTGCGCCTCGGACACTAGAGGAAACACATCAACCGCATAACATTTAAACAGGTGGGGTCAAAAATTATCAAACGCCCACGTGTAGGGACCCAAAAATTATCAAACGCCCGCGTGTAGGGACCCAAAAATTATCAAACGCCCGCGTGTAGGGACACAGACTACAAAATGCAGATGCAGAGCTGTTTGCCTTGTCTGTTAAAATGAATTTGTACAGCAAATTTAGCAACAGTGACAGCACATCCACAATAAGTAATTTGTAGTGGAAGTATAAGATTGAATACTTTAAAAAATACTTATTGCGTCATTCAACGAAGGAAATGAGACAGCGTGACTGGAGCAGTTTAAAATAATGAAAATTGTCAATATAATCAATAAAACTGTGTATATTTTATATTTTAAATAATATCTTGTCTCGAAGCTGCCTGCATTGTTTAGGCCCCTGCTGCCTCCAGTGTTGCTTCACTTTTAATGTCGTGGTGACTGAAATTGTGAAGTCATGTCTCAGAGAGCGGATCTCCATGCAGCAGGTGAAGGGGGCTGCGTTTCTCCTATAGGCCACGCGGGGGCGCTGCGATCCGGTTTCCCTGACAACGCTGAGTCACACTGCAGAGGGGTGACATCAACTCTATGAGGATCCACACAAGATGTAAAGATCCACACAATGAACTGGCTTCACCGAAGGCAGTAAATAAGAGCAAACAAACAGCCATTTGACCACTGGTTTGATAAACCCCAAAAAATTACAATTAATTACAACTTGTTCAGATGAAGAATCTGCGAGAAATAATGAGCGAAGGAGAGGATAAGGATATCTAAATGAAAAGCACACTAGAAAATAATAGAGATGATAAATAAGAAAACACACACCATATATAATTTTTTTTTTTTTTTATAATTTAAATATATATATACGGAATATGATTATTTGTCTCTTTTTTTAATGCACACACACACACACACACACACACAGACACACACACACACACACACACACACACACACACACACACACACACACATACACACACACACACACACAAACATATATATATATATTATATACAGTATATATATATATATATATATTTTTTTTTTTTTTATAAAAGTCTAAAAGTCCAATTGAGATTTAGAATCCCTTATCCAAAGGAGACCTGGCCAAGAAAGCAGCAGAGCAGCACACTATGAAAAACATTGACATGTGCAATCTACATGACCTAAAACCCGTCCACTGAATTCGAAAAGAGACCGAACAACACGTGAGTGAGCAAATGTGGACGTATTGATGCGTGAGTATATTCTCAGAGGGAATTGCAGGGCTTGGATACAAAAGGTATTTGAGCATCTATATGCATACGTCAGCCTGAACATGTCCTGTATTAATAAACAACAAAGGGAGCCACAAATAGTGAGGAAGTCAGAGGTACGAGCCAAGTTGACCCTGCAGTGGTGGACTAAGAAAGTGTTTTCTTGTGGTATTACGTGATATCTTACATGAAATGTAATTCCACGACAGCGGGGAAATAAACGGGGAAAGGAAATGAGCTGTGATGCAGCAGCACGTCAAACCGACAGCCCTGCGTTTACTGTGCACGCAAAGTGTTTGCATTATTGCCTTTGAGAAATGTTCAGTGTTCTTGTGACTCCACGATGTTTACGTATGACAGAGGAGTTCCTGGTGAAAAAATAATTTAGTGGAGTTGAGGTGAGACAAGGCCAGTATGAGTATAAATAGTATATTAATACTAGTGAATGTATTATATACTACTAAGTGTGTGGGTATAAACTAGTTAGTGTGTGAGTAATCACTGGTTACTGTGTGAGTATGCACTGGCTAGTGTCTGAGTATACACTAGTTAGTGTGTAATTAAACACTAGTTAAAGTGTGAGTGAAGACTGGTTAGTGTGTGAAAAAACACCAGTTGGTGTGTGAGTACACACCAATCAGCCACAACATGAGAACCACTGACAGGTGAAGTGAATAACATTACTCATCTCGTTCCAATGGGGGATATATGGGATAAATTAGGCAGCGAGTGAGCAGTCAGTTCTTCAAGTTGATGATTTTGGAAACAGGAAAAATGGGCAAGTATAAGGATCTGAGCGACTTTGACAAGGGCCAAATGGCTAGACGACTGGGTCAGAGCATCTCCAAAACAGCAGGTCTTGTGGGATGTTCCCTGTATGCACTGGTTAGTACCTAGCAAAAGTGGTCCAAGGAAGGACAACCGGTGAACCGGCAACAGGGTCCTGGGCGCCCATGCGCGTGGGGAGCTAGGTCTAGCCCATCTGGTCCAATCCCACAGACGAGCTACTGAAGCACAAATTGCTGAAAAAGTTAATGCTGCTATGATAGAAAGGTGCCAGAACACACAGTGCACCACAGCTTGCTGGGATGGGATGGGTAAGAGGTCCCATGCTGACCCCTGCCCACTGCCGAAAGCGCCTACAATGGACACCTGAGCGTCAGATCTGGATTATGGAGAAATGGAAGAAGGTGGCCTGGGCCGATGGATCACATTTTGTTTTACATCATGGGGCTGGTTGGGGATGCATCCCGTTCCCCGTTTAGCTGGGGAAGAGATGGCACCAGGATGCATTATGGGAAGAAGGCATGCTGGCAGAGTGAGTGTGATTCTCTGAGTAGTGCTCTGCTGGGAAACCTTCTCCCCTGCCACTCTGCAAAAAATGTTCAGGAAGGGTTTGAGGAACATGACAAAGAGTTTGAGGTGTTGACTTGGCCTTCAAATTCCCCAGATCTCAATCCAATGGAGCATCTGTGGGATGTGCCAGAACAACAAAACAACAAAGCCCGATCCATGGGGTCCCCGCCTCGCAATTCACAAGACTTAAAGGATCTGCTGCTAACGTCTCCTGCCAGATACCCAGAGTGCAAATTAAACAATTACAATCGGGGGGGGGTCAACTTTTTCTTGAGGGCATAAAAGGAACTCAGTAGTGTTTTGTTCAATTAGGAAACGGAGTAAATTAAAAACATCTACAATAAAAACACACTGTTTTTATTTACTTTGTTTGGAGAAAAGATCGCTCTGATCTAACTGCGGAGCTGCTGCTGCAGCAGCGGAGGAGGATCGCTCCGAAGAAGCGAGAGATGGTCAGAAGCCACGCTTCGGTGCTTTCTTCCAGGCATGAATACGGCAAATACTGTATATTGTAATATTTACGATTATAGGTAAGAAGGATGTATAAATGTTTTGACCCCGCTGACCTGGGGTCAAAGTCTGAATTAGTGGGGTCAGGCCCCAACAACCCCTCCCGTAAATCAAACCATGCAGATACCACAGGACACCTTCAGAGGTCTTGTGGAGTCCATGCCTCCACGGGTCAGAGCTGTTTTGACGTCACAAGGCTGAGCTACACAATATTAGTGGTTATTAGTGCTGGTTTTAATGTTGTGGCTGATCGGTGTGTATTAGTTACTGTAGTGTGTTAGTGAACACTGGTTGGTGTGTGAGTATACACTAGTTATACACTGGTTGGTGTATTTAAGTATACACTAGTTATACACTGGTTAGTGTGTGAACAAAGACCAGTTGGTGTGTGAGTATACACTTGTTATACATTGGTTGGTGTGTGAGTATACACTAGTTATACACCGTTTAGTGTGTGAATAAACACCAGTTGGTGTGTGTGAGTATACACTAGTTATACACTGGGTGGTGTGTGAGTATATACGCGTTATACACTGGTTGGTGTGCGAGTATACACTAGTTATACACTGGTTGGTGTGTGAGTATTCACTAGTTATACACGGGTTGGTGTGTGAGTATACACTTGTTATACCCTGGTTAGTGTGTGAAACGACACCAGCTGGTGTGTGTGAGTATACACTAGTGATACACAGGTTGGTGTGTGAATAAACACCAGTTGGTATGTATGAGTATACACTAGTTATACACTAGTTAGTGTGTGAAAAAACACCAGTTGGTGTGTGAGTATACACTAGTTATACACTGATTGGTGTGTGAGTATCCACTAGTTATACACTGGTTAGTGTGTGAGTATACACTAGTTATACACTAGTTAGTGTGTGAATAAACAGTAGTTGGTGTGTGTGAGTATACACTTGTTATACACTGGTTAGTGTGTGAGTATATACTAGTTATACACTGGTTGGTGTGTGAGTATACACTAGTTATACACTGGTTGGTGTCTGAGTATACGCTAGTTATACACTGGTTGGTGTGTGAGTATACACTAGTTATACACTGGTTGTTGTGTGAGTATACACTAGTTATACACTGGTTAGTGTGTGAGATTACACTAGTTATACACTGGTTGGTGTGTGAGTATACACTAGTAATACACTGGTTAGTGTGTGAGTATACGCGAGTTATACACTGGTTAGTGTGTGAGTATACACTAGTTATACACTGGTTGGTGTCTGAGTATACGCTAGTTATACACTGGTTGGTGTGTGAGTATACACTAGTTATACACTGGTTGGTGTCTGAGTATACGCTAGTTATACACTGGTTGGTGTGTGAGTATACACTAGTTATACACTGGTTGGTGCGTGAGTATTCACAAGTTATACACTGGTTAGTGTGTGAGTATACACTAGTTATACACGGGTTAGTGTGTGAGTATACACTAGTTATACACTGGTTAGTGTGTGAGTATACACTAGTTATACACTGGTTAGTGTGTGAGTATACACTAGTTATACACTTGTTGGTGTGTGAGTATTCACTAGTTATACACTGGTTAGTGTGTGAGTATTCACTAGTTATACACTGGTTAGTGTGTGAGATTACACTAGTTATACACTGGTTGGTGTGTGAGTATACACTAGTTATACACTGGTTAGTGTGTGAGTATACGCGAGTTATACACTGGTTAGTGTGTGAGTATACACTAGTTATACACTGGTTGGTGTCTGAGTATACGCTAGTTATACACTGGTTGGTGTGTGAGTATACACTAGTTATACACTGGTTGGTGCGTGAGTATTCACAAGTTATACACTGGTTAGTGTGTGAGTATACACTAGTTATACACGGGTTAGTGTGTGAGTATACACTAGTTATACACTGGTTAGTGTGTGAGTATACACTAGTTATACACTGGTTAGTGTGTGAGTATACACTAGTTATACACTTGTTGGTGTGTGAGTATTCACTAGTTATACACTGGTTAGTATGTGAGTATTCACTAGTTATACACTGGTTAGTGTGTGAGTATTCACTAGTTATACACTGGTTAGTGTGTGA
>NC_137206.1:21513540-21556040 GCF_960531495.2 Zeus faber | reverse complement strand
CGCCCACCTCGCTCCAAATGAGCCCATCGGTTTGCTTGCCTTCTCCATCCTCTATTTGCTCTGTCTGTTTTCCATTTCTCTTCAGACACCACCACCGGCTTCCCCCCCCCAGTGCCCCCTACACCCCCTTGACCTCTAACCCCCAACAATACAACCTCGACATCCAGCACCCCCTCGGCCCCCACCTCCCGTCTGCTCACACCTCACCCGCTCCAGACCTCCCTTCTCTCCTCCCTCTCTTCCCCCATCCTCCACGGCCATTTTCCACAGGATGCCGCCGTGACGGCATCGCCTCTGTGTGATCGACTGAGTAGTGTTTGGAATTTCTATACTATAATATACTATACTATACGATGCTATATGATACTATACTATACTATATGATACTATTCAATAATATACTATATGATACTATACTATATGATACTATATTATACTATATGATATTATACTATAATATACTATACTATACTATATGATAGTATACTATACTAAATTATACCATACTATGTTATAATACACGATACAATACTACACTATATAATACTACTCTATAATATAATACACAATACTATATGACACTATACTATACTATGCTATGCTATACTATACTATACTATACTATAGTATACTATACTATACTATATTATAATATACTATATGATACTATATTATAATATATTATACTATATGATACTATAATATACTATACTATTCTATACTATACTATATTATATCATACTATACAACTTCTTGTATACTAAACCAGTCGACTAAAAATTACCCAAAATGCGAGTGCAATACCACAACATGCAGAGAGCGTTAAGAGGGTGAAGATGGTTTGGAAAGCGAGTTAGTTAGTTAGTTAGTTAGTTAGTTAGTTAGTTAGATAGTTAGGTAGTTAGTTTGTGTGTAACATGCTTAGCCAGTGTGCTAGTTCTACCACCCTGCCCACCCCAAGTAATAAATAAAGCACAAAACAAAAACCAGAACACCACCCCCACCCTCACCCCCACCTCCCACTATGTCCACCTCCTCCCGATGTACTTACCCTCCACTCCATCAGGAGGTCCACCCCAGGTCCAGCGTTTGGGCCTGTTCTCCAGGGGGTCCTGGTCATCCCCTTCTGCTCCTCCTCCGCCTCCTCCACCTGCACCTCCACGTCTCTCCGCTCCGCCCGTTCTCCGTCGGACCAGCGCCTCCAGCCTCTCCTGCTCGTTGCGTTCCAGAACGGGGTAGAAGAGACACTCTCTCACCGAGCCGTCGCTACGGCGACGGGTGCCTGGCGACGCGCAGGGAGACGGCTGCGCCATGATTATCGCCTGCATCCGCAGCGGCCTCGCCCTACCTTCCTCTCTCTCTCTCTTTCTCCTTCTCCGTCTCTCTCTCTCTCGTTCTCTCTCTGCTCCTCCTCACTGCTGTTTCTGCAGTATCTCCGTCACTTTACGATAAATGAAACAGGAGCTCTCTCTGTCCCACCTACAATCTCTCTTCTTCTCCCTCTGTCTGCCACTCCCTCTACCAGGAAAATGCTTTCTCTCTCTCTCTCTCTCTCTCTCTCTCTCTCTCTCTCTCTCTCTCTCTCTCTCCCCCTCCCGCTCTCTCACCTATCAATTGTTCACCCCACCCTTGCTTGTCTCCTCCTTTCTGCTCTCTCTCTCTCTCTCTCTCTATCTTTCTCTCTCTCTCTCTTAGTCTCTCTCTCTCTCTCTCTCTCTCTCTCTCTCTCTCTCTCTCTCTCTCTTGTGACTGGGGCTATTTCAGTGAGCATTTTCAGACAGACGGGTGGAACAACACAGGAGCCCTCCCACCCCCCACCCCATCTTTCCAGTGAGGATGACAGCACGCATCACACACATGCATGCACACACACACACACACACACACACACACACACACAGTCACAGGGGATCATGGCAGCACGCACACACACGCACGCACGCACGCACACACACACACACACACACGCGCGCGCGCGTACACAGATCCACGTACACGCAGCGTGGAGCTGTACTAATGCATGCGTGCATAGATTCATGCACGCATGCATGTCATTGTGTATGTTGCATGAGTGTACGTGTAGGGTGGCGGGGGCTGTAACAGGTTGCATTTCCTTCATCTCGAGATACCATTTTCTTTTATTTCCCTGCCCTCTGTTGCTCTTCTCTTCTCCTCCCCCTCTCCACTCCCCTCTCCTCCACTTTGTGACGATAGCCATATCGGGGATTTAACCCCTTGTGATCTGGAATGGTTATGGTACATCACTGTTTCGTGTAATTTAGCTTAGTCTTCATTTGAAAACATAGTTCTAAAATATGAAGGAGGAGTGGTAAAAAAAACCAAAAAACACATTAAAACCATGACGCAAAACACAAACCACAAAAGTAGTTAATGGCGTTTATCCACCGAGATAGCAAGCTATATTTTATTCTATCTACTGTATGTATCCATCTATCTAAAATTTTTTCTTTCTATCTGACTGCATCTACTGGACCCTCCGTGGCTGTGGCCATGGAGGGTCTAGAGTATTAAATTTTATTATTAGACTATTATTATTACATTTTGGATGAGCAGCCCCACCCTCTAATCATGTAAATCAGATGTCGTCATAGCGCAGCGATCAGTCAAAATGGAAACCTGCATACTGCCTGCTGTTATCATGGACCAGAACAGGGTGTCCAACCCCAAATCTATTCTATTCTGCCCCGTCTTCAGTGTCATAATCCACGTGATGGTGGAACATCTTATGTGAATTGGTCTGCAGTGGACTGGAGAACAGACAGCCGTGCGGATGATGGAGAGAATGTTGGATGCACCCCACCCCCACCTCAGGATGAAGAGGCAGAGGGGCGGAGGGGTGAACGTGTATGCAGAATCACACACCGCAGGGGGTGGGGGAGGAAGAGAGGGCGGAGGGGGTCTTAGAATCAATAAGATAAAGGTTAGCATTAAAAGACAAAGTGAGAGAGCGAGAGAGAGAGAGAGAGAGAGAGAGAGAGAGAGCGTGAGAGAAAGAGAGAGAGCCAAAAAGAAGAAAGAGGAGCGGCAGGGTGATCTCAGGTGAGGGTGGTCTGATCAGGACGGGAGCGGAACCTTTTTCCACGCAGGTTACACGCAACGGAAAAACCCCAACATGGCAGACAAGTGACAAGCAAACAGAACTGGTCCGATGTAGTGAAATGCTCTCATCAGAACAGGGGCTAAGCAGCTCAACTTGGGTGAAGGGCTGAGAGAATACGTCAACGAAATGTGCATGAATATCATGAGATCTCTCACCATTTTCAAAATGCAGCCAACCAATTTTGAAAAACAACAGTGTCACTTCTTTTAAACCAAACCTATGCCCTTGTAAAGGACGGCGTTTCACGGCATCGTTCATGACATCATATAATAAAGGCTACAGCAGAGAAAATCGGCACATATATTATATAACGGTGTAACAGATGACCCGGGTGGGGGGGGGGTTCCACAGGGACTGTTCTGAGGTTCCCCTTCAGTCGTAATCAGAAGAACCCGTGAAGGTTCCTGGAATCATGTTCCTCTCGAACCGTGACGGGGAAATATACAGTGTGTGCCGCAGCCTCCATTACCAGGAAACAACACGACATGATACGCTGGCGGTGATGTCACCACGTGTGCCCCAGAGGCCGGCCAATCATTATGTAATTAACTTATGCAAATGGACGGACGGAGGAGAAGAGACGGGAGAAGGAAGGAGGGAGGGGGCTAGCACGCAACAGACGGCCTCCAAATCAATAAACGCGCACAAAACACCCCTGTAGGTGAAGAATGGTAGGACCCTCCAGGGGTCCGGCCTCGGCGGACCAGGCTGTCACTCCCACCGAGCGCCTGTTAACCCCCTGATCTACAGCGCAGATCCTCCGCTCCATGGCTCAGGAATCCATAGCGTCCGCATCAAACTGTGACTTACTATTATTGGGGAAGAGCAGCTGTGGCTTTTTGTGAGTCGTCCGCACAGATCAAGCGGTGATTAAGGGGCTCCCATCCCTTTACAACAAAGCATCGCCTACTTCCAGTGATGGTGTTGACTTTTCGAGGTAGTAACAGGAAAACCCTGGTGTTTTTTAACATAGGCATTGTTTTTTTTTTTCCCAATCATTGCCAGTCAAGCTAGTGATTGGCCTCAGAATCCTTTCAATTGATCGAGAGCATTGAGAGAACAGCTTCGGCCGACTGCCACGCAATTGCAACCACGACCCAGAATGAGGAATTTGGAGGAATTTGTCTGGATATTTATAGTTGACTAAAGGCGATAAAAAATCATTTAATTAGGAAGGAATGGTTAACCATTTGTATGGATGAACCAGGATCTTCCTGGTTCATCCATACAAATGGTTAACCAGTGAATACAGAGTACACAAACATGAGCGCAGAGACGATGCCACCTCTATTTGATCTTCTCCAAGGTAAATTACCTTTGTCCTCGTCTTTCTATAGAAACCCGATATAATTTTTAGATAGAAAAACCTTCTGCTGGTAGTTTCATTAAAAAATACATTTTTTTTTTAATATGTTTGTGACATTTCTACATGACATCTATTCTGGGGGAGTGCCTTGTATAGAAACAGCTGTACTTAATCTCAAAATGGTGAATCTGGGATCTCACATTATGGATATACTGTATGTGGTGTGGGGATGGTGTGGTTTGAGCAGCCACACCTGTCCTGGGTCTCGATAATTGGGGACCCAGAATCAGAGTGGCTGCATACCTGTTGCAACAGGTAAAACCCCCATCCCCACACACACTCAGGAGAGAGGAGCCCTTGCCATGACACATGTCTATCTGCTCCTGGGCTTGTTCCAACTAGCCCACTCTCTACAATGTGTCTGAAACCCGGTCGTCTGTGCCTCTGTGCCGGAGGTCCCTGAAAACGTCACTTGGGCGGCATGTGGTAGGCGAAACTGCCACACTGTATTGTGGAGTTTTGTGTAGAAACAGGAAAGAATTGGGGGGAAAGGATATGCGCACGACTCTTTTCAGTAGCATAACATGATGGTAATAGGCCATGGTGCAAATATATATTTTTTGGACCCCGCCCCCCTGCCAGGGCACACCCGCAAAAGCCCAGGTGCGCCCCTAGCGACCACCGGGCCCCCGTTCTGCTGCACCGGTGGTGCCGTCGGCACTAACGCCACTGGCTCTTCTATGATCGAATCGAACACGCACAAAGACAAACTGCTGCCGAGCGTGGCGCTCTGGGCATTTGTCCAGTCTGCTTTTCCTGTCAGTGACAGATGCCACACCAGGCGGGGGCGCTCACGAGAGGAGACGAGGAAAACCCACTGGGCACAAAGATCACAACAAAACGGCTGCAGTGAATGACAGCACTGTTAGCACTGGAAGAGGAAAACTATTTATAATTTTGCACTGCTTTGTCTCATTTTGTTAAAAAAAAAAAAAGAATGGAGTATTTGGGAAAGAACAAAGCTCGGGACTAATCACAGGCCGGGGCTGATGGAGGGGCGGGACCAAAGCCCCGTTTGGATTCACTGGCGTTCACACACTGTGGCCGACCGGACTCCATGACACTTCCTATTTTTGCGGTGCATAATCCCCCAGGTGGTGGATTCGCACTTCGCAAGAGCGGCGGCGGTTTGAGTGTCGTGACCTCTGACCTTCTCCTCCTCTTGCTGCTGCCTCCTCTTCCCCTCGGCTGCTGTCCGGCGCTGCTGCTCCTTCCTCCTCTGCTCCTCCATCTTCCTCTCCCTCTCCTCGGCACAGCGCTCCAACTGCTGCTGGACGCGGCGCTCCTTATCACGCAGCAGCTCCGACAGCCCTGCACACACACACACACACACACACACACACAGATACAAATACTGTGTGTGTGTGTGTGTGTGTGTGTGTGTGTGTGTGTGTGTGTGTGTGTGTGTGTGTGTGTGTGTGTGTGTGTGTGTGTGCGTGTGCGTGTGTGTGCGTGTGTGTGCATGTGTGTGTTCGCATGTCACTCGTACCCTCCGTCTTCGCTTTATCCTCCCTTCGCTCTTTTGCTAACTGGAACCTGTCCAAGCGTGGGGATCCTGACAGACAACGGGAGCATTTGAGCGTCATAAACCCCCAAAAACACATTCTATTCAAAGTGTTTTCAAAGCTACTGCAGTCACCAGTTAGGATATTTAAACTACAGGTACGAGGAGGGTGCAGCACATAAGAACTACCGCTTCGTTAAAAGATCAGATGAGCAGGCGTCACCATAACTATTACCGTTTTTTTAAACCCGGGTCAATCCGCTAAAAATAGGCGACTGACACCCTTCCCATTGCCAGCAGAAATGCCGTTTCTTTCTGGTGCCTCACCTTTGACGTTACAAACACATCGGAAAAGAGGCGTGTCCTGGTTCCAGTAATTGGGAACAAAACAGTAGAGGAGACAGCAACTTAAACAAACAACGACATAAAACTGTAAAACTTGGGAAAAAAAAGTATTTTGAGCCAAAAGAATCAGATCGTTCATGAAAGACCCGACGCTACGGTAGAAGCAGAGCGGGGTGCGCACGGAGACTCCGTGCTGCCGGTGAGGCGGGGAGCGGGGAGCGGCTTGGGGTGGTGCTGGAGTGACTCGGAGACCGGCGGGGAGCGTGGGGGGTTCTCCGCTGTGCTCTCCACGGTGCGATCCCCACACGCACAACATTTCATGGTCCCCCATGAGGAAAAAAGTCAATAACTTCTGATTTTGGATTCTAAATAAGATATGAAATGATGGAACGATACACAGATATTCTGTCTATTTATGGCCGGTAAAGGGGCCAAAATGAGCGGGTCGACCTGGGTGTCCTGTTCACATCAGAGCCGATCGGAGGTGGAGCCAATTAAAACCCGGGTCTATTGCCGGGTCATTTGACCTTGGACTGAGACCCGTGTTTTTCCTCAAGATTCAAGATTTTTTATTTGTCACATACATATACATACTTCCATACATATATGCAGTGAAATGTAATGTACTGTAATCTCCCACTGGTGACAAATGCCGGATGTTAGCGGATGTTACTGGGATTTTGGTGCAGAGGGAAAGGGGTACAAACCATCTAACACCTACAAAAACCTGTAATCTATTCACACACATTGGGATGATTTGTTAGGTAGACACCCATAGACTGGACACGGTTGTAGTAGCTCTTTGGGCAGAATCCTCCCCCAAAAACCCAAGGGTGCGACCTGACCCAACCTGTCCAGGTCTTTGGTACAGACGTTCTCGTCTTACCTTGGTTCCAGATCTGAGCCAAAATGTACTGCCACCGGCCTCGTGTCTATGTTAACTCTTATTTTAGGTAGCCCTGACGCCAACATGGCAAAACAGCAGCTCTGCTGTAGCCTCACAAACATAATATTTTAAATGTAAACTTCTCAATAAACTCATGTTCGTGTTTCTACACAATATTACTGTCTGCGACACTGTACGCAGGTGCCGGAAACCACCAGGACCCAAACGAAACCGGGTTTCAGTCACCACAGGTTGGTTTGGGATTTGATCCCGTTTCCAGAGGGTTGATCGGACTCAGGTTCAGTCGGCCCCTGGTCAGTGGGCAGGCCGACCGTGGTGTTTGGGTTAGGTCCCAAGTCCTTTTTGGGTCGGGGACCTTGGACCCTCGACGCTTGAGTCAATATTTAATTTCAATATTTAGATACGGCTCAACGGCTGTGGCCTGTCAAGGGGACGATTCTTTAATAATCTCAATATTTCAATGTATGCTATTCTGGATTCTGCAGGAACGACTCAAGGTTTGGATCCAAGGTGTTTGTTGTTTGTTTTGTTACCTGCGGGGCTGCTGTGATTGGACGACGGCCGGGACGGCGAAGCGTTCCTACTGGCGAGCTGCAGCATCGGGGGAGGGGTCGGCGCTGCATTTTGGGAGAGTACAATCACATGTGGTTGGCGCTCCTCCGGCCGGAAGCAAATGAGGCCCCCACGCACGTGAGGACGAAGTAAAACCACCGACGGAAATGAAGGATAGCAGGGGAATACAGATGCCACACGAACACGCCCTTGGGTGGTGCTGTCAAGGTCTTGCAGCACAGTACATCACACACCTGCCAGTCATAACACTCATGTTGGGGGTTAAGTGTGGGTGCAAGCTACTGTGAATATTTAATAAAAATTATGATTAAAAAAAAAAAAGAAGAAGAAGAGGACTGAGTCTGTTTGCATGCATGAGACATTTAAGCCCATGAACACGCACATGCACACACATCTACCAGGTCCTGATTAGGGATGTCACTATATGCAAATTCCTATTCAGTACCAGGTGAGCGGCTGCAAAGCGCATTCTAGGATCTGCGATGTCGGACGTTCGCTTACCATGCGGAGGATTAACCTTTCACCGGCTCCTCTGTTTTCAATCGATCCTGTGTGAAGCCCGTGGATGAGCGGAGAGCGCACTGTTTAAGGGTTCGGGTGATGCAGGGTCTCACCTGTCACCTCGGGGCGTGCAGGGGCCACGGTGGTCATCCCGGCTCCTCGTCGATTTCTCGTCACCCGGGTCCGCTCCGGTCCGGTCCGGTCGTCACCCGGGGGGTTGGGGGTCTTTTGGGCTGAACCGCTGCGGACCGACGGCTCAATAAAAAACCCACTGCGGCAGTAAGCGAGAGCAGCAGCAGGAGGAATGGGATGAGGAGGTGGGCGGGGGGGGCGTGAGAGATTAAACGACGTTTTACCGATGTATACTGGATTTAGGGCTTTTCACCCATTTGTCTAATACTAACGTAATAATAATGATAGTAATAATAATAATAATAAGAAGAAGAAGAAAAAGAAGAAGAAGAAGGACAACAATAATAATGATAATAATTATAATGACAATAATAATAATAATTATAATAATAATAATTACAATTATAATAATAACAATAATTACGACAATAATCATTTATAAAATAGATAATTTTATGATAATATTGAAATAGATAACAATGATATTAAAATATATAACAATAATCAACCATATAACAGCAAAATATGTCAATGAGAACAATAATATATAACAATAACAATAACTTTGATTGATTGATTCACTTAACTATCATAAATCTCTTTACATTAAATACCCAGCTAAATGATTTCTGTTTGAAGGCAAATGACGTCATTCTTCACTCGTGACGGTCTAAATTTGGGTCGCGAGGAAGGGCACGTGCCAGCTCGGCATTACGTCACCGCGAGCTGCGGCCGCGACGCGCGCGCGCGCCCCTACGCGCGACCTACTGTATGATAACGGCGTTTGAATGAAACATCTGCGTTTCATATTTCGAGTCGTCTTTGAAGGTCGAGCGGCACATTTACTGCTGGACGTTCTGTTCAAAACATTAATTTATCCGTATGTATTTATATAACGAGCGTCCCCGGGGCTGTTTATTCCCATTCATCCGACGTCATCCAACGCCTAACATTTCTTTTAGCTCCCCACCGCTACCCCGCGGTCAGCACGGGAACTGCTTTCGACGAAACACCATGGGACACGGGGACAGCCCGGACTTAATGGAGTTCAGATCTTTATTGGAACCCCCCTCCCTCCCGCCAGCCTTCAACATCATGGTACATTTTCTTTTTTTTACTTATTTCAGAGGAACAACAGCGGGCTCGGCGTGTGGCCGTGGACACATAAGAGAAGGGAAGGGCACAGTCACCGCTGTCTCACAACCACGCGCTGAGCCCATTAAAAGTCAGAACAAAAAACTCGAGACACAAAATGGACAAACACAAATGAGGGGAGAATAGAAAAATACACCGATTCATTATCATTTGTTTTTCAGGGTTCAATCCAAGACGATCAAGTTAAAGGTTTCACACCCCGCCCCATACGATAGAGAATGAAGAAAACATCCGAAAATAATCAGAGGCGATCTCTCACTTTGTCAACAGGAAGCGTTGAATGTACAAAAGCAGGTCGTGGAGCAGACAGACCGCGAGAGGACAACGCTGAATGGTTGATCTTTTTATTTGTGAATCCAGAGATTCTGTACTTCTTGGTAAATTCCACGTGCTGTGAAATCAATATAAATACATTTAAAAAGATAACGCACCGGGTTTGGGTGGTGGCACTGGTGCTTTCAGTCTTATAAGTTAGAGAGGGCAATATGGGGGGGCTGAACCTCAGAAGTAGCGAGTGTGTGTGTGTTGGACGAGTCCCCGAAAGAAGGGACGCGGATCTCCCGTTCGGTAGACCGTCGGTTGTTTTTTTTTTTTTTTTTCCTTCTTAAAATCTAGTGACGCTCCAGACGTGGACTACCAAACGGGCTGTGAGCCGTCTCCGACACACCAGCACAACTGTGTGAAGGCAAAAAAATAAAAAATAAAAAAATAAAAAGAGCAGAACACCTACTTTATATTTTAGCGGCTGGTGTTGCTGCATTGCCTTCCAGCGAGCAACACAAATGAAAGCCTAACAAGCAACTGTATCGGATGTTATTTAATCATTCATATCGGAATCATTAGTTCAAAATAAGCATCAATGTCATTTACTCTCCCCTCCATTTTTGATGCCTTTGAATTAGCACAAAAAACACGTCCATTACACGGTAAACAAACATTGTAAATTCTGAAACATACTGTGTAGTACTGGTTTGAACAGGTACATGATGACCATATTAAAGATAATATTAGTGAGTGTGCTGTGATGGCTCAAGAAAAAATAAAATAAAACAAAAAGGAAAAACACTATTGGAGCATCTCTAGTAAAATCCCACTTTTCCCTCTGGCAGCAGGTGTTCAGATCAGATCTGGAAAAAGAGAAAAGAAACAACATTAACAGCAGCCACAGATCCCATTCACTACAGGGCTTTAACTCCGACAAAACAATTAAAAAATATAATTTTACTGGAATGCCAACAGTAGTTAAAATAAAAAAGGGCAAAAATACGAGCACCTACTGCAATAATCATGGTGGCCTTAATGCAAGCGTTTCCGTATTAAGGTGTTGTTTAATACGTGTTTTAAAAACGCTTGATAGTTTAGGCCTTAATTAGAGGGTCATCTTAAGCATTATCTCTGTTGACTCCCAAGCTGTTATCCAACATTCAAAACATTCAATTTCCATCTTTCTACCGAGGGGCATGTCACGTCCTGCGAGGTGAGGCAGCCATGGGGTACGTGTGAAAAACAACAGCTGAGAGAGGCGTGCAAACATTGACATAACTTCCTCTATCATTGACTTCCAGAAAATTATGCCACGATTAACATAGTCAAAAACAAAACGAATAAAAACGAGGGGGGACGGGAACGTACGTCATCAATGTCCTCATCGTCATCGCCAATGTCATCAAACTGGATCTCGTCGTCATCCCCGGGTCCAAAGGTGTCTGTCTCGTTGATTTTGGCTGTTGGAGGGGAGAAGGAAGGTTTGGAAAGCTGTTATGGGTGACCACAATAACACAACCCACATCAGTGGTGCCTCCGAGGACATTTGCAAATTCCTAAAACTCCGGTATTGATTCTAGCGTGGTTTGCTGTTGAGGCTGACGGCTTTCACCGCGGATGCACATGGTTCTCTCCAAAGTGAAAGTGAAGCGGCGTTGACCCGCCCCACACTGGATCTCCACTCTGTGCCTCTGCCACTCACCGTGCTCTGGCAGTTCTCCATAGGCTTTCAAACTACGAGCCTCGTCTGCGTTGTACTTGAGGATGACGTCAGCTTTGTTGTCCTGAGCAGCCACGTGGGAACACAAACAGCCATCACATTTTTTGCTGAAAATACTAAACTATCTACATAGGCAAGTACATCACAGACAAAACCACAGATTTCTATTAGACACATGGCTGGAGTGTGCAATACAGGCAAGTTAGTAAAAAGTAAGTAAAATGTACAATAACTCAGATTCAAAGGAAATAGATCAATATTATTTGGAGGATTATTTGGAGGGTATTTTTTTTTTTTTTGCAAACTGCAACTGAGTTATAACTTGACACTAACAAGGCAGGTGTAGATAGTTCAAATGAGAGTCCTGCCAATTATTCTCAATCTCTCCCAGGTTGTTTCTTTAAAACATGGGAACAAAAACAATAGCAGAAGATATACGTTTCAAAGCGGCAAAAAGAAAAGCGAGGTTTGCCGTTCGCATTTAATCGACGCAGGCAACTTAAGAAGATGAGATGAGCAGGAGACGAGTCTTTCAGGGAACGTACCTGGTAATCTCTCAACCCCACCAGTATAATATCCGATGTGTTGATCCAAACCTTGAGGAGCACAACAACAGCGGGTTACGTCATGACTCTCAAACCGGGAAAAAGGTCATTAATGGCAGAGCAATGCACTTTGTGACACCCCCACCCCCCGCCCCCTCGGGGCCATTGAGTCCATGATGCTAAAGCGTCGCTGCCGAGTCAGCGATACGTGGCCGGTTATTCCCCGTGTCACGCTGTGTCCTGGAGAGAAGCGGTGCAGAGGACGCAGACTCCTACCTTTTTCCGGAGTTTTCCTCTGATGTGACAAAGCCTTTTGACCCCATCAAAGCACATGGCCTCCAGACGTCCGTTCCCAAGCATTTTGATCACCTGAGCGTATTCTGGAAGCCGAGCAGATCAGAGACGACCATTAAGATGGAGACGTTTTAGAAAGTAAAAGAAAAGCTTAAATATAAATGAAAAACAGCCAGTCTGTGCACTACGGTTCATTGTTAACTGTGTATTTTTAGGTTTGTATCTTTTTACCAACTGCCAATAAATAACTGCTCATTGATATTCACGAAAAGGGTTAATTTTAACTGAAATTCTAACTGGGTTGTTCTTGGCAAAGCAGTCTGTGACCAGAACTTTGGGATGTACAGTTTACAGGGGCCAGTTGACGAAAATAAACATTTCCTGCCTGGACCAGAAACATCAGAGGCATCCAATAATAAGAAAGGGACACAGCACGTGACCATGTAAACAGAGAAACATTTGACCGTAGAACAATCGAGTCAGACAGTCACGTGAATGGTTCTGCGTCTTAAAATACATTAAAAAAAAAAACAACGCACTAAATTGTAGAGTTTACATACAAGCACCAACATGAACAAAACAACCTTAACAGGGAACAGGTTTCCTGCTAAACAGCACTTTAGTGACAATATGCACTACAACATAGTGGTTCAAAACATATGCACACTATGGGATGTTCACATCCAATTATGACAAATTCAGTCAATATAGGAGGAATATCAATTCAGCAACATTTTAAGTACTAGTAATTGTACTAGTAACTGTTACAAAAGCCAAAATTACAGCACAAGAACTGTCACAATTATCATGTCATCGTCTGATCCCAATTATTTGAGCATTACATTTGAGATTCCACAATCAGGCGTTCCCACTCACATTTAAGGAGAATTTTAAGCCAAAGTCTGCCAGAAATGTTGGAAGGAATACAATGTGAATCGGGTGCATCAGTTGAGGAAAATTAACTGTCAAACCAAATCTTCCTATTCCAATGTTTAATGTCAGTAAAATGGCCATTCTTCATAAACAATAAACCGGTGCTCCGGTTTGACATTTCACTGCATATGTGTATGAAAGTATGTATATGTATGTATGTGACGAACAACCCCCTCAATCTTGAACCTAAAATAAATAAGAATTTGCTAATCCTGGAAGGAAATTCAGGATGTATGTTATTCTGCTTAATGACATAATGTAATGTAATTATAAGCTTGAAGTATGGTAGTGGCATAAAATTAACAGAATAACAACTTGAGTGAAAATAGCCATTAACTGTATGGCGATAAAAACACTGATCATGACAGGCCTACTCGGCACTCACCTTGGCCGTCCTCTTTGAACACCAGCTCTCTCTTCTCAGACTCATTTTCGTTCTTTCCACGTCGCCGATTCTTTCCTCCTTTACCTGTGATCACACACCAGAAAGGGCAGAATTAACATTTTGGGTGTTGGATGATAAAGACAACGTAGTTTTACAGCAATTAGTACAACATTCTCGTCGTAAATCCAACTGCTAGATAGATAACATACTTAATTCGGCGTTACAGCAGCAAACATCAAAACGATACGCAATAGCAATAAAAGTAATATGAACAGAAAATTTGGCAATATACAAGCAGGGTGAAAATACCTTAAAATGGTGACAAAGACTAAAACTAAAGAACATGAGCCGCTGTATCAACAGTCAACACTGCCAAGAAAAATGAAATTGTTTGCACACGTGTATAAACAAAATAAACCCTGTTTGAACAAAACAAGTTTTTTTCTGACAAAGTAAATACAACAAGCAAGTGTTTAGGACTCTATTAACGTGGATTCTAACTACCTGCCCTCACCAACCGGTACTGTCAGGGTGCTGGGCATGGGCCACACCGGGGTGGGGTTTAACACTTTAGCTAGCAGGCTACTTTGCTCCTGGATCACAATGGAGAAACTAGCAGTGCTGTTAGCAAGCTAGAGCTAGCTGCTGGCCGACACTCTCTCGTTCGAACCGAATGAACGTATCGCCACGACCGACCCAAATCGTACCCACTACGGCGGTTACACGCAAAACCCCCACTCGCGTTTTGGCGGAAAAGCGAGCTCCACGTTCACAGCGGATGCGCGCTACTAGTTAGCCGCTGTTAGCTACCGTTAGCCGCTGAGTATCACGTTTTCACTGCGTGTGTCTGACACGGCGGCCTAGGCGGCGAGCAACCCGAATTACAAGCCAGGTGAGGAAACGGAGCTCCGCGGGCCTCTCACCTTTATTTTTGGGCATATTCTTCGCGGGTCAGACTCGATGACAGCGCTCGGTTCAGACACGTGGCGGCTGTAAAACGGTGTTTAACCGAATGGAGCGAGGGCACAATCCGCCGGACGGAGAAACAGACGCTGCTGGTTCTGCACTCATCTGCGCCTGCGCACCGCGCATGGCACGGCATTCAAACGCGCGAACCTTTATTTAAAAAGCGATATTGACTCAATTATTTATACCGGTTTTTTTTTTTGGAACACGGAGAAGATGGCTCGAAAAAACTTTTTTTTTATTTTTTTTATTTTTACACGTATCAAAGGGCAGAAATATAGGAGCATTTCGATTTTTTTAAGATCGCGCGTAAAGATTTATATATGTTTTTTTTACATCCCGGCTGGTGACGCCATACATATTTGGGAAAACGCATTTCCCCGCTTTTTAAAAATCTCCGTCCATACGAGAACACAAACGCGACTTTAAGGGCAACTATCACATTTTTAATGAATTTCAATAAAAAATAACTATTTGGCTTATGGAGAGCGTTGCTTGTACAAGAAAGAACCAGGGAAGTGCAGGCGCTTTAGTTTCGCGGGTAAACAAAAAAGTTTTCAGCCCGGGCAGTGACGTGTTTATGTGTGCGACTCCGTCAGTCTCTGCCACAGCGCATTAATATGACGTGGTGGCAGCAGCCCCAGCGGTAGTTAATCTCGTTCGCTCGTGTTTTTTTTTTTTTTGTTTTTTTGTTTTTTTTTGTATTCCTTAAGATTGAAGACGGCGAACTACTGTGTTTGTCGCCTGGGCATTGTGTTTTTAGCTTAACCAGAAAAACACGGTCGTGCGCGGCGCTCATTTCCTCGGAGAGGACTATGTCCCCGGGGATGTGATGGCGTACAGCGCGGGATTTCGAGACCAGGTGAGACCGATACCCGGTGCGGTCCCATCTGTTCCCTCGGCGGCGGCGGCGGCAGCAGCAGAAGCCTCTCCGGGTGGGAACATTTCCCGTAGAACCAGCACAGATTCAGCTAGAATGTGTGTGGTAAGTGGTTGCTACACGATAACTGCCGAATGACACAACAGGATAAACAGTTTTCCAGCGCTTGAAGAACCGGAACAAGGGTCCCTAACTAGGTGGCAGATAAATATTGTATTGCAGCACACGTCAAAGTAATCGGCAGTAGCTAAGTGTTACAATACGAATAAAAAAAAAATTAGAGGACATTTGGCAATACAATAAACCCCACAATTAACTGGCAAAAATGACAAGATACAGTAAACCAAAAGACAGAAAAATTGGCAATATACAATAATCCTAAAAATGAACTAAAGAATTGGAAAATAAGAGATGCACTTATCCAATAAACTTATAGATCAACAATACACAAACCTCCACACACAATTCACATTCTATTACAAAAGAAAGAAAATTTCGGTAGTTGATCAAAGGGTTGTTGCAGTAACATCTACCAAAAGTTGACAATGGAAAAAAAACAAAACTGCTACTTATTTGACTCCTGTGCGCCAGGGGCTGCTCTCGCCTTCCTTCTTTATTTTTCCTTTTTATTTTTTTTTTATTTTAAACCAACGCTGTTTTAGGTGGGGAGAGCTTGGAGTAATTGTTTACTTATGAAGGGTTTCTTCAACATAACATACCCGAACCGTAACTCCCAGACAGTTTGATGCTATTCCTTCTGGAGTGGTGGTGCTTTTTAAAGATCTTGCACCATTTCACCATTTACCAAGACCTACTATTGAACCAACAATTACATTGCGTCTGTCCTGTATGTACAGTGGGGAGAACAAGTATTTGATACACTACCGATTTTGCAGGTTTTTCCACTTACAAAGCACATAGAGGTCTGTCATTTTTATCATAGGTACACTTCAACTGTGAGAGACCGAATCTAAAAAAAAAAAAAAAAAATCCAGAAAATCACATTGTATGATTTTTAAGTAATTAATTTGCATTTTATTGCATGAAATAAGTATTTGATACATCAGAAAAACAGAACCTAATATTTGGTACAGAAACCTTTGTTTGTAATTACAGAGATCAGACCTTTCCTGTAGTTCTTAACCAGGTTTGCATACACTGCAGCAGGGATTTTGGCCCACTCCTCTATACAGATCTTTTCCAGATCCTTCAGGTTTCGGGGCTGTCGCTGGGCAACACAGACTTTTCGCTCCCTCCGAAGATTTTCTATTTAATTCAGGTCTGGAGACTGGCGAGGCCACTCCAGGACCTTGAGATGCTTCTTACGGAGCCACTCCTTCGTTGCCCTGGCTGTGTGTTTCGGGTCGTTGTCATGCTGGAAGACCCAGCTATGCCCCATCTTCAATGCTCTTATTGAGAGAAGGAGGTTGTTGGCCAAGATCTCACGATACATGGCCCCCTCAATACGGTGCAGTCGTCCTGTCCCCTTTGCAGAAAAGAATCCCCAAAGAATGATGTTTCCACCTCCATGCTTCACGGTTGGGATGGTGTTCTTGGGGTTGTACTCATCTTCTTCTTCCTCCAAACATGGCGAGTGGCGTTTAAACCAAAAAGCTCTGTTTGGTCTCATTAGACCACATGACCTTCTCCCATTCCTCCTCTGGATCATCCAGATGGTCATTGGCAAACTTCAGGTGGGCCTGGACAAGCACTGGCATGAGCAGAGGGACCCTGCGTGCGCTGCAGGATTTTAATCCATGACGGCGTAGTGTTACTTATGGTTTTCTTTGATACTGTGGTCCCAGCTCTCTTCAGGTTATTGTCCAGGTCCTGCCGTGTAGTTCTGGGCTGATCCCTCACCTTTCTTATGATCATTGAGGCTCCGCAAGGTGAGATCTTGCATGGAGCCCCAGACCGAGAGAGATTGACTGTCATCTTGAACTTCTTCCATTTTCTAATAATTGTGCCAACAGTGTTTTTGCACCAAGCTGCTTGCCTATTGTCCTGTAGCCCATCCCAGCCTTGTGCATGTCTACAATTTTGTCCCTGGTGTCCTTAGACAGCTATCTGGTCTTGCCCATTTTGGAGAGGTTGGAGTCTGATTGATTGAGTGTGGACAGGTGTCTTTTATACAGGTATCAAGTTCAAAGAGGTACAGTTAATACAGGTAATGAGTGGAGAATGGGAGGGCTTCTTCAAGAAAAACGAACAGGTCTGTGAGATCCGAATTTATTACTGGTTGGTAGGTGATCAAATACTTATTTCATGCGATAAAATGCAAATTAGTTATTTAAAAATCATACAATGTGATTTTCTGGAGTTTTGTTTTAGATTCCGTCTCTCACAGTTGAAGTGTACCTCTGATAAAAATGACAGACCTCTACATGCTTTGTAAGTAGGAAAACCTGCAAAATCGGCAGTGTATCAAATACTTGTTCTCCCCACTGTACATGCATTCTGGAATGCTTATGTAGATACTTGCTGGGAGAAAGTCTGGACTCTACCTCAAAACCAATAAGGTGAAAGGCATTTCATTTTAAGATCATCCAAAGATGTTACCCATCCTTTCTTTATAGATTCAAAAATGATATTAATGTAAAGTGTGTGGGTTTTTTTATGGTGTGAAATGTACTCCAAAACAGGTTTAAATTTATTCTGGAATTGTGGATTGACACGCAAGAGGTTTTTAGTTTAATTTTGAATAATATTCATGCTGACTTTGAGCTCTCAATGGAGAATGTTTTATTTGGCTTCACAAAATATGAGAATACCCCCAAAAGAGAGATACTATATCTTTACATCTTATTATACTCGTCGCAAAATTCTACATTCATAAAGGGAAAATTCTAAGATCCAAACTACAACTTTTAGTTCTAAAAAATGACATTCGATCACGTAAAAACAATTCCGGTATATAAGACCCAGAGAACATCCATGACCCTTAATGTTTTGCTGTAGACTTATTGCACTTTACTGACACATGCGGCTAATTGATATGCTTTTTCCTTTTCTTTTTTCTTTTTTTAAATGAATGCCCCTGGCAATCGCTTTGTTTTTACTGTAATATTTTAGAAGCGTGCCGGGGTCGGTGGGGGGCGATCGCGTTTCCTAAAAACCTGACGTCACGCACCGCAGGAGAACATCCGGAGCGTGCGCCGTAGCAGGAGTGAGGTTTGCGGTCGCCGGGGTACCGTAGGATGGTGAACTGCTGTGTCTGTGCGGGCTGCTCAAACTCCAGCCTCTCGGGGCACCGGGTCCACACCTTTCCCCGCAGGGAAAGCGACGGCGTGGGCTGCTTTCGCGCGTGGGTGCGGTTTGTGCGGGCGAGGAGACGCGACTTCACCGCGGCCTCGGTGACGAAAAACACGGTCGTGTGCGGCGCTCATTTCCGCGGCGAGGACTACGTCCCCGGGGACGTCATGGCGTTCAGGATGGGATTTCGGAGCCAGGTGAGACTGATGCCCGGTGCGGTCCCGTCGCTCCATTCAGGTCCGTCGTTGGCGGCGACAGCAGCCTCTCCCGGTGGGAACACTCCCCGTAGAACCAGTACAGGTCCCGCTGGAATGTGTGCGGTAAGTCGTTGCTACTCGATAAATAACGCAACACGACCAAAGTTTCCAGGCACGTCAGTGTCGTGCCAGAAAGTGATTGCCGCCGCTTGCTGGGTTACAATCTGTCAACTATAACTTCAAATATAACCCTCATGAACGAAACCAAGTCATTTTCAGGCATAAACAACCTTTCATTCACAAGGTTGGAGCTGCAGGCTTTTTGGCAAGTGGTAAACTACAAGTTACTGGTTTTGGCCCTTTAAAAAGGCATCTCAACAGGTAAAGGGGACTGGGTGGGCTATAATCTTTGAAACGTAACCCTCATGACTTGGTTTCAAGTCATTTTGAGCATAACCTTTCGGCAACAAGGTAGGTGCTGCAAGCACTTTTTGATCGACGATCGCTTTTTGTCAATCGATTTTTGGCAAGACATCCGGCAGAAAAAGGTCTGATGAACGGGCAGATGGATGGCGGTGTGTAATTGACAGTCTGCTCGGGCAAATAACGGGACAGCTCCAGTGGATGAACCAATCAGATTGTAGTGTTTAACTACATTTAAAATGCCAACCAATCGCGGGACCCCAAGCAGGTCTTGGATTGACGCGCTACGTTATGTGAGCTTGGTTCCGAATCCGTTCGGAAACCTAAATAAACGCCTCGTAGTGAATGGATGTCTAAGTATGGAATATAATTTATCTAGGGTGTCTTAACATATTCCTGTTGCAGGTGCAAAAAATGGCCAGTGTTCTGATTTATTCTGCAATGTAATTTTCTCATTGTTCTAACATTAAACAGTTAAGATTTTGTATATTTGTTATGGGCCCTAAATGTACCACTTTCCGAGCTTCTAATGTATCATTTGATCTGTTCAGACGAATGTCCAAATAAACGACTTCATCCAACTGTTTCCAACTAGTCATGTCTGACATCTCATCAGCATAAACCCAAACACGTGTACCTTAGCTCGTATGTCTGGATGCAATCGGGAAAATATGGAGAGTTGTATGCAATGCAACAAGCTGTACAACAAACATACACTTTTCGGTTGCAAGTTGGACAAAATCTGCACAAAGTTTTCTGGAGTTGGTGAATCGCAATTTAAAATAAAGCCAATTTGCAGAAAGAGCTGTAGAAAAATATCACCTAAGAGGCAGCCCCATTCCCAATGTGCCAGCTCATGTTGGCTACCATAGCTACATGGAAAGTTACATGCAGGTTGCCAACAAAATAAATATTGAAAGAGTCTACGAGAGGATTGAAAGGTTTGTAAAGCGGCTCATGCTTTGTGTAAATAGACCACAGTGCTGTCGAAGCATGTCGTGCCGATCTAAGATAAAATTTGTACCTTACACCGACACTCTACAGGAGCCTATGTTCCCTAGGTCTTATGTTCCCTAAACATAAAAAAGAACAATGTCGACATCACCTTTCTATAAATAATCATGCATAATCTTAATTTGCAAAAAACAATATAATAACTTAACCTCAAAAACATTTGTTATTGTTAACTAATGTACGACAAGTGTATTTAAATAAGTTTAATTTAGGAAGCACACCCCATAAACAATTTTTCAGATATTTGTTGAACACATACTATCAGATTTTGCATTTCTGTTATTATAGTTAGACACTATTCCTCTATGTTGAGGGAACATAGGGCTGTTTTCAGTTTGAAAATATTACATTGAGAGAACTTGGGGCCCTGGGAACACAGGGCCCCTCTCGTCTGTATTTAAAATGAAAAGAAAACAACTGTTCTATCGCTGAGGATCGATCATTTCAAAAACTTAAGCAGATAGCAGCCTTGGGCCCACCGCCTGATTTAAAAAAAAAAAGAAAAGAAAAAAAGAAACTATTCTACAATATAGTTATAGATCAGCAACACACAAGCCGGTCAACAATTTACACTTTCAAAAAAGGAAATAGTTCATGTTTGTCTATACATTACAGTCCCTATTACATTATAATACAGTCCCTATCACAAGAGAGACGGTCCTTTCGCAGCGAGCATTTGATTTGAATCCATGCCTTGACAGACAACCAACCAGATTAACGAAACACGTGACGCGATCACAGCGCCCTGCATTAATACAATCTATATCAGGTGTATTTTTATTTTAATTTATTTGAAAACTTAACACTAAAGTATGGATATAGAAATCCCATATTGATATAACATTTTAAAGATCATGAAAGGTTACATAACAGTCGTACAGTTTGCCGTAAGAGACCTCTGTGTATCGGCTAGCAGCATCCTTGTGGTATACAGGAGTCCTTGTGAACACCGATCTGCATGGCAGTGATCCCTTGTGTATCTGGTCTTCCATGAAAGCGAGTGGTGAAAAACATCTCCGTCATCAACAGGGTGAGCAGATAAACCAAGCTCTGTCTGTATTCAGTTGGAAAAACAGCAAAAATGTATTTTCCTCTGATTAAAAATCCAACAGTGCACACGTTTGTTTGTTCGTGTCTTATTGCTGTTATATAACGTCATTGTTGTTGTTCTGAAATGCGGCGCGCTCTGTACTGAGTCATCAATAAGCCCATCCCCTAGAACAATGACGGCCTCCGGTTGGTCCGTCCCACGGCTGGACCGGAACCAAGGACTAACTACTGACCTTGTGATACATGCGCAAAGTTCCGGCCACAAGTCTTGTCAGATTGGGCGGTTTTCCCCCCAATTTAGCTACTTTTAATCACAATGGTCTGTAAAAAAAAAATAGCATTGTCCTGCTACATACAGTTTGGGCTGGTTTTAGAAATAACTGCCATTTTTCTTTTACCAACATCATTACCAACAGACAGGTTTAGTTGACAGTGATACCAAATGCATAATGGAGAAGGAGCGATCTTCGCTCCGCTGTGCGTAGCCATTCTGTTTCTCCAAATAAAGTGTTTGTTTGTTACTGCTTGGGAGCGGGGACTCGCACACATTGATCATATCAACATTTAACCTCGATTCACCATGTAGAGTATGTTAAAATATAATAACATAAAATAATAAAAAATAATAACATACATAAGCGGTACATAGGATATAAATTACTCTTAAGTAAGTGCATGGTAATTTATTTACCATATACCACTTTATATATTCTTCTCTTCTGTATGTTTGGCTATTGCTGTATAGTTGGCTTTGTATTTTTTGTTGTTCAGACTTAAGATTTTTCATATGCTAGAGAAATGCACCAATCCTCACCCTGACAAATTCCTTGTATATGGAAATGTAATTGGCAGAATAAACTGATTGTGATAACAACTAGTCAACATGTAACATGCACACTGAGGCATTATGGTTTTAAGTAAGTGGCATTCTGTAGAACTATAAGCAAGGCAGGTTATTTCTATAGCACATCTTATACATGAGGGCATTTCCAAGTGCTTTACATAAGGCATGATTACATACACATTATTTCATTTACATTACATTTAGTAGACGCTTTTATCCAAAGCGACTTACAAGGGAGAACGGTTAGGGGGTTAAGTGTCCTGCTCAAGGACATATCAGCATGCTACCAGGAGGAGCCTGGGATCAAACCAGCAACCTTCTACTTGCTAGACGGTACCTCCAGTACCTCCTGAGCTACTGCCCCCCCTAATGTAATGTTATGTAAAAGCAAATAAGAATTAAAGCATAGAAATAAAAAGCTAAAGGCATATAAAGAGATTAAAGTTCAAACAGACCTACCCAATGGTCTAAGATCACCCCTAAACACCTTCAACATTTCATACTGCAGTTAACTCGTGTCAGAAAACGACTAACCCAGTTCTTAATGAAAATGAGAACACAGAGAAAAAGGTAGAAGTTCAACTTAAAACGGGCTTATTCACTGAAAACCAGATACTGATTTGTTCACAACAATATCTCATGCCCTTGGTGATTGGTTCTCTTCCCTCAGGGATCATCTGATCATCTGGGTGGTGGAGACTTGGCCCAAGGAGCGTCGTCCTCTGTCGGTGAAGGGAACGGCAGCTGGAACCACATGGGTATGGACCAGATAACGGTGGTCAGAATAGACGACTCACACATAGCAGATGTGCAGGGCAAGTCGGGGCCGGAGGCTGGAGGTGAGAGCGCGACGGGAGGATCCGTGGAGGACGAGGAGGAGGACGGAGTCTACGTCATTGAATACTCCAACCCAGAGGAGGAAGGGGAGAGCTATCAATTCAAACTAGCGCTGGACAGGCCGGCCGAAAAGAAGAATCGCCCCTCCGGCCGAGAACACCTCCGAAGGCCCTTGGCTAAAAAGTCGAGGGTGCAAGACGCAATAATGGAGATGAGATGGTCAAGCAGAAAAAAGGCAAAAAGTGGAAATTTCCATCCCTCGCAGAGCGGTGTGGCGCTTGATGGCTGGTCGCAGCAGGCGGGTCAGAAGAAGGGGACCGTGGTGTGTGAGCTGTGCCCGCCACCTGGCAAGTCCTTCATCAACATGTCTGGCTTCTCCAAGCACGTTTCACTGCTGCACAACAACGGACTGAGGAAGGTCTACCCCTGCCAGATGTGTCAGCAGCAGTGTCACAGTCAGTTCGAGCTGGATGCCCACATCCGCGCTCACGTCAACCAGAGCGTGGTCTTCAAATGCCCTCTGTGCTCCTTCAGCGCCGCAGGAAAGATCCGCAAACGGGGGAAGAAGGGGAGGTCCGGCATCAGGAAACATCTGGAGGTGGAACACCCGGGGATCGTTCCCCACTGTGACGTCTGTGACAAAGACTTCAAGGGTCTGGATTCCTACCTGGCCGACCAAGCCAGGCACATCGGCGTGACGCCTTTTTACTGTGCCAAGTGCAAGATATACGAAATAACCGAGAGGGGACTCCTGGTGCACATCAGAAACAAACACCCGGCTGAGCGACCAGGAGGACAGGACAGTTCTGCTACTGAAGATTCTGACGCCTGATGACCACGGTTAAGCCTGACGTGCACCAGCAGGTTCTGGACAGAGTTAGTCTGCGAGTGCAGTTCAACTTCTCAACCTGCAATGCAACTCTTAATTATTTCTTTCGGTTTTCTTTTTTAATTCTCTAGTTGTTGTGACATTCGATGGATAATTTTCTTCAAAACGCCCTACAGTGCTTAATGGTGGGAAAGGGAAAGTAAACACCATTCCTAGTTGTATTACAGAGAAATGTTTAAATAATAACATTTAAGTGAAATTATTCATCATTGAAAGAAACATAGAAAGTCTTTGCAGTAAACAAACACTAGAATGGGTACAGACAGTTTTTTTGTGTGTGTGTGTGTGTGTGTGTTGTGGAACAGAAACACTTAGTAGTCTTTTTTAGCTTGACCCTTTTCTTCATCCTTAGCTCTCCTCCCCCTTCCTTTGCGCCTCCTTTTCTTACCTCCTTCCTTCATTCATTCTTCCCACAAGCCTCCCTTCATTCCTTCCTCCCTACGGCCTTCATCTTTCCATGCATACCTGCTCCATTCCTTCCTGACTCCCTTCTTTCCTTTCAGACCTCCTTGCTCTCTTTCCTACTCAATTCTTCCCTCATTCCTTCCCCTTTTTGTTCCATCATCCCTTCCTTCCCCCCTCCGTTCTTTATTACCTTGTTCCTTCCTTCCCTCCAATTCTTCCTTCCAATCCTTCCTTGCTCACTTTATTCACTCCCTCTCTCCCTAACTTGAACTTTCCTTCTTCTATCCTTCCCTATTTCCTTCTGCGTTGACCCTTCCTCTTTCCTTCGGCGTTGACCCTTCCTCCCTGCATTTTTTTTAGTGGTCATATGTTTGTATATGGAAGAATTATGTAATAAATAAAAAGAGGGAAAAAAACAAATAAATCCAAATGAAAGTAGAATAGAGAATTTACTTCAGAATAAGGGTTTTAATTTGCAAATCAGAAGTTATTTGGCTGCATGCAATCCATACATTCTTTCCTCCTTCCTTGCTCCCTTTCCTTCTTCCCCCTTCCTTCCTGCCTTTGCTCCTCCCTTCCTTCCCTCCTTCATTACCTTCTTCCTTCCTTCCTTCAAAATCTCTCCTGAAATTACTTATATAATTATAGAACCCAGAATCGCGATTGTGACCTTGTGTCGATTACGCAAATTGGTATTTTTTAGTGTTTTTAGAGCTTATTGTTCGTAATCACCGGGTGTCATGACATTTCACTGCATATATGTATGACCGTTTGTATATGTGACAAATAATCTCTTGAACTTTACTCCCTCACTTTTCTTCACTATCCTTCCCCCCCCAACCTTCCTTCACTCATCAATTTCTTCCTTCCTTGTGACAGTGCCAGGTTCCACATCAAGAATTAGTAATGGTAACAAATACTGCAAATAGTGTTTACATAAATGGCATAAAAACCACCCCATTCAAAGGTCAGACCCTTAATAAGTGTTTTGGTGAAGTTTTGGGGCGACTGGAAGAATTGTTTGCAATGCAAATCTGGACACACTAAAGTGCCATCACCCAATTTTATAGTAAAAATAAGTGGGAAGGGATTTTCGACTTGCTTTATCACTCATAATTGGGGGTGAACAATTGGTTGATTTTCCATACAATATATTGAGCTACATTTTAAATAAGCCTTAATTTCCTTGTTAAATTGTAATGACCATGGTTAACTGAAGATTTGAACACCTGAAGGTAAATGAGGATAACACTTACCTGAGGGTCAATGTTCGAACAGTAGTTTTACTTGAATTTTGGGGTGGGGATTGTTAAAAAGCCTTTCGTTTTTTCTTTTAAATTTGAGATTTCTTTTCAACAAAATGAGTACACAACATTCCATATAATCGCTTCTTGTTGTATTCATGTCACATGGGAAACACGGTCTGAACGACCTGTTGCTCCCAACAGCAGCTCCGTAAACGTTTAGACACCGTTCTGCTCTCACGCCTGAATGTCCCCCATTTGGATTAATAAAGGTCTTATCTTACATGCCAAGATGGAGGTTTGCCGGGAAACTTTGTTTGCGTTAACTATCACCGGGATTCTATCCGTTAGAACTGTTTACATTCTAATGAAACACCCAAAAGAACAGCAAAAGCAGAATGGTGGAATAATAGATCAAATCTATACATGTGATTACCATTTGGGATGGATTACACATCATGTACAATAGTTTCCTTTGATATTACTACCTACACGTTCTATTCGGATATTACTTTTTTGGACTTGTAAAATGAAGGCTTCCCTCGGACGTTAACTGGCCCCGTCAATCGTCGCGTAATCCCTGTGTTTGAACGCCTGTCTGTATGGCAGCGATCCCAAGCTTCGAAGCCTCGTGTACCTGGCCCCCCCCGTGATAGCGGTGGGTGCCGAGATAATGGGGTTCTTGTTCGGGAACCCCATCTCCGTCACCAACGGGACGAGCCGATCAAATCGAGCCGTGTTCGAATCCCTTCCGAAAGCAGCGAGAACGTATTTTTCCTCCGATACAAATCCAGCCGTGCACAACGACAGCGGCCGTTCGTCTCTGGTTGCTGTTGAGTTACACCCGTTTCTGCTGAAACTGATGGTACCGGCTGCATCGGCACGGCCGTCTCCGAACGGCCCTCCCTTGTTGTTGTCGTTGTCCGTCGGTGCGGCGCGCTCTGTACCGCGTCATCGACCAGCCCGCCCCGCCCCCGAGAACAACGACAGCCTCCGATTGGTCCGTCACGCCGCTTGACCGGAACCACTCAGGACGAACTCCAGACCTCGAGATCCAGGCGCAAAATCCCGGCTCTCGCGAGGCTAGCTGGCGCCCCCCCCCCCCCCGTGTTTATTTTAACCACGCAGGGGATCTCCGGCGAGTCACCATGGTTTCCATCTTCGCTCGCAGTATGAAAACGGACACCCTTCTTTTTTCGAGATCTTCGCGTTTGCCTCTGCATGGCCAATACTCGCGAAGGGGAAGTTAGTCTGCGCCCGCGTTCCCCCGCTCGCCCCAGCCGTGTGTACAGGTCGCCGGGACACGTGGTGCACCGTGATGGCCGACGCGCTGGTAAACACCCGACTCCACTCACCGATGCGGCGACTTCTATCGGCGTTCGCTTTCCGTTCAACAAACTTTTATATGTTGATGTGACGGGCACACATTTCACATATCAACATTTCACCTCAATTCAACACGGAGGGTATGTTTAAGATATTCTAATCGTAATTAAACATGTAACATGATGAACATACCAACATATAAGAGGTACATAGGGTATCAATTATTACTATTTAGTAAGTACATGGTAATTTATTTATCATATACCAATCTATCCTACGCATGGAATCACACGTTGTATAATCTTCTGTTCTGTGTGTTTGGCTCTTTCTGTATAGTTGGCTATTTGTATTTTTTGTTGTTCAGACTTAAGCTTTTTCGTATGCTCATTGTCTATAGAAGAACGCACCAATCCTCACCCCGACAAATCCCTTGTATATGGAAATGTAATTGGCAGAATAAACTGATTGTGATAGCAACTAGTCAACATGTAACATGCACACGCGTGTTATGGTTTTAACTAAGTGGCATTCTGCAGAACTATAGGCAAGGCAGGTTTAGTTCTAGAGCACATCTCATACACCAGAGTATTTCCAAGTGCTTTACATAAGCCATGCAAGACATTATATAAAAACAAGTAGTATAATAATAGCCATGTGATTCTGTATTATGTGTTACAACATAACAAATTAGGTTAACTATAATTTAGACAAACCTTCCAAATAACAATTACAATGAAATTAATCTACTGAGACAAATGTATCTTCCATCCGTCCATTTTTGACACTGAATCTTTCATTGTTTGGCAAACAAACAGAAGCACATGGCTAATTATTGCATGATGTCATCCTTCCCGTGTGCAATGGGACATTTTTCAGCCAATTGGAGTTTCAGAATAATCAGGTGTCGGAACAATGGGTAGTCCCGCTGCTGGCACAGGAGTGCGGCACCGGAGAGGGAACAAGTGGATGGTGTGAGGTAGAACGGGTGGAGAACCGGCCTTCTCTGGAGGCAGAGAGTGTAGGACAGGTTGAAAATGATCACACTGATTTCATAACATCAGGTTAGGGTCATTGTGAACGGGGGCTCTGTGCTGACTCCGTCAGTGGAAGGAACCGAATCAGCCAGAAGGGGGGGAAACGAACCTCTGGTCTCTTGGGATCCAGGGAAAAAAACTAAACCGATTCAGATCGTACATCTGTTGCTGACGCAGATTGTCCAAATTACCACATCTACACTGGAATGGACTGTCCCTTGCCCCATCTATTCCAACACTATCATGGCATGTGTGAATAGTGAAAATCACTAGCAGTGCCGGAATGGTTATCCCAGTAATTTACTGGGAACTATGTGTGAAAGGGGCTTAAGATCACCCCTAAACACCTTCAACATCTCATACTGCAGTTTACTTATGTCAGAAAACAATGACTAACAGTGGCAGATCCGCCTGCCACATTCCACGTGAGTCACGTTTTCAAGGCTCCTTGACACAGAGAGACAGACAATGGGGTTGAAAACACACCACTTTTAGAGAATGGGCAAGGTGGAACAAGCCTGGAGCAGATGGAAAGCATGTCATGAAAAGGGCTTCTTGTGTGTTTGTGTCGGGATGGGGGATTTTACCTGTTAGTTAGTTGGTTACTCTGACGAGCAACAGGTGTACAGCCACACTGATACTGGGCCCAAATACTTAGACCCAACACTGGTATGGCTGCTTAAACCACACCACCCCCACACCACACTCACCAAATTAGTAATGGAAATGAGAGAATACAGAGAAGAGTAGAAGTGCAATTCAGCAGTTCACTGTAAACCGCACATACTGACTTGTTCATTGCAATATCTCATATCTATTTATCCACAATCACGATTCTGGGTTCTATAATTATATAATAGAATTCATTGTCGGTGTTGTATTAAATATATGTATATGTATGTGACAAATACCTCTTTAACTTGAACTTGGTGATTGGTTCTCTTCCCTCAGGGATCATCTGATCATCTGGGTGGTGGAGACTTGGCCCAAGGAGCGTCGTCCTCTGTCGGTGTAGGGAACGGCAGCTGGAACCACATGGGTATGGACCAGATAACGGTGGTCAGAATAGACGACTCACACATAGCAGATGTGCAGGGCAAGTCGGGGCCGGAGGCTGGAGGTGAGAGCGCGACGGGAGGATCCGTGGAGGACGAGGAGGAGGACGGAGTCTACGTCATTGAATACTCCAACCCAGAGGAGGAAGGGGAGAGCTATCAATTCAAACTAGCGCTGGACAGGCCGGCCGAAAAGAAGAATCGCCCCTCCGGCCGAGAACACCTCCGAAGGCCCTTGGCTAAAAAGTCGAGGGTGCAAGACGCAATAATGGAGATGAGATGGTCAAGCAGAAAAAAGACAAAAAGTGGAAATTTCCATCCCTCGCAGAGTGGTGTGGCGCTTGATGGCTGGTCGCAGCAGGCGGGTCAGAAGAAGGGGACCGTGGTGTGTGAGCTGTGCCCGCCACCTGGCAAGTCCTTCATCAACATGTCTGGCTTCTCCAAGCACGTTTCACTGCTGCACAACAACGGACTGAGGAAGGTCTACCCCTGCAAGATGTGTCAGCAGCAGTGTCACAGTCAGTTCGAGCTGGATGCCCACATCCGCGCTCACGTCAACCAGAGCGTGGTCTTCAAATGCCCTCTGTGCTCCTTCAGCGCCGCAGGAAAGATCCGCAAACGGGGGAAGAAGGGGAGGTCCGGCACCATCAGGAAACATCTGGAGGTGGAACACCCGGGGATCGTTCCCCACTGTGACGTCTGTGACAAAGATTTCAAGGGTCTGGATTCCTACCTGGCCGACCAAGCCAGGCACATCGGCGTGACGCCTTTTTACTGTGCCAAGTGCAAGATATACGAAATAACCGAGAGGGGACTCCTGGTGCACATCAGAAACAAACACCCGAAGGAGGAGAAGGAGGCTGAGCAACCAGGAGAACAGGACAGTTCTGCTACCGAAGATTCTGACGCCTGATGTGCACCAGCAGGTACTGGAACCAGAACTCAGAGTATAGCTGGACCACAGAAGCATACAGGAAGTCAAGTGATTACATTGTTTTTCTTGAATTATTATTTTTTTTTAACCTGTGCTCTCAACATGCTGGGCACACAACACAGAATATTTTTGTGCCATTGCATCTAGGACAGAGTTAGCCTGAAAGTGGAGTTCAACTTCTCAACCTGAAATCCAACTCTTTATTAATTTTTAATCATCAAGAACTGCTGCAATAAGTCTCCTGTTGACGACCTGTAGGGTGACAAGAACAGTTTATTGTTATAAAGAACCACCACCAATCCCTCTCTTTGAAGAACTATTTGACAATGTTTTGGATCTATAAACAACTAATCACGACTCCCGAGAGGGGGAGAATCACCACGGGTGAGACAATTTAACATATAACCAAACAACATGTACATGGAAAAACAAGCATAGAAACAAAAAACAACTTGTACATGGAAAAACAAACATAGAAACAAACAACAGCATGCACATATAAAAACATAAATATCAGACATGTATTGAAAAAAAAGTTAGTTAAGTCCAGGACAACTGGAACGACATCTGGTCACGTGGCCTCTTCCTGTCATAGTTATGGCAGTAAATGGGGGAGAAATGGAGAGAGATATTACCAGGAGGGTGTTAGGGTGTGATCAAAGCAGGTGCTGGGGGTGTGTGTGTGCGTGTGTGCATGCATGCGTGCGTGCCTGTACCTGTGCACACAGGTGGTTCACAGGAACATCCTCTACCTGATGTGTACAGGACTTATCCCAATTGGTTCTGGTATACGGTTGGTATTGCGTTGTGGCGCCTCCAAATAGCGGAAAAGGCCCCGAAGCCACTCCTGAATCCCGCAGCCGCATAGACACCCCATGGCCGCAGGAAAGCGCCGAGCACCTGCCCCCAGCCCCCGGAGAAGCTGCAAGCCGAAGGAGCAACCCCCATGCCCGGCCCCAAGGAGCATAACCCAGTCCCAGGGAGCACGAAGAGACCCCGCATCCCTGAGGCGCACACATACAACCAACGCCCATGTGCAGGCAGAACCCGGGGCACAGGTGCCGACAGACCGACATCCCCCTGCGCGGACCGCCCGCCCCGCAGGCGAGCCAGTGGGATCCCCATGCCCGCCTGTGAAAATGTCAGCCCCCCGCCGATGCCTGCAGGCCGCCAGACAAAGTTTTTGTTGTGACATTAGATGGAACTTTTTCTTCGAAACACCTCACAGCGCTTAACCTCCTGAGAACCAAGGAAAAAGTGTCTTCGTTACATTTTTTTTTTGTTTGATTTCCTACCTATTTGGGGTTAAAAAACATCTTACAATTTCGATTTTTTTTAAATTCATTTTTATTTTTAATTTTATAGCATGTCAACTGAAGTGGACCACAGGACCCTTTTAGTGTCAAGACAGCCGAACTTAGAAGACAAAAACATATATATTAAGGCTGTAGAGTGATATGAAACCAAGAATACAGTCATTTTAATTAAAAAATATATATATATATATATATATATTCAGGATTGTTTCACTTGCTTGTTGGTTGCAAGGATAGTAGTAAATGTTCTATCTAAACTGAACACATTGTCATTATGTCCATATCGTTTGATGGGTCCACTTGAGTCCTTTTGAGTGTGTTTATTTGAACAGTAGAACTTAAGTTGAACAGATTTATTTTTATTGTGATTTAGTTATTTGTCAAACCTAAACCTATCTAGTTTCCCTCTTCATTCTTCCTTATTTCTTCCTTTGCATGTTTTATTTTTAGTGGCGATAATCCAGGAAGCAATCTCCTCTTGGTAAGGCAGAGAAACATCTTGCATTTGGTACACCTCATGTACATCTCGCTTTTGCAGCCTGTATTTCTGCATCTTTCTGCATGCTTGATATCCACCAACTCTAGCATGTGCGTGGCTCCTAGTCTGCGCACAGACGGCTCTGGGTGTGGGTTCCTCATTTTGGTTGGTGGCTCATACTCTTTGTTCCGCCCCCAGAAGCCCCTCCCCAAGTCTGTGTTGCAACATCAGGGCACTGTGATGATAGTATGACCTCAGAGCAGGCATTGGCAGACGGAGACAAACACACAGTCAATCTGATCACGTCCCAGGACTACCGTCTCTACCATCTTCCATCAGCACAATCCGAGTTCATACGTATACAATGACAACGTATTGTTATCTCCGTCAGCAGAGAGAATGGTCGTTTATCTGCATATTTTATCTATTCCACAGTTTTACACCGCTTTCATTAAAGATACCAAACCGAGTTCACGTCTCCGGGTACTTACTGGAGGAGTGTTTAGCTCGCTGTATAGCCACGTACGGCTTCACGTGGTGAGGGCAGACGACTCTTCTTCACCGTCTTCACTGCGGTCATCAAGTTCTGGACTCCCAACAGCTTCTCAGCCAGGTGCAATTTGAAGTCCAGGTACTGTTGGGTATTCTTTGCTGGTCGGTTAAGCACTTTGCTGTCAGACTTGTATTGGATCCAGGACGTTGTGATGGCAACATCAAAGAAGTGAGAAATCACACGCAACGTCCATTACTTGGTCCTGTTTGACATAAGAGCAATAAAAGCTTAGCATCAGTCACATAGGTCCATACCACCCATGTTGTCGTTGCATTGTCTGATCCCTGCTGGTCTTCTCACCTGGACTTTTTCTTTTTTGGACCATCTGGTGCAGATATCTTCAGGATCTTTACCATGTACAGTGGAAGGCATCAGCACTGGTTTGTTGCCAAATCATTTCGTGATTGCCAGCTCAGGACTCTTTTCTGACCACCAGCACTGATGCTCCTCTTCCCTCTTTTGGTAACTGCTTGTCTCCTGGCAGCTGGCACAGCTTTGGGACTCGGTTCTTCATTATGGTTCCAGTTGCTGGAAGGCCCTTAGCCAGCAATGCATCCACGAGGTCGATTGTTGTGAAGTAGCACTCCTCTAATTTGTAGCTCTCTTTGATTTGTGAATGCTGCAAAATCTTCAAAGACTTTGGACTGGGAGAAGTACTGAATTGGACTCCAGTCTCCAGGGGTTGTAGGGTCATCTGACAGTCAGGAAGCCCAGGCAGCACCCGTGTGAATCCATTATAATGGAAAAAAACACCAATAAATGAAAGGTAATGACAAAATGAATAATTAAACCTCACACAAATCTAGTTAAATTAAATGCAGGCAGGTAGTAGCGCATCATTGGGACAATTTTAGTGTTATGGATGTGATATTGTCAACGAACTTCACATTCTTGAGGCAATTTGCGTTTGTTTCATGACTGACCCTAACCTTAACCCACTCTGGAAATCGTCAGACCTCAAGGATCACTGATAAATATCTCAGATAACTGATACTGAGAACTAAATAAAACATCTCCCTCAACTATCTTGAGCAGAATCCTTTCTGCTTCAGTTCAGTCTCCTACAAAAATGTTGAGTCATTAAGTACATGAAGATGGTCTTGGTGTCCACTATAATTGACATTTGTAAAATAACTATTATTTCAAAACACAAATAACTTCTTTCAGAACGAAATATATCATTCCTTACATGTTAATAAACAAGAAAATATGTGATTATTTTCTTGTTTATTAAAATATCAAAATATGTGATTTTTCCTCCGCTTATTCGGGGCCGGGTCGCAGTGGCAGCAGGCTGAGCAAGGAGCTCCAGGCTCCCTTCTCCCCGGCAACGTTTTCCAGTTCCTCCTGGGGGACCCCGAGGCGTTCCCAGGTCAGCTGGGATATAAAATCCCTCCAGCGCGTTTTGGGTCTACCCCGTGGTCTCCTACCAGTTGAACGTGCCCGGAAAACCTCCAAGGGAAGGCGCCAAGGAGGCATCCTGATCAGATGCCCGAACCACCTCAACTGGCTCCTTTCGACGCGAAGGAGCAGCGATTCTACTCCGAGCTCCCTCCGGATGTCTGAGCTCCTCACCCTATCTCTAAGGCTGAGCCCAGCCGCACTAGGGATGAAATTATATATATATATTCGCGATCTCGTTCTTTCGGTCACTACCCAAAGCTCATGACCATAGGTGAGGGTTGGGACGTAGATGGACTGGTAAATTGAGAGCTTTGCCTTCCGGCTCAGCTCCCTCTTCACCACAACGGTCCGGTACAACGCCCGCATCACTGCTGACACCGCACCGATCCACCTGTCCATCTCACGCTCCATTTTCCCCTCACTTGTGAACAAGATCCCAAGATACTTGAACTCCTTCACTTGGGGCAGCAACTCGCTCCCAACCCGGAGGGAGCAATCCACCGTTTTCCGGCAGAGAACCATGGCCTCACACTTGGAGGTGCTGACACTCGTCCCGACCGCTTCACACTCGGCCGCATTGCTCCTCCTGAATCTGAGGTTCGAAAATCGGCCTGAGCCTCCTTTCCAGCACCCTGGAGTAAACTTTCCCGAGAAAGCTGAGTAGTGTGATACCCCGATAATTGGAAAAAATCAATAGATAAACAATATTTGATTTACCTCTCCGCTTTCCATAAAATGTGCTTGCTGCCATGTCGTCCATTTTTGATGAGAAGGAAGGGGAGGTAGCCAGCATCCCAGCCTATCACATTACATATCCCTGGAAAGCCCAGGATGTCCTCTTTACAGCAGAGCAGGGGTTGATAGAGTAATTCAAAAGAGTAAAAGGAGATGCACATGAACAAAATGTCCGGTATAGAGGACCTAAGTCAATGGGCTGGGTCTCAGGAGGAAAGTGAACTCTAACGTTGTCTCATTTCCCACAAGATTCACAGATGATGTACTGTATATTAAGTGCTTAAGTCACACCCCATGAATTGTAGAAAATGTCTATTTTTTTCTTATTTAGTTTGAGTCAGTTGAAGGTCATGTTTTCTGTGGATGTGGATGATTGATTATGGTTTTGCCGCATGGATTTAGATTTCACTTGTTTTATACCTCATAATTGATTGGGCTGAAGAATTGGCTGGTTTTCCATACAATAGATTTAATTGATATAAATACAGCCATAACCTACCTGTTTTTTAAATTGGAATGACCGTGGCTGATTGAAAGGGATCAGAAGGGAATGTTAGAACCAATTGAGTTTAATTGATTTGGAATATATATATCTAAAACCAACGTTTGAACGACCTGTCGCTCCCAACAGCAGCTCCGTAAACGTTTTGACACCGTTCTGCTCTCACACCTTTGTATATGTTATTGTGAACTATCGCCAGTTTTCTATCTGTTTGCATTCTACTGAAAGACCCAAAAGAACGGAAGCAGAAGGATGGAATAATATCAAATCTATACAGGTGATTATCATATGTGGGATAGATTACACACCATGAACAATAGTTTCCTTTTATATTACTACCTAAACTCGCTGAGCACTTTATTAGGAACACCTGTACACCTACTTATTTATGCTATTGTCTAATTTGCCAATCATATAACAGCAGTACAATGCATAAAATCATGCAGATGTGGGTCAGCAGCTTCAGTTAATGTTCATATCCACCATCAGAATGGGGGAAAAAATGTGATCTCAGTGTTGTTGACCCTGGCATGATTGTTGGTGCCAGATGGGCTGGTTTGAGTATTTCTGTAACTGCGGATCTCCTGGGATTTTCATGCACAGCAGTCTCTAGATTTTACCCAGTATGGTATGAAAAACAAAAAACATCCAGTGAGAAGCAGTTCTGCGGATGGAAACACCATTTTGACGACAGAGTTCAACGGAGAATGGCCAGACTGGTTGGAGCTGGCAGAAAATCTACAGTAGCTCAGATAAACATTCTGTACGGTTGTGGTGATTGAAAAAACATCTCAGAATTCACAACACGTCGAGCCTTGAGGAGGATGGACTACGACAGCAGAAACCACGTCGGGTTCCACTTCTGTCAGTCGAGAACAGAAAGCTGAGGCGGCAGAGGGCACAGGCTCACCAAAACTAAACAAGACTGCAAAAACGTAGCCTGGTCTGATGAATCTCCAATTCTGCTGAGGCACACAGATGGTCGGGTCAGAATTTGGTGCCACCAGCATGAATCCATGGACCCAACCTGCCCTGTGTCAACAGTCCAGGCTGGTGGCGGTGGTGTAATGGTGTGGGGATATTTTTTGGCACACTTTGGGCCTGTTAATACCAATCAATCATGGCTTGAATTCCACAGTCTATTTCAGTATTGTCGCTGACCATGTGCAGCCCTCCAAAGCCACAACTGACCCATCTTCTAACAGCTACTTACAACATGATGATGCACTATGTCACAAAGCAAAAGTGGTCTCAGGCTGGTTTCATGAACGTGACAAGGAGTTCAATGTTCTTCAGTTTCCTTCCCAGTTACTGGATCTGAATCCAATAGAACAACTTTGGGATGTGATGGAACGGGAGATTCGCAGCATCAGTATACAGCTGACAAATATGTAGGAGTTGCGTAATGCAATCATGTCAACATGGACCAGAATCGCAAAATAATGTTTCCAACATCTTGTGGAATCCATGCAAAGAGGAATTGAGGATGTTTTGAGAGCAAAGGGAGGCCTTGCCCAGTATTAGTATAGTGTTCTTCATAAAGTGCTCAGTGAGTGTGTCTTATATTTAAAGGCCAAGTAACTAATTAACTATTATTCCTGGAGGCTGCTGTTGGCTATTTCCACATCTGCTGCTATAGCTTCTGATAAAGCGTTATATCTTATCTGAAAGCCAAACCCGAAGATCACAAGTTGTATATAAGCCTTGAAAGCTGTTTTTTTTTTTTTTTTTTAAATTGGACACCCATAGTTACCATCTTGCCCATATTACGTGAATACGGCATGAGGGCTCCACCTTAATCAGACTTTGATTGAAGTCACACAGAACATATTCAGCTGAACAGAGCTACTTGGTCGTTATGGAAAATATCAAAGAGCATTTTTATCAGATATTGCCAATGGATGAAAAACAAAGTGGTTTTAATTGTGAGGCCCTAGTTCAAAGTACATGTTTGGAGAAGGTTTTTCCAGTTTGTGGCTCACAAACCCAACCTCGCGAGGCCTCTGGAAGCTTTTGTGTTGCACGTCAAATCCCACGTTCAGGTGGAATCTATTTCTTCCTTGTTCTCTTACCAAGGAGGAAGCGTACATGCAGGTGACCTCAATAGCTGATGTTATTTTTTATTTTCTATTTCATCCAATTAGAAAATTCTGACACTGACATTCTTTAAGAGACAATAGCAGCCCATGAGTCTTTGGAAAAAAAAAAAAAAAAAGTGACCTTTTTGTAGCTTATAAATCCAGACTTCCTTCTGTTGTTAACTGGCCTTGTCACACTTCACATAATTCCTATTTGTTTGTACTTCCGTCTGGAACCCATGTCAATAAAAAGCCCATTTCTTATTTTTCCGAATTTTGAAGATTCGTTTTTATTTTTAATACAAAGTCTGACTCTCGCTGCAGATATAAAAATGGAGAGTTAGGCTAGCAGCAGGGCTGAATAAAATACACAGAACGGTAGGAGAAGGGTAAAATGGATATATAGGAGGGGTGGGGGGCACAAAATGAAGAAAAATCATTCAGACTAATTACTTTTACATTCCTTCCCCCAAATCTGTACAATACCACTTGATTATGAGGTGAATATGCTTTCCACATTATATATTCATATAAAAACAATTTTCATAAGGAATCCTAACTTTCTGTCTCTCTTCTCTGAGTAATGAAGATACATCCCTTTATGTTATCACACATTCAAATGACGAGAGAAAGAGAGGGAGGGTCACCAGGCGGTGCACGTTATGCGTCTGACCTCAACTTCGACTCACGAGCGGCATTGGGAAGGAGGGAGCAGGATCGCTCCAACGCCGCTCTGTCTGGGCATCGTGGTCCGATGTCTTTGATCCGGTTTGTCCTTGGTGGGCCTCACCTCCGGCGGGGCCTTCCATCATCACATGAATCCCATACACCCTGACGGGCCAGACAACCCCTACACTTTGAAGCTCCCTTATATTCAGCTAATCCTGCGGGGAGGGCTGGCAGCATGCTGTTGGTTCCAACCACGTTAGAGCAGCGACGGAAAGGAAACGGTTTAATATGATCATTTGTTAACCCAACGCGGCCACACGTTCAGCGTTTGAGCAGACAGATTTTTAGCTGATTCAAAGGTTGCGGAGGGGAACTTCGACGTCGTTTCTCACACCACATGCGCGCGCGTGCGCGTGCGTGCGTGCGTGTGCGTGTGCGTGTGTGTGTGTGTGTGTGTGTAGCGCAAGGGCGTGGACGTCATCATGGGCCTCAAACAGAGAAGCAACAAACACCTTGATCTGGAAGAGCTGGGAACAAAGCCACATGGATGCAGCCACGCAGTCGTGACTGTGAAGGTATTGTGATTATTATAAGGGACGAGAGAAAGAATCATGAAAAGAAAAAAAACAAAACACTTCCCTCCCCACCAAAAAAGTTATACAGTAGAATATATTCCGATTTCATTTTTCCCTTTGGGCAGATTGGTTTTCCAGGTTGGGACACATCTTGAGTAGCGTCGCTGGATCCCACTTGCCTCCAACCCCCAACCAGTGTGTTTTTTTTTTCTCTTCTCCTTATTTCATATAAACCTGAGTTGCTCGACACATATTTACAGTTCAGTCCCAGAATCTCGGGCGGCTTGCGGCCTGGGTGAGTACGAGGACGAGGGAGAAGCTCGTGCCGGGGGTCCGATTCCCTCGAGGCGAGTGCTTCACATCCACCTCTTCTCTCGTCAAAGCTCCGGGTCGAGCGCTCCGGTTGGAAGCCAGACGGCGCGGAGCGCCTTCCGCCGTCACATGCCGAACCCAAGCGGCCCTGACCAAGACCCAGTTTGTGGACGTATCAGCATCAATGTTCCTCCTTACAGATATAAACTGATTTTACACGGAAAGTCATCTCAAGGCTTGATTTACGTCTTACAATTAACTGAGATGTCTCTGATACAGATTAATCGAGGAGTCCATTGTTGGCATTTTTTGCATAGGACAAGAACATAAGGGCCAACCACGTACTCAGGAATATCTAGCGGAGTGTACATGTGATGACCATTAGGCAAGTAGGGAAAATGCTTAAAATAGGAATATAGTAGTTCATATGATAGTAGTTAATTTTATTACGTTTCAGGCAATATATATATATTTTTGGTGAGAGTCGATCAATTAGAAATATCTGTATCACCCGAGGAGGAAGCCATTGTTTTGGAATTGATATTTGATCAGCTGCCTTTGTGACCAAAAGGTATCCTGTACCATACATGCTCCCACATTTTGGGATTCGAGGGCCGTACGTAAAAAGTTTAATAACAGCGGCTTACTGTTTGGAGGCCTGCGGGGCTCCCCCCTGCCATAGAACACGGGTGGAGCTCAGCGGCGGGGACTTCCGATGGCGCCGGCGCCGCTTCGCGTGAGGGAGGTGTATTTCTACGGACGAGTACTACGGCGGCAGGGCCTCGCTGGGAACAAGCCAACAAGCTTCCGAGGTCTGACTTCCTTTTGAGGCGTGTCTGCCTCTTCGCCGGCTCACATGCTCATCTCTGAGGCTACTTGAGGCTTAAATGCATGATACACAACTACTTAGTATAATAAGTACACAGATATATCAACATTGATCGCAGGTCTTTTAAAACGCATACATTGGATTACCAGGTTACCATTGTTCAATTTAATCCCCCGTTATGAGTAAATAAATACAGCACATTTGTTTTTGTTTTTCTCCTGTGGGTCCAAGAGGCGAGGCTTGATTGTCCGAAGCGCGGGACAGGACAGACCGGAGGGACACAGAGTGAGGGAGACCAGAGGATTTTCAGTTAACTATGCCGGTCTGACCTCTCACCTGTCTGACAGCAGCTGGTGTTGGCCCGACCGTAAGACAGAGGATTTCTGGAATGTTCCACTACGGTCCGGCCCGGCGGAGGAGAGAGGGAGTGTTGCTTTTGTTGCTTGTTTTTTTTCTTCCTGTTACATCTATTTGGCGTTTAGCGGTTCCTAGGTCCATCAGTAGTCTCTCCCTGAGACCGGATTGGTCCAACAGGAATCGGATAGAGGTCAGAGTTGATGGGGGGGGAGGGGGGGGGTAGGCAGGGAGTTTGGGAAGAGTGGTTCATGAGGTCACAGAGCGGTGGAGGTGATCTTCTTCATACCCCTCCGCTGGGCCAGAGTGGAACAGCCCACGGGCTCCAAGACGGGTGGTACATTCCTGTTGAGGGCAGAATAGGTGGCTGCCATAGCACCCTGGAAGGAGGGACAAGGAGAATGAATAAGAATCCCTGATGGGGTACCAGTGTGTGTGTGTGTGTGTGTGTGTGTGTGTGTGTGTGTGTGTGTGTCTGTGGTACCTTGACAAGGTGCGGGGCATCCTGCCTGTTCAGGGTGTATCTGGGGAGCTGATCCCTGTGCGTCACCCAGGGGTGTCTGAGAACCTGCCCCGCCGTCAGCCGCTGGTGGGGGTCCACGTGCAGCATCTTTGAGACCAGCTCCTAGGGGTCAGAGGTCACAAGACCATTTAGAATCGACAAAACCCCAGGTGGTGGAGTACTTTTTTTTTTACCTGAAAGTACACTTATGGATGTACTGCAAGCTGCTGTTCCAGGTTTTCCCGGCTGCTATAGCCATTACAGCTGAACTTAGATGTAAACCTTTCTGACAAAAAGTGCAAATCTCACAGTAATAAAACTCCCCAGAATTAGTGAAGTTGTGTGTGTGTGTGTGTGTGTGTGTGTGTGTGTGTGTGTGTGTGTGTGTGTGTGTGTGTGTATATATATATATATCTATATATATATATATATATATATACATACATACACACACAGACACACACACACATACATATATACATATATACATACATACATACATACATACATACATACATACATACATACATACACACACACACAGTGGGGAGAACAAGTATTTGATACACTGCCGATTTTGCAGGTTTTCCTACTTACAAAGCATGTAGAGGTCTGTCATTTTTATCATAGGTACACTTCAACTGTGAGAGACTGAATCTAAAACAAAAATCACATTGTATGATTTTTAAATAACTAATTTGCATTTTATCGCATGAAATAAGTATTTGATACATCAGAAAAACAGAACCTAATATTTGGTACAGTATTTGATCACCTACCAACCAGTAATAATTTTTTCTTGAAGAAGCCCTCCCATTCTCCACTCATTACCTGTATTAACTGTACCTCTTTGAACTTGTTACCTGTATAAAAGACACCTGTCCACACTCAATCAATCAGACTCCAACCTCTCCACAATGGGCAAGACCAGATAGCTGTCTAAGGACACCAGGGACAAAATTGTAGACACGCACAAGGCTGGGATGGGCTACAGGACAATAGGCAAGCAGCTTGGTGAAAAGGCAACAACTGTTGGCACAATTATTAGAAAATGGAAGAAGTTCAAGATGACAGTCAATCTCTCTCGGTCTGGGGCTCCATGCAAGATCTGACCTTGCGGAGCCTCAATGATCATAAGAAAGGTGAGGGATCAGCCCAGAACTACACGGCAGGACCTGGACAATAACCTGAAGAGAGCTGGGACCACAGTATCAAAGAAAACCATAAGTAACACTACGCCGTCATGGATTAAAATCCTGCAGCGCACGCAGGGTCCCTCTACTCAAGCCAGTGCTTGTCCAGGCCCATCTGAAGTTTGCCAATGACCATCTGGATGATCCAGAAGAGGAATGGGAGAAGGTCATGTGGTCTGATGAGACCAAAATAGAGTTTTTTGGTTTAAACGCCACTCGCCATGTTTGGAGGAAGAAGAAGATGAGTACAACCCCAAGAACACCATCCCAACCGTGAAGCATGGAGGTGGAAACATCATTCTTTGGGGATTCTTTTCTGCAAAGGGGACAGGACGACTGCACCGTATTGAGGGGGCCATGTATCGTGAGATCTTGGCCAACAACCTCCTTCTCTCAATAAGAGCATTGAAGATGGGGCATAGCTGGGTCTTCCAGCATGACAACGACCCAAAACACACAGCCAGGGCAACGAAGGAGTGGCTCCGTAAGAAGCATCTCAAGGTCCTGGAGTGGCCTCGCCAGTCTCCAGACCTGAACTCAATAGAAAATCTTTGGAGGGAGCGAAAAGTCTGTGTTGCCCAGCGACAGCCCCGAAACCTGAAGGATCTGGAAAAGATCTGTATAGAGGAGTGGGCCAAAATCCCTGCTGCAGTGTATGCAAACCTGGTTAAGAACTACAGGAAACGTCTGATCTCTGTAATTGCAAACAAAGGTTTCTGTACCAAATATTAGGTTCTGTTTTTCTGATATATCAAATACTTATTTCATGCAATAAAATGCAAATTAATTACTTAAAAATCATACAATGTGATTTTCTGGATTTTTTTTTTTTTTTTGATTCAGTCTCTCACAGTTGAAGTGTACCTATGATAAAAATGACAGACCTCTACATGCTTTGTAAGTGG
>NC_137206.1:21481040-21511040 GCF_960531495.2 Zeus faber | reverse complement strand
TTAAAAATTCTGTACTTTTTCGGTTTGGAGTTTGAAGAGCAAAGTGCCCTTTTTGTGGTGTTCTTATTAGAGTTCATGTTAAAATTGCAACGAAACTTAAATTGGTTAAAGGTAGAAATGGAACTGAAATCGACAACAGTGAGGAGCAGTATGATGATGAATGGGACGGAACTAAAAAGGAGGGAGAAGAGACAATACTACAGTGCTTGTCTTGTCAAATGTCTTGCACCGCAGTGCAACACAGGGAGGAGCTCAACTCAGAACTCAAGCAACTTTAGCGCATTTTTTAAAAACCGGGCCGTCCCCGAACCCCCCAGTCGGCAAAATGGAGCCTGACTCACGTCTTTCAGTGTGATGATGTTGGGGTGCTGTCCGTACCGCAGGAGGATTTCTACTTCCTCCGTCGGGTCTCTTTTGGCCTTGCTGATAATCTGGATCCAAAACAACACAGACAACTGCTCAATTCCCTGGACTACAATAGAGAAAAGTGTGTGTGTGTGTGTGTGTGTGTGTGTGTGTGTGTGTGTGTGTGTGTGTGTGTGTGTGTGTGTGTGTGTGTGTGTCTGTGTTTTACCTTGACTGCGTACTCCATGCCGGTTCCTTTGTGTACGGAGCGTTTGCAGATGGAGTAAGACCCAACTCCGATGTCCTCCTTGATCTCGTAGGCGTCTGAGAACTGAGACGTGCTTCTGTGCAGCTTCTGCAGGTGCACGTGCAAACACACACACACACGCACACAAAATACTACCTTTAAACTTTGAAAAATAACTCCCATTACCCTCCCTCGGATTACATTGTTTACAGTAAACCAGGCGGCGCCGTCACATTCGTTTGTGGCTTTTATTGCCTCTTCATACAGGCTAATGGCGGCAGAAAGGTGCACAACTAATGAAAGAATAATAATCATAATGAAAACAGATAATGAAAACGTTTGAGCCTTCCTCATTAGATTGAGAAAAGGCATACTTTTTTTTTTTTTTTTCCCCTTCTCTGTGCACCCTTGAATTTCCTCCGTGCACCACTAGGGGGTCGCGTGCCACTGTTTGAATACCAGTGCCTTAGAAGGACCTACTGTACGTGTATTGTTGTGTGTACCTGTACTATCGTATTGGGTAATGGTTGCGTTTCTTCCTCGGTTATCGCCACAAAACTGAACCCTCTGAACAGCTGATGGGCGTTGGCACTGGGTGGTACTCCTGGAGAATCTGCGCACCACACACACACACACACACACACACACACACACACACACACACACACACACACACACACACACACACACACACACACACACACACACACACACACACACACACACACACACACACACACACACACTCTCTCTAAAAGATGTCTGGCGGATTCGGGTTTATTGTGTGTGTAAGTGGGACAGATGGCTGGTACCTCTGGGTGTTTTAGCTGTGAACTCTGGGTCAAAGTAGAATGTGTCATCGGGACGTCCTGAGGCGGGCTTGAAGGGGGGAGAAATCTCCCGTCGGAATAGCTTCTACAACGGAGAGAGAGAGCTCAGACAGAAATATGACAAATATGTCCACAGAAATATGACAACACAGCATTGTAGTGGAGTAAAATATCTTTAAACTCATACAGGTCCCGTTCATTCTCACAATCACAGCCACGTTAGATATGGCTACCCACAATCCGTCACAGGTACAATTTGAAATACAGATTGGATGACCAGTTTTTCCCTCTGTAAATCAGACAGACAGAGAAACCAACGTATTGACAACAAACGGGACTTTTTCGTGTTATTTGGTGTTGTTTTGTGTCAAATTATCCTGTGTAAATATTGATCAATAAATCAAATTTTGAATGTGCCTGTGATGAATTTATTTTATGAGGAACAACGCAATTGGCAGCAGCACAGACAGGGACCAGGAGGGAACACGGAATCACTCTGACTACTAATTACTCACATTCCAGTCAATGGTGTTGTAAAACTGATGTCTCTTAATCTCCTCCACACCATCTGGTCCAGCTCCTGCACAGAAAGACGGACAGACATCAGCACAGCGAACCAGTGCTGCAGATGGGACTCATAACCACAAGGTCACGGGTTAAATCCCCATCAAGCGAACCCGTCTGTCGAGTCAGCATCTTTTAGGAAGTCAGAGAGTGCAGACATGACGTTCTTCACTCAAACAAACTCATCAACATTTATTTCACTGGGTTCCTAGGTGTGCGTGTATTACCTAGTCTGTTTGATGGGTTGCGTTTGAAGAGATTCCTGAGGAGACTCTGAGCTTCTGAACTTAAAAACTGTGGCATCCCCAACTTTGCCCTGGAGAGAAAAAAGAGAGGAAGAGAGATAGAGAAAGGATGAAAAACATACAAACAGAATGATACATAAAGACAGTAATGGGAGACTCAATGATTGTGTAATTTATTTATATATATATATATAAAATTCTCACATATTAGTATTATCAAATATCCATTTCATACACATTACATCTGCACTCAGACTGTAGGTCGCTGAAATGCGACACACACACACACACACACACACACACACACACACACACACACACACACACACACACACACACACACACACACACACACACACACACACACACACACAGGAAACTAGCTCAGCATTCTAGAAAAGCTTAGCTCAGCATTTCACAAACAGAAACAGAGAAAAAATAAAGAGAGAAAGAAGGGCATTAAGGAGGAGAGTAAAGACTTCTCGGGTGTGATTATATCCCTCTCTTTCCTTCATTGCATTTTTTCCCTCCCCTTTAGTATCCCCTTTCCTCCTCTCTGCCTATCAACCTCTCCCTTCCCCTCTTTGTCTCTCCATCCCTGTCTTATAGATTGCCATCATAACAACTTAGCTCTCTCTCTCTCTCTCTCTCTCTCTCTCTCTCTCTCTCTCTCTCTCTCTCTCTCTCTCTAAAGTGGTTGAAGCGACTCACTTGAGGATCATGGTCATGGTTTCCTTCCTGTCCTTCCCCTGGAAGGGTAGAGTTCCAGTCAGCATCTCAAACTGAGAGAGAGAGAGGGGGGGAAGAAATTTTAAACCAGGAACCAAGTGAAATGAAACAAACTAAATTGGGTATTATTAATAATTTTAAAGAGAATAGAAATTGGGCCCAAGATGTCACTTGGAATAAAAACCCTAAACAGCGAAAACAATGCACAGACTCAGTGACCAGCCAGGGAGGGTGCAAACAAACATGGCTGAAGAAAGCTTTCATAGGACATAGAAAATAAATTATTATTATTATTATTTTTTTTAATTCTCTGTAAAAACAATGATGCATGTTAAACAAATAAAATAAAAAGCTGTGTATGATGCTTGGTGGAAAGACGTTTTAATTGAACTGACCCATGAACGTTATGATGAGTATGACACAATCTAGGAAATGCTGGAGTGGTGTTTTCAGACTCGAGCTATCACACTGTTGGTAATTATTGATTGTTGACTCATGGATTCCTCCTTGAGTATTTATACATATATCCTGCTTGAAAATATATTATCTTGTTTTCTGCCAATAAAGCACTTTTTAGTTGAGCTAACAGGCAGAGAGTGATGAAGAGAGAGAAAGCACAAGGGAAAAATGATTCAATCCGATTTGATTTGCCCCCTTGTTTGCAATTGTTCTAATAAGAATATTTTTTTGTGACGTGGCTTGATCTGACAATGGATAAAAGAACTGTCTCACGCCCAAAGCAAAGCCACTGGTTGAATGAGAAAGAGAGGTTTAGAGAGTCAGGACGCAGCACAGTGGTGGTCACAGAGGTATTCGTAGATTACTCAATCGCAAACCGGACTGGTGATTCCAAGGTCGCGAGTGCGAGTCCTCCGGGGACTGAAGAGGTTGGCAGATTTAATAACATCAATAAAGCGGCCCGCTCTAAGTGCGGAAGGTTCTGGAAAGGGGGAGAGAGACGGGTGGGAGGAGCAGATCACGAGGGTTGAGTCCTCTCACCATGAGCACGCCGTAGGACCACCAGTCAGCGCTGTGGGTGTGACCCCGCCGGTTGACCACCTCAGGAGCCATGTACTCCACCGTGCCGCAGAACGAGTAGGCCTTGTTCTCATGGTCAATCGACTCCTTGCTGAGGCCAAAGTCTGAAAGACACACACGCGCACAAATAAGTTCACATGCATATAGACAATTGCACACACAAACAAATGCATTTCCCAATATTCTGATACGCAGCCATCGGCTGACGTTACGACGCGGTGACGCAAGTTTTCTGAGTCCTGGTGGCACACAAAATTACTACCACAAGCTGATACACTTGTTGCGTGTTATGACTTTATCCTAAAAATTAGAAGGTGTCTGTCTACTTGTAGTCCACAGAGTCCTGTTTCACGGTGTATCTGTGGAAGGATATCGCTCCGTGTGAAAGTTCCCAACAACAGGGTTCCATTCGAACGGACTAAGCGCTGCATGTTCCTCTGAGGCATTTCATCAACTTTTGGGACTAAAATAAAACGGACACCATTCAGTCCCGTTACCCTGGAGCTGCAAGCAAACTCCATGTGTGAGGTCACAAACACACGGTGTGTGGCTGGCTTGAATGGCGCAAAATAAGGGGGGGGACACCGCACCGAGTTAAACAGAACAGAATGCGTTTATGTTTACGAAAAGGGGCAAAAGAGTTGAAATATCAATCGAAAGCCCCGCCGACGTCAAGCCGGTAAGGACACACCCACACACCCACACCCACACACACACACACACACACACACACGATTTTAACCCGAAAAGTGCCAAGGAGAATAATAATAATAAAAATCCGAACAATAACAACAGGCTTCCATCCTTGTTAGGGGTCCACTAATTAGTAGTAGTAATATTACCCACCAGTGAGTTTGATGTGTCCATCCTCATCCAATAGAATGCTGAAATAACAGAAAACATCTTTTGGAAAAGTCCACAAATATAACGACCCACCACTCAACTCTGTGAAATTGTGAAAATATGCATTTGTGCATACCTGTATTTTAATCGGAGGTGTGTATGTATGCTTGCATAGGTTTATCTGTATGTGTGTGTGTGTCAATCTTTATGTGTGTGTGTTTGTGAGAAAGAGAAATTACTTCTCAGGCTTCAGGTCTCTGTAGATGATGCCCAGGCCATGCAAGTGATCCAGAGCGAGAGCCAACTCTGCCAGGTAGAACTTCACATCCTCCTCTGTGAACATCACCTGGACACACACACACACACACACACACACACACACACACACACACACACACACACACACAAGTGCCAAAATAACCCTGTTTAATGAGTTTGAATAAATATCAATGGCATATGTGACAGGCAACAAGGACAATACTGGGATAACCTGGTTTTGTGTTGAACACTTCACTTCACTACCATGGTAACTTTTGAAATTCAAACACTTTGAGGACTATGCGGAAAGCGTGAGGAATTTTGCCCGCCCAACCCGTGTTCCATCACTTGCTTATGACTTTGTGCTGTGCTCATTTAAATATGTCTTGCAAATCTATCTCTGCAGATTAAGCTAATGAATAGCATATGTGTTGATTAACCGAATTCTCCTTTTCATCGTCAATAATCTGAATCTAAAGTAGGACGGGGGTTTTGTTCATGTATTCACTATATTAGAGTTAAAGAATCCAAATGATTCCACGTTTCATATGGTATTGATCAAAACGCATCTGAAGTTTGAAAGTAAATTCTAACACCTCGGACCACATAGCACGAGATACTTTAGGTTGGAGCTTCTGGTGATTATTCATTTTGAATACACTATTCCAACTCACAATATGAAACCAGTGAAAGATGATGAAGCCAGAATATTAAATAATCCTGTGTAACGTGCAGGCGGAGTTGTGTACCTCCTTGGAGAGCCGTGTGAATAGGTCTCCTCCTCGGAGGAAGTCCAAGATCAGGTAGAGCTTCCCCTCCGTCTGAAACGCTACGGATACGGAGAAGAGAAGTTGAGAGGCTGAGTTAGTATCAACAATAACAAGACATTTTAAGAAAGATAGAACAGACTGAAATAATGAGGAAGATGAGGTTTTCAAAAAAAAAAAAAAAAAGAAGAAAAAGAAAATCCATAACTGCTTCTCAAATTTCTACAATGTTCCAGCAATTATTCAGCGCCCTTTGAATTTCTCCAGTTCTGGGAATACAATTTTTTTTTTTTTTTTAAAGAAACCTATAGCGCATCACAGCAAGCTGTGATTGGCTGAGCGGCACACGCTGAGTCACCACAGGCATCAGGGATTGGCCGATGTCAGAGCGCTGACTCACCGTAGTGCAGTTTGACGATGAAGGGATGGTTGACCTCCACCAGGATGTCTCTCTCCATCTTAGTCCTGACTCTGTCCCGTACTGGAACACACACACACACACACCTTTTTTACATCTCTCTCTCTCTCTCTCTCTCTCTCTCTCTCTCTCTCTCTCTCTCTCTCTCTCTCTCTCTCTCTCTCTCTCTCTCTCTCTCTCTCTCTCTCTCTCTCTCTCTCTCTCTCTCTCTCTCTCTCTCTCTCTCTCTCTCTCTCTCTCTCTCTCTCTCTCTCTCTCTCTCTGCAGGAAGGGGTCCCAGATGGCCCAAGGATGAGTAATTGGATGAAGGAGAGAGAAGAGGGAGAGCTGAGCAGGAAGAAGCCATTCCAGTAGAGCGAGAGAGAGAGAGAGAGAGAAATGAGAGATTAAATAAATATAGGAGTAAAGTGTTTTTCGTGTTTAGGAGTTAAACGACCTGTTGTGCATTTTCCAACCACCGGATGGCGTGAGAGAGACGTTGCTTTGGGAGTTTCTTACTTTCTCATAGTTCCTCATCTCTATTTCTCTTACTTCCTCTGTCTTGCAAGGTGGGAGGCACTAAGTAAACATGGAAGTGCTAAGGACATTTTTAGCGCACACACACACACACACTATCCCCAATCTCCATTTTGGCCAAATTATGTGGAAACTCCAACTTATTTAATCACTCAATTGTTTTGCTGCAGTACACCAAGTCCCATTTTAGCGTGTAAATGTAATAACTCCAATGAGTTTTACTTTTAAGAATATATTGTGTTTACTGACTGACTGTCTGTTACAAAAGGCCTTTTGTGTAATTTCATCATTTGCTGTTTTTTTTCCCCCCATAGATGAAGGTTGTTTACAAGATTATTATTCGATCTGTGTGGTGTGTGGGGGTGGTTTGGTTTTAGTAGCGACACCTGTCTTGGCTCTAGTTAATTGGGCCTGGGATCAGAACGGCTGTACACCTGTTGCTTGTCAGAGCAATCATTGAGCAACAGGTACAACACACACACACACACACACACACACACACACACACACACACACACACACACACACACACACACACACACACGCACGCGCGAGAGCCTCCGTCTGTGTCTCTGTGAGGGGAGGGCCCAGAAGCGCCACTCGGGCAGCGTGTGGCAGGTGAAGCTGCCACAATCTGTTCGCACCAATATCGGGACAAGGTCACTTGAGAATCACAGAGCCCGGCGATGCACAGATGTGTTTTGTGCGTTCTATGTGAATGGCTCAGCGGCGTTTGTACAGTTATAATAAAGACATTTACAATTCAAATGCCCCCTTCTGTCTTTACCTTTCAATGTGGCTTTCTTTAGAACCTTCATGGCGTACAGCTGGCCCGCATCTGGTCCTGTGATCTTCCTCACCAAAAACACCTATAAACACACACACACACAAACTGTATTATCTGTGTGTGTTTGGTGTGTGCGTGCCGGTAAGAGGCAGGAATCAGTAAGAGCCTACTGATTCAAGACCACCTGATGGAAAATCATAAGGGCCAATTCGATGAGCACGGCAATTCTGTCTTCCATAATGCTATGTACAATTGAATATTCAATTTTATGGCATCTTTTTTCCCCACATTAGACCGGGGAAAATAATGAAATCGCTCTCATAAAGGGAATGAACAGCCATCGAGTACGTTTTATTTCAGGCCAACCCATTCTGGAAAAAAACAAAAAACTAATAATAAATAAACAAGATTGGAAGCTGCAATGTCGTCAAGTAATAAGAAATACAAAAAAAAACACACCCTTTATAACTAGCATGAAAACAAAAATGATGTAAATATCCATTTTGGAGTGAGTGCAGCCATTCAAATGGTTAAAATAAAAGCGAGATGGTTAAGTGAAATTAATTTCCTTCTGCCCTTAATTAATATGGCTGAGGGTGCTAAGTGAGTGCAATAAAATCAGTCTGTGTGGGTCGATCACACGGTGTTCTGGGCGTGCGTGTGTGTGCCTGTGTGTGCGTGTGGTGCACGTATGTATGGTTGCTGAATAACATCTTCGAGTTTGTCCATATGCAGAGGGGGTGTGTTTGCAGATCAAACTAGAACTAGACCGTGTGACTTCATTCTGCAGAGCACTCAACAAAAGGCATTAACACAGTTTGGTCATGACCCATCTTTGTTATGGAACTCTCCACCAACCAGACACACACGCAGAGATAACTGTTCATTCATAAAGGTGATGGTACTCCACAGAAAAAAGAAGAGCCCTCAACCGGCCGTCTCCATGGCAACTTCAAACACTGACACAGGGGAAAGTTTATGGCGATCTGAGATCTGGAAAGAGGAAGGGTCAACGCAGAAGGAAAGAGGGAAGGATAGAAGAAGGAAAGGGGGAGAGGGAGTGAATGAAGTGAGCAAGGAAGGATGGAAGGAAGAATTGAAAGGAAGGAAGGAACAAGGTAATGAAGAACGGAGGGGAGAAGGAAGGGATGATGGAACAAAAAGGGGAAGGAATGAGGGAAGAATGGAGTAGGAAAGAGAGCAAGGCGGGCTGAAAGGAAAGAAGGGAGTAAGGATGCATGGAAAGATGAAGGCCGTAGGGAGGAAGGAATGAAGGGAGGCTGGTGGGAAGAATGAATGAAGGAAGGCGGTAAGAAAAGGAGGAGCAAAGGAAGGGGGAGGAGAGCTAAGGATGAAGAAAAGGGTCAAGCTAAAAAAAAGACTACTAAGCGTACACACACACACACACACACACACACACACACACGCAGGCACGCACGCACGCACGCACGCACACACACCAGAAATTAATGACAAAATTCAGTGGTGGGGTGATAAATAAAATAAAATGTAAGCGGGTATGGACAATATATAGTTATGTTACAAATAGTGCAGCAACACGTATCAGACATTCGTCCCAAGTAACTAATCTTATGAACGACATCTGTGATTACCCTGCTACGACACCTCAGTGAACAGGGTCAACACGATGGGTGATTAAATACATAAAGTGTCATCATGTGCAGCGTCCGTGCAGGGACAGCGCACACAGTGTTCACTCAAGCGCGCAACACTAAAAGCCTCAGTTTACTTATTGACAAGCCACCAGCAGGTTAGACGGTGACATTTTCATCCCATTTAGAAATCCAATTCACGTTGCATGCGACTTATGTTGCAAAATTAGTGGGTGGTGCTCACACATCTGCTACCTTTTGTTACAGATATTGTAGTCGTAGTCATCTTCCACTAATTTACCCCAAGGAGGTTTTATGAAAAACACCACCGTATGGAGTGCCCACCTCTCTGGTTTCATTGAACATAATGGCTGTTGGGCATTTCACTCTAGTGCGCCATAAAACCACTCACTGTCCCATCGCTCACATGAACATACATCAACATCACTTTGTGGAGTCATAATTGAGAGGGACATTCACACACATTGTACCGGATTGTAATTTGCATACACATATACTGTAGAGTTCAACACGTAAGGACTTGCGTGGATATTCACATACACACGTACCTTCCCAAAGGAGCCCTGTCCCAGGACTTTGCGCAGTTCAAACTGTCGTGGGTCGGCCTTCTCCGAGCCCTCCTTCACAAGGTGGGTTATATTGATCTCCTTGATTGGCACATCATCCTTTTGGACACACACGGACACACACACGGACACACACACTATAAAGCAAACGCATCAGATTGTGTGATGACACTCAAAGACACTGAACATGACACCTAAAGTGTTGTATTTATAAAACAGAGACAGAGTGGTTACTCACTTGTAAAAAGAAATAGTGTAAATTGAACTCAGCAAGCATTTACAGCTCCTCTATTCCCATGGAGACTCCTGCCACGTAATGTAAATCCAGTGCGGAGAACATTGGATTTTATTTTGATAAAAGGGCACCTTCAGATGTTGCAATACATCCATTACATCATCACAGTCATACATTTTTGACAAACAACAGATTTCATCACCAAAAGTTCAGATTTTTCAACCTCTCGTTGAATGGTACTTTGAAAAACAGGATGTATGATGATCCGAACTGGTGCACGCCACACACACACTTAGCACGCACGCACGCACGCACGCACGCACACACACACACACACACACACACACACACACACACACACACACACACACACACACACACACACACACACGCACACGCACACGCACACGCACACACGCACACACACACACACACACACACACACCTTTCCCCTCACGCTGGTTTGATGCGATTGTGTGACTACAACTTGGTGGAAATTGGCTGGAGGTGGCTTTTCAGAGGAGAATGACACCATCCTGAGCTGGAGTTTGGACTAAACTCACCACCATAAACTAAAAAGGAAAACCTTTCAGTCGTCAGTTGTCAGAAATACATAATTTAACACCTAAACACTGAGCTGCCCCATGCACCTCACAAGTGAGAGTAAAATGTAAAGAAACCATTCAGTTAGGAGGATGATTTTAAAGTTTTATTTGCTGATGTGTTTCTGTGTTGAGTAAACACTGATTCTGTAACATGTGACTGACATGTATTTTTTGTAATTTTATACAGTATATCATATGTTCTCAGGTCTTGGAAAATACATCTTGAACGACCTTTTAAGTTGCTGTAAAAGGCAATAGGTAAACTACAATGTGGCTCGCTGGGATTTGTGTGATTTGTGTTTACAGAATACAGCTTGGTTCTCTGGATTGTTGTACAGTATGTCTAGAATGTATGCGGAGAGAAGAAAAACAAATCAGACTTCGACAAAACTTGAGGTTTAAAGGTGACAGAATAAAAGAATAAACTGCACTAAAGTCTAACTTACAGTTCTCCCCACCACCAAGAGGGATAAATGGGAGGCAGAATCTGATGATTTGTGATGATGTGTACCAAGGCATATAAAAGACGACTGTTTTCATTCAAATTTGCAACACAATTCTGAGACATATTGTATTCTCATATAGAGTAATACACCATTCAATACACATTAATATAGAATCGAACACATTTGGAATCACTATCCGAAAACAACTGTATTATCAGAATCAAACCCGCAATCCTCTAGTGGCAGGCTCGAATCTTACTGCCCTTGGAGACACTACCTCCTCCGCCCTGCCTCCTACCTCCAACATCCATCTCCTCCAACCTAAATAAAAGTGCGTTTGTTGTTGTCACCGCCTGGATGAGCTGCAGCGAAGTCGACAACATCCAACAGCATCTATACCTCTGAGTCACATGACAAGTTGAACAGGGTCGACAGCGTTCGTCATCCTCACAGTGGGACACTAACACTGGTAAAAAAAGAACACACACACACACCCGTTATCTCCATGCGTTAGATCTCACTGACTAATGAGCTCATACTGTGTGTGTGTGTGTGTGTGTGTGTGTGTGTGTGTGTGTGTGTGTGTAAGCACGTATGTAATAAAACAACCTTCCACGCTGTCTCTCTCTCCCCATTTCCCTCCATACTCTCCCTCAAGAGTGCAGCTACGTTTTGTGACCAATAAAGTCAAAGCAATAAAGAGATCATTCTGGAACGCCGCTCCTCTCTTTCTCCGCAGAACTGTTTATTACTTTCTCCTCAGCATTCCTTCCCTCCATCTCCCCTTTCATCCCTGCTGTCAGACTCTCCTCTCAATCTGCTGTTCTGGCTCGTTCCATCAGAGACGTTCCTCGGCTTCCTCCTGCCTCTGCCTCTCCCAAGTGCCGTTTCCCCGACAACTTCTCTGTTTTCTCCTCCTTTGCTTTTCTTCTCCATGACTTATGCAACTCCTCTACATTTTCCCCAGCCACCACTCTCCTTCCTCATCCCCTACGTTCCCTTTTACTCCCTCTCTCACAGATCCTCTTCCTCCACATTCCGCCCGTCCGCCGTTCCGCTCATCCTCCTCTCACTGCCCTCCCCTGTCGCTCCATACCTGTAGATCCCAGGTGAGGGCCCTGTTGGGGGCCGGGTGCCCCAGTGCATTGTGGGTCCTGTAGGTGCGGCCATGGTGCCGCGGTACCAGCATAGTGTCCACTCTGCCACCAGTAGCGGAGCCTGCCACGCTTTCTAGATCTTCACCGTCTTCCCCTCTTCTCCAACGCTGGAAACTGAGCGCCGGACAGGGTACGGCGCTCAGTTTTTGCTCCGTCTACATCACTTCCGACCCCCTCCTCGCTCTCTCTCTCTCTCTTCCCTGCCGCGCTCTCTCGCACTCTCTCTCTCTATCTTTCGCTCCCTCTGTTCGCACCCTTTCCTTCTCCTCTCGGGTGCCTTCCTCTCCAAGACCAACCACCCCAATCACCTTCGCCTTCATAATGGGTGGTCAGCGGCGGTATGCTCAAAATATCATATCATTACATTTTCATATCAAATACTACCAAATATTGTATCATGACAACGTAAGTATCTCAACGAGAAGTCTTTATCTTTTCTCTGTGGTGATACTTTGGTTTTCCTTTATACAAATTAAGTCTAATAAGAAGTCGAATTTCCCCAAAAATAAGCCCAATTCAATTCCATTGTCTTTGTGGTGTGACACTGTCAGAGCATTGTACCATTCAGGTATACCAGGTATTGCCTCTACGAACATATACTACTATGGTATTGTAAAAACACAGAAGCTATATCAGTATAATTTCATATATGATCTATCAGTGCTATGTGAAAGTAGACCGGGTCAGGTGGAACGCAGATGTGGCACCTTTTTACCCCCCCCACACCTCCTCTCCAGTTCACAGTGCATGTCTTCAGTTCCAAATATGGAGCATCACACTTTCTAAAATGAGTAACATAAGAGTCCCCATCCAGGAAGCGCTGGTTAATGAGCGTGCTGCAGACGAGGGCCAGAGCCATTTAAGAGCTTAAAGAACAAATAAACGGGATGCTGATGAAGGACTATCTGGATGTGGCTTTTATCTGCACTGAATCACTTTTTTTTTTTTTTTTAAGTTGGAAAATCCTCATGTATTGAGGAGACCTGTTTTAAGGGTGTGCGCGTCTTTGTGTGTGTGAGTCGGTGACACTGTGTGTTAATATCTGTGTATGGATGTGTGAGTGTGTTTGAGCAATGTGGTCGAGTGTGAGTCATAACGCAGATGGAGAACCAGAGAAGATGAGACAGGATGCTCATGTAACGCCTTCTAATCGCAGGATTCCAACTGGAGAGCCGTGCACCTGGGCTCTGAACACACACGCACGCAGGCACACTTTGTGTTGTGCATTATGGTTAATTTAGCAAAAGTAGGCGTATCATTTAGAAAAAAAATGAAGACAAATCTGTTCTGTCACATGACTCGACGACATACTGACTAACAACTTCAAACCTTGCGTGCTTATTGTTCTCTCGCTCCTGCAAACCGGGTCTATGCACATGCAGAGCAATATGCAAAGAGGTGCATACAAAAAGGTGTCTGAGGCAGCAGTTTCCAAAGTGTGGGGCCCAAATTGCAGTGGGAGCCAGGAGATTGACTGAAGAGCTTAATTTGTATTGTTTGTTGCCCAGTTAACTTGATGTCATAAAACTGGATGAAAATATGGATGTTCACGTTCTTCATAATGATATTGTTTCTAAAAATTAAGTTCGCTTGGTCTTGCCGTGTCAATTGTTTTGCCGTGATGAATGAATGGTGAGGATAAAAAATAAATAAATAAAAATGTATTGCCGAGGAGGCAGAGGAGGGGGCGTGAAAGCGCTGCGAGGTAGTGAGAAATCAACCCATTCATCAAAATTATAAATTCCCTACACATTTCCTCACCGCTCTTGGATCATTACAGTAGGATTCCAGGAAGGTAAAAACAATTCATTTAAATGGGCCGGATGTTAGAAAGCCAAAGTTTGAGTCCAAGTAAAAAAAATAAAAATAAAAAATAAAAAAAGCTAAATGTGTCAATGGCAACATGGCGATCAAATGGCTGTTGAGACCGGGACGTCGGACTTGGTCCTTGGTCATGTATCCCCTGCATGTGTGTTGTCTTTCAGTGTTAAAAAATAACAGGTTTGCTCCAGGGACTGCCAGCTGAAACAGAGAGGTGAGGACAGTATCCATTGCAGTAGTTCTGCTTCCAAGGATGCATCGTTTTTGTTCAGAGCTCTAGCTTCTAATATGCTTTGGAGCCCCAGACACTCATCCCTGCCGCTAGACCTCTTCTGGACCTGTCCCACCGCTCTGGTCTTTGAGCTGCTGTCTCTTAATGGTTCCGTGATGTCTTTCATATGACTTTGAAATGATTTTCCAAAATGTGTATGGAAGATATTACTTTAGCTCTATTTAACTTGGGTGAAACCCAATAATATGACTTCATGCAACTAGGCGTTAACTTGCAGATAAATATGGTGGTCTGAGAGGTGGTTTGCAATGTGACCTTTGCTTTGAGTGTTACACAGAGCACTGAATACATTCTGCCCAAGGTGCGGGCGAGCATGAGAAGACCTTATCATTGTTGAGCTCATGAAACGCTCCACATTTGCCCCATATTTTCTGACCAGATTCCGCTATTAGCTTCACACATGTTTGTTTGGATCACTGCAAATGATTTGAGCTGTCAGAAGACATGACTCGGACAAATAACAATCAGGAACTATAATAAGCTTATTTGATCGTTCCTCTAAAACAGATCAAATTATATGTTCCTAACTTCTGAAGTAGTCAATGTAACAGGACCACTTGTGGGGGGACAGACTGACATGTTTCCTCTCGCTCTGGGTCAGGAGGTCGAGGGTCAAAGATAAATAACTCAACCAGTCACTCATCGCGGCGCGCGCACGCACGCACGCACGCACGCACGCACGCACGCACACACGCACACACACAGCTAATGTTGCTAAGAATATTCCTACTTGCCACAAACAGACAAAACTGGGAGTTGTGTAAATCCCGTGTCATAAGGATGTCTGGCCGTCTGGCAGAGCATGTCCTCAATTTCCCGCCTGGGGATGAATCAAGTAGTTGGAGACACATTTTTCTCTTGCTTTGCTCATCATTGTGCTGTTCAACAGTGGAATTACCTCAGTTTATCCTCTTGCCGTCTTTAGAGAACTTGTTCACTGCTAACTAAGCACCTGGAATCATAGCTGGTGAATGCAGTTCACTCAAGCCGCTAGAAAAGCAAGCACTCTCTTAAGCAATAGTAGACAGAACGGAAGATGTTCTTCCCTCAGTTCAGATTTCATAACTCGAAATTCTGTGCACACAAAGGAACCAGACAACCTGAACCAGGGGACCAGAGAGGCACCCTGATGCAATGTTACATCATATTTCGTTTTAGGCATGTTGTTTTGTTGAAAGTCTGACAAAAAGACAGAGTTGAGCACTCTGCACACAGGATGCATCTATTGTCACAGTGCTCCAATTTGTTTTATTTTCTATCTGCACGGCACTCTGGGCCCTAATTTCAAGCAATGTCATCTTTTGCAATGCCCAGTGTGACAAAAACTGTGGGGCCAATAGAAAGCACTGATGAAAATGGAAACAGCAAGTAAAAGAAAAAATGGAGAAGTTAACAATAAAGTTAATGTGTGCGAATTTCCCAAAATTTACGATACATGTTTGAAGATATACAGGGAGATGATAATGAAAGCCCATAATGGTAAAGAGGTGTCCATCTTGTGAGTATACCTGGTATTTCAAATCACAGCAGTAAAGAGTGGATGCGCTGATTCTCACTGTATGTTGAAAACAAACCTCCCCCCTGACTTTGCGTGGCCCTTACTGTGGTACACAAATCGGGGAGTATGAAAATCCAGCTTATTGCATGCACACCTCCTTGAATTCACCGAATTGCTATTAAAAGTTTGACATTTCAAGTGGAAAGCAAGCAGCACCCTGTGAGCAGGGAAGGCCACTGTTTCACAATGCAGCTGAGAGAAGCAACCGGGTGGAGAGGAAGATCTTACAACAATTAAGTGAATCACTACATACCGATCTAATTAACCTAATCAGCTCCAACAGATCTAATTCGGCTCCCCAGGTCAGGGGAGATAATTCATATGATGCAGCTAATCGAACACCACGCCGCCCGCAACACCAGACAGTGGACATCAGGGAGCTTATAATAGTTTTATCTATAGCCATTGATGAAATTGGTTTTTCGTCTGGATTCATTGAGGGAATTCTTCCCGGGCACGTACCTGCTTTATCAGGGTTTCGGCATGACCTAAATTAATTGACCAAAATATCATATCATTGTACTTCTTCGGTGGTATTCGCTATATACATTACCGAGACAAAACTGTTGGATTTATGAGTAAACGCTTTTTGGACGGAAGCTTGTCAAAACGTAATCCCACTTTCAGGATAACTTTTCCGAAATTCAAATCAAGCTCATTTATGATTATGCAACACAGGATTTTCTATTTTGCTGGAATGCCTTTTTTTTGCCTCATACTTTAAGCAAAACTTTCACACAAGCATAGTCTCGTACATACAAAGTATTATTTTCTAAGCAGCCCAATGAGCAGCAGAGCTAATGTTAGTCCACGTCAGTGTTGGAAAGGACAAGGCTCGTGGTAACCCGACTCCCAAACTCCCCTGCTCTGTGCTCTCTCACACATATGTACTAAGATTTATAAGTGGCCGTACACATTTTTGAGATCCGGTATATAATAGAACAGTCAACATAATGTGCACACATATACAAACATTACACTAGGGCTGTGCAATAGGGAATAATCGATCATCATCATGTTAAACACAAGCAATTTCCCATAATATGGATAAATCTCACAACATATCAAATTACTGTCCATGGTATGAAAAAAAGATCGTTTTCCCAAACTAAAATAACATTTCAGACCTACTTAAATGAGCAATGTTACATAATATCTTATCGCCATCATTAATTTAGTCCAGAAAATAGTTCACGGACGACTTGGGACAGGAGTCGCACCAGCATTTTCTGTTTTGCTATTTTCCTTATCACCCCAATTGCTTTTTAGATTTTCAATTCACACACTCTCATACTCACACACACACACACACACACACACACACACACACACACACACACACACACACACACACACACACACACACACACACACACACACACACACACACACACACACACACACACACACACACACACACGTACTCACAGCTACCCTGGGTCTCTCAGGACCCCAGCAGCCCAACGTGTTCCACTGTCTGATCCACCTGAGGAACCCAGGCTGGTCCACCAGACCCCTGGTCCCAGACCCACCAGAGCTCAGCATGCAGTCTGGCCTCAGTGGGCAGCTGAGGGGGTGATGGCGCCAGGCGCATCCCCCCGGCTGTGTCTGCTGCAGGTTTTGATGGTTCTTCTGGTTTTCTGTCCCGGGGAGCAGAGATCTGAAAGCCTTCAGACGTCTCTGCAGCCCCCTGACCAGAGCCACGAGTGAAACACACACCGCCTTGGGCTCCGCCATCCCGCTACGGGTGTGTGTCATGCCCAGTCGGTGCGTGTGTGTTCTAGTGGTGTCCGAGTCAAGGTCAGTACACTGTATGACTGAGGGTTGAAGAATAGGAGTTATTCTATATCTGTGTGTGTGTGTGTGTGTGTGTGTGTGTGTGTGTGTGTGTGTGTGTGTGTGTGTGTGTGTGTGTGTGTGTGTGTGTGTGTGTGTGTTTGAGCGTCCATCTGCCAGGATAGGACACGCTTTCTGTACGTGGTAATCAGGCATTGGTCTTGTGAGTCAGTGTGAGGGGATACCCGGGTAAAAAGGGGGGGGCTGTGCCAAATAGGGACGTGAAGCGGGATCCCCCTTAACACCCAGTGTGAGCTTTCACCCTTTGTATCCATCAGCTGACCTGGAGTTTTCCCCTACATGAACCCTCTGACTCATATAAACAGACACACGCACATGCCTCAGACCAATGGCGAGAGACCACGTTACAGGAACACACACACACACACACACACACACACACACACACACACACACACACACACACACACACACACACACACACACACACACACACACACACACACACACACACACACACACACACGCACACGCGCACACGCACACGCACACACTCTCACTCTTTCCCTTACCAACTGCAGAAAAATTAGGTTGCGAGGCCATGTTGGTGGGCTTTCCCTCATCTATTTTAGAGTCAAATCTCATTCAGCACACCATATATTTTTCCATCTATTCGCCATTTTCTATTATACAGTGGCAGATTTGTAAACAAACAAAAATAATTTACTCTGCATCATTTCGATTCCCTACTTAGCGCTCTCTCTCTCTCCCTCCCTCCCTCCCTCCCTTCCCATCTATCCATCTCACGATCAATCCATCATCATCCATTCTTCTATCTTCATGCTTTCCCACAATTTCTCTCCCCAACTGTCACACATCCATTTACTCTGCTCCATCATTAAGGGTCCATCCCCTAGGGATGGATACCCTATTGTGATCGTTCGGATTTTTATTATTCTCTACTATATTATTATGAATTTTTCAGGCTAAAAGTGTCAGGACGGCCGCTAAAGCTATGGATATGGTTGAGGTGTCGTTAGAACCGGGACGTCCCAAGAATGTCGTGGTTCACGTTTCATCCAAATCGATACACATATGGAGCAGGAAATAATGAAAAACCAACTAAATTTGACCAAAATCTTGTGTCTTTTGCGTCACCGACAAGCCAATGTTCTGAAGGACTGAAAGACGCTTTGTGACATCATCATCCGCATTCATATAAACGTGCAGATTGTGGTTCTGAATGTTCATTCGTGTCGCGCGAGCAGTGTGTGGTGTAGAGTCCATCGCTCTGTAGTGTTTATAGGTTACAAACTAGGCGTGTGTTTACGTTACGTCTTACCTGGTAGATGCCTGCGGGGATGTTAGAGTTATATTTTATCGCTTTTTGTAAATTAAGACATTGTATTCCGATATAACCCCGTGTTAGATGCTGCGTTTGTGTTCCTCTGGACTTTGCCGGAGTCGCATAAAGGGTAAGATAGAAAATCGGCAGGTGCATGATGAAAAATAGTATCCTGACAATTGTAAACAATCACGTAAAAATGTCAACTGTTTTCCGGTTTGATGGAATCATAACCCGTCGGAAAACTTGGGACACAAGAAAAACATGAATCCACAGAAACTCGTGACAATGTAGTCAAGTCCACCCTAACTGTGGGAATGAATGATGCGTTCATGTACTAGGAACGCGTCACAAAACTAGAAGACTTAAAATTGTAATTAGTCACAGAAAGACATCGACGCTTTTCGGATTTCATGGAACTGTAACCTATTGGAATTTTAATCCACAGAAAGGTGTCACCACTAAAGTTGTGTAACTTTCCTACGCTTCGTAAGCTTTCATAAATGCATTCATAAATGTATTTTTCATAAATACACGTCATTATTGCCCCACACGACACCACACGTCAACCTCTGTCACTGTGACTACAGATCTATTTTCACAACTAATAAGGTGAGTTATAACAATGACAAGGTTTGGTTTAAAGGCAGAAATAGACAGTTGTTTTAATGAAAAATCATGTACATGCAGCTTCCTGCAGCTAAACACAATGAAATGAAAAGAGAAAAGGCATTAAATACTGATGAGCCCTTCCATAATAAATGAAATTCCAAATTATTGTTAATGTTCAATAAATGTCTGTATTACAATTTAGACAGGTAATCAATTTAACTCACTTTTTCCAATTGTATATTGTGAGGAAAAATGTAATACTAATCAAAATGACATTTATTTGTTAGGTTTGTGAAATCACATGTATATATTATGATTGTTGTACAAAATAATTATAAAGTTTGTGTTTATTATTATTGTTCCAGATGGCGAAAAATAGCCGAAAGTCTAAGGCAATAAAAAAGCAATTGTCCAAACATCCAGCCTTAGAGGTCAGTCACACTTTTCACAGTAAAAAAAAAAACTGTGAAAAAAATATTAAAAGACACTAGGAAATGGAAATGATTGAATTAACTCATCTTTATCAAGATATAAAAAAAAGTCTGGAAGAATAAAAGATAACGTTCCGGGAAGAAATTATATTGTAACGACAGAATTGCCAAGGAGACAAACTATGTTTAATACAACATTCCAAATAACGTATGCTGAGCCATTTACTGGACGCATTGTTGTAGATCACTATGACTCTGCGTTGTATAATGTAGGTATGCCAATTGATGGAGCAAATAAGAAATCACTGTTAACACTGATCAATACTATCATACTTATCAATCAGGGATTGTGGAATGCAGTCATTTATTCACACGCAACAACCAAAATTGGGCTACATGAGTACGACTCACCCAGTAGTTCGGTAGCTTACTACAACAAGATTTAGTCTGTCTGCAGTCATTTCTGTAATACTAATAACTCATTCAGTCAAAGTCAGCCAATATCTGAAATCACTGGACTACAGACTGATGTTATTGACACACAACAAGACAGAGTAAGTGAATACTACGAAGCATCTAGTTGAACAAAAGATATACTAAAGACATGGATTGCACCCCACGGAAATGAAAGGTTAACATAAGTCAAATTCTGTGCCAGCAACTGTATCCAAGACGTGAGACAATGTAAGTCACTGAGTCACTCATTTAGTGTTACCACTGGCCATACTGACAATATTTTGTACAATGAAGAAATACAGAGTAAAGATATCAATAGTAAAGTTATTGAAACTACAAAGAGTGCGTGTAATGAAAAACCACAACAAACAAAATATTATTGGAGAATAGATTCATGTTTATTACACATGGCTAACAAAAATAAAAAACAAATGTGTTAATACTTAAAATACTTTCAATATTTGTTTAAAATGCAACATCTGTCGTAAAACTAGATTCCCATCATTTTCTTTGTGTTAAATAACTACATAGAACATAATGTTTATAAACACTGTTTATTTATGTTTTTAATAGAAATTGTAAATTGTTTCTTTATTTATTTTTTTAAATAACTGAAGATTGCAATTATCTTACCTGTCATCTCATCTCTTCTCCCAATTACCCAATGCACTCTGTTTTATAAATAATAAATAGTTTGACTTAAATATGTTCAACTGGTCTAACATTTACAATTGAAATAAATGGAAATTTTGTAATATGTGGCAAAATAATAAAATATGTTTTGAAGAACTTCAATAACTTGTAATGGCTATAATGTACAAATAGTTGACCTTCTGTTGTAGAAATCAACGATTATAACACACTAAACAGGACAAAGATGACTATAGCCGAACAATTACACTATTGTCCAACACGCCAAATTCGGGTGAGAATCAGGCTGAATCTGTGTAGTTTCATGCATCACTGGGGAAAATCTTCAAAATGCAATTCGTCACATATAATCCAAAATGGATCCCGTGCGTGGATGGATAATAAAATGGATAGTCAAATATAGCTGCCTGGAGCTATATTTGATTATTATTTTCAGTTAATTTACCTCTTTCTTTGCAAAGCACTTTGTTGGGCATCAACATCAGATCAAGAGCGATTCATTTGTGTTTCTCGTACTTTAACTTTCTCACTAGCAGCACTGCACACACACACACACACACACACACACACACACACACACACACACACACACACACACACACACACACACACACACACACACACACACACACACACACACACACACACACACACACACACACACACACACACTATTAACAGGATGTGTACCATTGCTGAGCTTATCTCCACCTGTTGTGCAGGGACTATCGCCTTGCCGGGGCGCGTACCAACCAGACGGGGACGGGAACAAAGTGTCCCGGGAGGCATGGAAACCCGTATTGTCTTCCACAAACCGGAACCGTGTGGTGACCTGGACTTGTAGCTTTTTTTGTGTAAAAATAGAGGGCTCCAAGTGACTAGGATTGTCTCTCCTCTACACTTGAGTTGATTAGAATAGATACACATCAGGGTTTGTATGTGTGTTGTTTGTGATCACTGAGGAGAGTGTAAAAAAAAAATGATAGAGGAAATAAACGTTTCCCTTGTCATCTGAATGTCCAAATTCACTTAGTCAATTAAAGTGAAAACGCGGGTAATTAAGGAAGTAAAACTCCACGGTGTGTGCAAGTTGACCTGTATGTGTGTATGTCTGGAAGTGTGCATTGCCTGAGATTCTTTAAAACTATACTTAACAAAGGTATTCCTTAAATGTATGTGTGTGTATTCACCTAAGTGCATACGCACGCAGGCGAGTGTGTGTGGGAAGCCTCTCCAGGGCAGCGGCTTCCACGGACTGAGTGAACGGAATTCCATTCCAGACAATCTGTGCCCTCTAAGCCCGTTACGCAACCAAATTATCAGGCCGGATGGCCACACACACACACACACACACACACACAGGCTTGGGATTTGTCAGGTTAAAGGGAAGTGCATTTCCGCTAGACTGAGACCACAGGTTCAAATAACACACACACACGATGAAGGTCATATCATTGTGCATATATGCACACACACACACACACACACACACACACACACACACACACACACACACACACACACACACACACACACACACACACACACACACACACACACACACACACACACACACACACACACACACACACACTATGATTTCTATTTGCATTGCTCAAACTGCTTTCATGTCAGTTATATGTGAGGAAAATCTCAGAACACATGATTTAGAACAGAACATCCAGTTGATGGTAACATGTACTGTTGACTAACTCTAAAGCTGCGTTTCCACCGCAGGAACTTTCCCCAGGAACTAGGAAAGTTTGGAGGAACTAAGTGCGTTTCCACCGCAGGGACCAGGGTCTAAACTAAATTCCGGGGACAAAGTCCCTGCTCGGGAGGGTAGTACTTTTTCAAAAGTCCAGGAACTTTGGGGCTGGGGCTTGCAGCGCTGAACATCTTTGATTGGTCGAGTACTCGCAGCATTCTATTTCAGACACCATTTTTAAAAATCTGCAGCCACAAGCTGACCGCATGTACAATGTGTTTTTTGTTCTAAAAATGTTACGTTTGTACCAAGAATGGAAAATGACTCGTTTCCCATTTTTTGTTTTGATAATAAATAATAATAATAATAATAATAATAATAATAAAGTATATACATAAACTCACAAACCAACATGTGGGACTTATAGTGAGTACGATTTTGCTCTCCTCCTACACAGAAGACGCGGATTAGATTCCCCGTGTGTGAACTTATGTTTTTCTATATGTTTCAATTTGATAATAAAATCTTGAGTGTGAGAGTGAATTATATATTTTTTTGACCGTTAATACAACAACATGAGAATAAAATGGATAAAGAAAGACAATTTTACCATTTTATTCTTCTTGTTTTTGTATAGTCTTCTGCATCACCGCTGCCCACTGGACTGGAGCACTTTGTTGTATAGTCTCAGGCAAAAATGACTTGTAAAAACAGCAGTCGCTTTTTCATACATCAGCAGACTAATTTGCATAATCTCCACAGGTCTTTAGACCATGGTGTAAACGGGCTAAAGGAACCTTTCCTGAAAAAAAAGTTCCTGGGACTAAAAGTTCCTAACACTTTGGACTGCTGACCAATCACCACGTTCACAACTTATCCAAGTGGTAATTACGACCAGTTACTGTATCCAACCAGGCAGTTAAAAAAAAAAAAAAAAAAAACCAAACACATAACATGATCTGATTCAGTGTGATTCACTGTTTCGCGACAGCGCTTTTTAGAGCGGTCCATGTTCGACTGAAGATGGCCTTGTTGGTCTTATTGATTGTGTCGTGTTGTGAAGGATGTTATAGACTGTCCTCTCCTCCGACTGTTGATCCTATGTGGTGAATGCTGTGATTACTTTTTATTGTTATGTTGTTTGACAGACTGCCTGCAAATATAATTTCCCTTGTGTGGCACTAAAGACTGAATTAAAGTGAATTGTTCCAGGAAGCTGTGCTCACTGTGAACACTAATTTGTTTCCACACAAACGACTACGTGTGTTCATTTGGTGTGGAGATTTATACTCAACACGTCCACAAGATCAATTGTTAGAATTATCAGCATCTTGACTTTCCCTAGTACAGAATAGGGAAATCCTTACCCTCCATAATTATATTCTTACCCAAATGTAAGCAGTATTTCAAGCCCATGTGTGCAAATGTTGGAACAAACAAAAAGCTTATTATGTGCATTTCCATCAGTTAGGTGGAGGGAAATTAAGCTTTTTAAGTCTACCCAAATATTACATTCCGACATTCAATGGCAATAAAGGGCTTTTCCTCTCATACAGAGGATGTGCATTACTACACTATTACAGGCTTATACTATTGCAGTGGCATAAAAGAAAGAAAAAATCAAATGAATTCATTAATCGCAATTATTTGTATAACATTTTAATGCTAGCTTAAAAGTCTTGATTGGGACGAGTGAACAGTTTCACACGCTATTATATAAATGTTTAGCATAATTTTCCATCATACGGCTTTCTCCAATACCCCTTTTCCCCACTGCATCAAAAACTCAGTAACATCCAACTTCGCCCCAAGCCAGTCCTTGCTCCCCGCCGCTGAAGGACCGGTGCTCCATTCTGCTTCTACTGTAGTGTTGTGTCATTAATGAACGATCTGATTATTTGAAATGGTTCAAAATACTTTATAGGTTTTACAGTTTTATGTTGTTGTTTGTTTAAGTTGCTTTCTCCTCTACAGTTTTGCCCCCCAATCACATTGGCATCATGACACGCCCTTTTTCTGACATCATGACACTGAATGTGGCACACCAACAAAAAATGAAATTAATTAATAAATTAATTGATTGATTCATTCATTCATTGATTTAATAAATGCATTTCTCCTGGCAATGGGAAAGGTGTCAATTGTCTATTTTTAGTGGGTTTAAAAAAAAAAAAACAGGTCAACCCGCTAACCCCAGTTTGAAAACGGTATAATACCGCATTTTAACTCTCTGGTTTGTCCCAAAACAGCATCCGTCACTATTGATTAGTGCCACAGCTCATTTTAGAACCTTATAATATTAACGTGCAGGAAAGAGTGCTACAGATAAAAGAGTGAGAGTGTGAGATTGAGTGAGAGATTAAATACTATAGTAATATTGACAGTATAACAAGTCTGCCACTATAGACCATCCAGTTCTGACACATTGTTGGTGCTTTTTGGTGGTGGACATAGGTCAGCATAGGCCGACCCCTCTGCGGCTACGCGGCACTTCCGCAGAAAGCTGCGATGCACGGTGTGTTCTGACACCTTGCTATCATAGCAGCATTAACCTTTTCATCAGTTTGTGCTACAGTAGCTCTTCTGTGGGTTCGGACCCAGCAGGCTAGACATTGCTTCCCACGTGCATCATGAGCCCATGGGCGCCCATGACCTGGTCGACTGTTTACCGGCTGTCCTTCCTACCGGACGGATTGCCGGCGTAAGTTGAGTGGTGGGGATTATTGTCTTTATTTTATGTTCCCTGTTTTGGCCAGCTCTCACCTTGTCGGCGCACCAGTGCCAGAAAGACTCCCTAAACCTGTACCTGTGAGTAGAGACTGCCACAGTGTATAATTCATAAGAAGGAACATTATAGAGCAGGGGACAGGCAGACAGACAGACATGTGGAAGAGTAGAGAGAGGAGAGAGAAAAGAGAAATGAATGAATGGATAACATCAGGGTGAGGAAGCTAGCTGGTGAGAAGGTAGAAGAGCAAGGAGGGGAAAATGGGCGGATGGAGAGGAAAAAAGAGAAATGGATGGATGACAAATTGACAAAATGAAAGAAAGTGAGATGGAAAGAAAAAGAGAAGGAGACCATCAAGTATAGATGAGGACGGGCAAAGCGAGAGCATCATCATTTATTTAAGAGATGGGAAGAATGATCCTCAGTCACACATGTCCTCGAACACACACACACACACACACACACACACACACACACACACACACACACACACACACACACACACACACACACACACACACACACACACACACACACACACACACACACACACACACCCTGTGTGTGCATGCGTGTATATACAAGTAGGTGTGTGTTTCTTGGTGTTGGAGTGCAAACTGACGAGGCCCTGCCTTCCAACCGATCTAGACAGGAGAGAGAGATTTGTGAGAGATTGACAGAGAAAACCATGGATAGATAGAGAGATATACAGTATATGTCAGGTGAGGGACACCATGGGTCTGGTGGTGGGTGGATCTGAGTCACAAAACTTTGTCACCATGACAACCACGTTGCCATGGGAATCTGTCCCAGGTCCTGTTAACACACCCCCCCCCCCCACCCCCATCCCATGATCTGACAGTGCAGCTTTTGTTGCTTTGTGTGATCTCTCCCCCCGACCCCCGCCCCCAATTCTGTCTTTTCATATCGTCTTCCAGTCTATCCCCTCCCCCCTCCCTCTCTCTCTCATTAGGGGAAATCAAAATGCTTCATCTGTTGCCAATGAAGCCTTCACACTGGGACAAGGAAACCCCTTAATTACAATGTCTGTTGTCATTGGGGAGAGCGGTGAACGACAGGGAGGCTAGGATCTGCCTGTTTCCATCAATGCCCGTCTCTTCCTTCTTCGACTTTCCTTCCATTCTTCCTGCCTCTCTTCCAAACATTCACTCCTTCCTTTTCCTCTCCGTCTCTTTCTGTGAGAGTCGCACTCACTTGTTCTCAGGAATGTATCACTCTCTTGCCAAAGCAAAGTGGCAAGAGAGGCAAGTAATATCTTATAATATCTACTGTACACATACAGAATGAAATGCACAACTTTTAGACTTTACAAAGGTGAGTTTGAGCAATCAGTTCTCCCACACACACAAAGTTCCAAGAAGTTTATAAAGTTGTTTCGCTGAGTGGGTGTGTGTGAGACAGCGAGACTCACTGTATAATTTACTGGCTGCTTATCTGAATCAGATCTGATTCACAAGCTGCTGAAACACACACATACACACACAACTGGTAACTTCTCTATTGAACTCTACTGACAGCACATACAGGAAGTACACACACGTTAACAAACGTGACACACACACACACACACACACACACACACACACACACACACACACACACACACACACACACACACACACACACACACACACACACACACACACACACACACACACACACACACACACACACACACACACACACAGTTTGACTGGTGTGACATGCCTCAACTCAAGTTGTGGGGTAGAATAGCAGCTATTTGGTCTTTTTTTTTACTATTATTTCACACAAGCCAAATGCCTGTTGACTGTCCTTTTAGGACATCGTTCACACCAGACCAAAGCAATAAAAATAAATAAGATCCATTCAGAAGGGCGGGACCTCTATGAAAGTTGACACGTTTGCTCTTGGCACAACTTGCTACTGGGCTAAACAGAAGCATTAAAAGCTGATGAACGGAAACAAGCCTTATAATTTCCCCTTATCGAGAACATCAATTTTCCAGTCTAATTCTTCCTTTGATTTCCAATCGCAGATTCAAAAATGTTGACTGTATTTGCATAAATCCTAAATGGGTTATCCCCACAATGTGTCATTACATCGCGTGCAGGCGTGATCCTTTACGTCCCGTAAAATAATTGCGAGACATTGAGGCGGGATATTTGAACACACACACCCTTTGGTGATTAAGGCATGTCCTCTCCCTCTCTCCCTAGCAGCAACATCTGCACGGGAAGGCAAACATCTGTCCGGGGAGGCCCACCCCTCCTCAAGACAACACACACACACACACACACACACCCACACACACACACCCGCCATGTGACGTAAACCAATGGCTGTCCATTTCAATGTGTGTGTCTGCATACTCGTAGTTCACTTCACGCTGACCTCATGTCAAGTGAAGGTTCACGTCCTGCCCTCCAGAAACCCTGGTCGAACCACCCCCATGATGACACAGGTCCACTGATCCTACAACGGCACCCTGTAGGATCAGTGTCATGGCCTCATTCCAGAATCGTATTGCACCTCCCTCACCTACGTGCAGCATTTCACAAGTCTCTGTGTGTGCGTTCCATCACTGTGAGCGTTTGCCCAACATATTCTGAAAGACAACAAGATGTAGTACGCAAGAGGGATTACAGAGGAAGCTGGCTGTTCAGTCACACCGCCACAGAGGGTTTTAAACGCTGAAATTCACAAGTCCTGTAACCGTTTTTCAATGCCAACGAGACGACTCAAACACAACAGCGTTTTCTTAACGACGACAGTCAAAGTCTCTGGGGCTCTGAGGACAGAGGGACACTGAAGAAATAATGTTGTTTACAGACCGCTGTCGTTTGTCATTATTAAGAAATAGGGCCTATTGAAAAACTCATAAAGTACCCGTTTTGAAGTAAATGTTTTTTTCATTTAATTACTTGACTTTACTTGCAATGCCTTTAACAAGATGCAGAAGCCCTTTTTCAGTATAGAAAGGTAAAAAGAATGTGTGCACTATATTTATGACATTCATGGCTTAAAGAATTGTAGGAAACATTCTAAGATATCTGATATAGCTTTCCATTTCCATTATCCATTGTCCCAGTAAAATAATGAGTTTATAATATTTGTAAAAGTAAAGGAAAATGTCGTGGAAATTGAATGGAAATTCTTCAAGCTTGTACGTGATAACACATATTGATTATCCATAGTGATATATTTTGAAATGGAACGCAATGTGAAATCACCAGTGAAATCAGAACCATTTGTCAATATCAAGCACTTGAAGAAGCGCTTGAACAACGTCCATTAGTTCGACCTTGGGAGAAACCTACTCAGTCATGTTTCCTCAAAGCATTGTTGTTGCAATGGATGCTGGGATACCTGGGTCAATCCGATTAGCCAAGTCGCCAATCAATGCTTCCTCCATTTATGGATGGAGAGAAAACAGAGCTTTTAGGTTTTTGGCAAACAAAGCGGGCTATGAAAGATGAGGTCAAACAAGGTTACAATAAATAAAACACAGAAACTGATAAATGTCCTGATTTTGTGAACGCACCTCCCAGCATGCACTTATGTGGCAGTAAAGCGGTGCCTCGAGAAAAGCCTCCAACTACCATGCAACTGCCTTCCAACCTCACGGACGGAACGTACTGGACTAGTTGTGCATATTTATTTTATACGATAGCCAAGTGGATTAATTAAATCAACATTCCACATCAACACCCATACTTTCAGACACGCCTATAATTCTAAACCACACCAAATCATAGCCACGACTCAGTTACAAACCTTGGATTTCACCTGCACCATAGCCCCAATTTGAGTAAAAACGTAACAACATAAATTGCTTTAAGCATTTAAAAAAAAACGTATTCATCATTACTAACTCACTCATAACTCCAACCTGAACTCAATGTCTGGGTAATCTGTCTCGGCGGCACTTGCCAATTTCACCCATTTTCTCATCTAAGAAAAGGAAGAAAGTACTGTGTGTCAGTACTATAAAAGTCAGTGGGGTCAGACCGAGCGGCAACCACTACGACTGGATGTCCAAGCCAATGCAGAAATGCTTTAAACTTGCAGTTTAGCTGAAGGCCACTAGATGCTGCTCCAGAAAGCCTCGAACAACATCCTGCTAAGATGGCGCCAAGCGTAAAGCCAATCTTGAGGCTTCCAATTGTCCCTTCACAAACCAAAGCGTCACAGGTGCTACATCCATTTGTTGTACAGTCTATGGGTCAGACACGGGGAACAGGGATATGGGGGGCAGCGTTTGTCTACAGGGAGGGGTCCTCTTAAAATTCCATGAAGTGAGAGTGGGATGGTAGAGCTGAGCGGGAAGTGGGTGTTCCCATCACAACATTCCAGGCTGTAGGGGTGTGT